>NW_008824806.1:2275071-2298098 GCF_000699105.1 Pygoscelis adeliae | reverse complement strand
AGGTGCTTACCTGACACTGGACTTGCTGAGTTGTCAAACTGAATAGAAAGACCCTAAGTCCTTAGCAATTTTTCTCACTAGTCTGCAGAGAGGAGACCAGAGATGTCTAGGGCAAGAGTGCTGGTCCCAGAAGGTTGATGGCCAGGTGTCTAAGACTGATTGGAAAACCCTTACTGCAGTCAAAAATGAGGCCAAAGGTGCAATTAACTCAGAAACTGCTGTAATTTGTATTTCATTATTAGTTGTAAATCAATACAAATAGTCTTGCCAGACACAGTCAATTGCTTTTTTAACAAAAGAAAATTAGTAATGAAAGAGAATGCAGTATGTGTGATAAACATGTTATAAAAACTTTTCACATTTTGTCTCACGAAACCTTAGCCTCACATGATTTACAGAAAAAAAAAAAAAAAAAAAAAAAGGAAAGGCTTCCTTTACCTTTCTATACTTAGATAGTGTGGAGCTCCCATACCAAGTAACTGATGTGTGTACTGATTAATATGGTTTAATTGTAACAAGATATTCCTAGTGCGCATCAGACTTGATGAACATCTGGAGCAGAAAAGAGTCTGTACTGAGAACAGCAATTAATAAAAGACCCCAGAAGAGTCAGATCATTGCAGGAATCTCCCAGCCTCATAAAGTACCCACTGAGAAAGAAGGAAGAAAAGGTAAGCAGCTGGAGGGACCATCCATTTACACTCTGTTGGACTTCCTGGATCAGAACCTCGGTGCACAGGAATCAGAGGGCACTTTTTCTTATGCACTGTGATCAATTATTTTAGCCAAAAAGCTGCCAGTAATCAATGAAGAAGATACTCATAACATTAGATTTTAAATTTCCATGTTTATGAAGTAGTGTTACACAAAGTATTTCTTCTCATAAAACATTCTGGAATTTTATTCTTTTAAAATAGCCCTTTAAAATTTAAGTGAAATGGATAAGCATTTTAGTCACTTGCCATTTAAAGTCCTTTTGACATCAATGTCCATTGCTACCATAGTGCATTGTTTCAAAATGCTGCCCTGGCTGTTACAAAGCCCAAGGCAGGACTGAGGTAAGAGTGTCCCTCTGCACATAGGATTTGTGTTACAGAGGGAGAACTCTCCCATTGACTGGGAGGAACCTTGATATGGGCCCTGGATAAGCTGTCATATGTAAGTACTAGAAAGCCCCAGGACAGGGAACACATAAGTACTACGGATGACAAAAAAAGAAGGTAGGGATGAGATAGTGGAAGAGCCTGAGCAATGAAGCAGCTCTGGGTGCCCTGTAAGGAGCCCAGTCAGTGCTAAAGCAATTTAGAAGCGCTCCTTTGACTTCAAAAATTACAGAAGACATTTTGTGTCCTTCTATCCCTTGAGGGCTCCATGCATAAAAGTAATTAAAACTTACACATTTGCCTTCTTTTTATCCTGCTCTACCTTAGTCATTCCAAGGGATTTTTTTTTTCTCTTTTAGTGTAGAAGGGATACATTTCTGGGATGTTGAAATAAGTTTGTGAATACAGTGTTGATGTTCATAAACATTAAAAAACCACCCAGAGTTTGTTACTGCCATTGTGAAAGATGTCTCAGTACTATTATCTTAGCTTTATGATATCATGTTTTGTGTGGGATGAGACTTTGTGCATATACTAAAAGAAACAAAGACAATAATTATTGAATCGGCACACCAAGAGCAAGAGTGGTTCTTTAATCACACTCTATTCCATGAATACTGAGTAGAATACTACAGTAAAAAACCCTGATATTTTGACTGAGACATAGCAGAGCTTTAGTGCTCATAATACTCTACTTTTATGGGGTCATATTTCTGTCTAAGATATATTATTAGATTGTGCCAAGACTTAGGCTGCGCAGCTGCAGGAACTTGAAAAGTTGCCTCTAGTGTATCAGATACAAAACACGCAACATTAAATTTTGTGAACTATAACAGTTAGCTAAGTGTATGATGTCTCTTTAAGGAAAGAGATTCAAATCAGATTTCATCTAGGGCCCGTTGAAACAAATGTGGATTTTGCTTGTAAAATGACCAGAGCTCCAGGTCTTTACCAGACAAATGACAACAAGTTAGATCATTTGATATCTGTTCCCAGCTGTTCCTTGGAGGAAGACAGTGCCACAGAAAAGCTGACCTCTATCCAAAGGGAATGAACAGGATAGAAACCTATTGCGTTTCTGCATATCAGCTATTGCTATGAATTCCATGCCATATAGTAAAATGGATTATTAAGAAGGAAAGAAAGAAAAGGATAATGTGGAGTTTTAATGGGATATTCTAAAAAGTGGATTTAACTCAACTTTGCATTTTGTAGTTTTATTCCCATATCTGTTGATAGCTAATATGAGATCCCAACAGGCAGACATGTGCTATGATGCAGAATTTAAAATGCCAATACACTGACTGTGCTTGTTTGCTTATAAATTGAGATCAAAGAGTTTAGAAATTATCTGGGTATGCTATAGACAGTCATAGAATCATAGAATCATTTAGGTTGGAAAAGACCTTTAAGATCAAGTCCAACCATAAACCTAACACTGCCAAGTCCACCACTAAGCCATGTCCCTCAGCGCCACATCTTTTAAATACCTCCAGGGATGGTGACTCAACCACTTCCCTGGGCAGCCTGTTCCAGTGCTTGATAACCCTTTCAGTGAATAAATTTTTCCTAATATCCAATCTAAATGTCCCCTCGTGCAACTTGAGGCTGTTTCCTCTCGTCTTATCACTTGTTACCTGTGAAAAGAGCCATTCCACTGTTTTAAGATTTTACTAATAGCATGCATCACTACTTTTTGTAAGGATGCCAGCTGTATGCTCGGATAGTAACACATAGGAAAGGAATTTTCATTTTCAAAAAAGTGTACAGAAGGTAAGTAACCAGGTCCCAGTGGTATTTGAGGAGCACATGTCCTTATACTGTAAAACTGAACACAGTATTCGAGGTGCGGCCGCACCAGTGCCGAGTACAGGGGCACTATCACTTCCCTGCTCCTGCTGGCCACACTATTTCTGATACAGGCCAGGATGCCGTTGGCCTTCTTAGCCGCCTGGGCACACTGCCGGCTCATGTTAAAAGTAGACACCTAGAATCTTGCAGAAAAACTGATATAATTATTACTGACATTATGTGTTCCAATACCCAGGGCCAAATGTGTTCAGTCTAAAGGGCTATATCATTTTGCTTTCCTAATGCAGGTTGTAGAGTGTATTAATTCCTTTTGCCCAGAACCACTTAGACGAAGCCTTCCTCTTGCATCCATGGTGTGCAGAGGATATGAGCACATAGCATTTTGCTATCCATGGTTTTGTTGAGTGTGATTCCCAAGAAATCACCGGAGCCAAAAAATCCTGAAAAGTTGAGTAAAAACCTAAGAAAGAGGACAAGATATAAAATGGTTGAGCAGTTAATACATACAAGATAATACATACATACAAGAAGGTACATTTGGGGGAATAATAAATCATTTGATCTAGATGCAACTCCATTCTCTGGAAAGTTTATGTTAAATTACTCAGTAGAAGACATTATCTGGAAAACAGATCGTAGGTGAGGGTTGCCTCATTGTGCTGTTAGTTGGATGGATTGTAACTGAAATTGAAGACTGTAGAAGACACTATTTATTCAGGATAAATTCAAAAAGCAGTTAATATCATTTGTGAAGAGGCCAACACCCAGAGCACAGATCTTATGCAAAACTAGAAGCTGAGCAATGAAGACAGATAAAATTTTCAGTGGACTAAATAAACACACAAAAAGGCAGAGTTTTATTTTGCATTTTGTAGCCAATGAGTGGCAGCACCTGGCTGCAGTTGCAGATGTCAGAAGAAAGCTCTAGAGATAGGAACATTAGGAGCCATGAAGCTCAAGGTGACCCTTCTGGCAGGGTCCTTCTAGAAAGTGATCTACAGAATCCTGAGGAAGGGACTGTCTTTACTTCATTCTTGCTGTCTTTAGGGAAATAAGAAGGAACATATATTGCTTGTAAAGAACAGGATCAATTTTTAAAGAGTCCTGATTCTTCAATCCAATTTCATTTCTTCTATTACAAACAGTTCATACACCTTCAAATTTTGGCTAACTATTCTGGGCTCAAGCAGATAAAATGGTTGAGAACATGCTACACAATCGCAGTATGCTCTAGAGAGCAATGGTATCTCTGAACGTTGTAAATAATGCAGAAAGGGCATAAGATGCAGAGAGGAGGTAAATATTTAGTCTGAGATTGTCAAGGAAGCATGAGGGAATGAGACTCCTAAATCCTAATAAAATTCAACAGGAGTTGGGAACCTGAATTCCCTTAGGCTCCTTTGAAAATCCCATTCGTAATTTCATATTAAGGTAGAACACTGGTTCTACATAATATCAATTTCACTAAGAAGACACCAGTCTATTTTCCACACTTTTCACTTCAAAAGGCTTGATTTTCAGCATTGTAAACATATCAAATCCAGCTGGTCAGTGAGTCAAAATTAGACTCGAGGTGCGGGGTTACTTTCTGTACTAATTTGTACAGTGAATACCCATATTATTTTTCATTTTGCTTTCATTAACTAACAGCTATACTACTGTATTTAGACTATTCCCCTGGTGTTTCCTACTAAAACACTTTAATTATGAGATAAGGACTTACTGTTTCCTGCTTTGATAGGAATTGCTTACCTCTCAAGTAAGTTGGAGTTAACCATGCTTTTCTCTTTTTTCACATTAAATAGACTTCCTTTATTAATTCCTTGTTTTAGTGCATTTCAGTGCATTGGAAAAACTAAAATGAAATACATTAAAATGAAATAAACTAAAATGAACTATAATAAACTAAACTAAACCAAACCCAAAAATCTTCAGTGTTACGTAGCATGTCCATGATTTTTTCTATCCCTGAAATTTATTTGTTTAGTGTAGTATTTGCTGTATTTTCCTCTTTGAATTCTTCACTTTTCTGATTTATCAAGTAAGAAGTTTTATTTGTTGTGTTAGTTAAAAATTTTAAGAAATATCAATTCTTGTATAAAGGAGAACGAAGTCTTTTCTCTACCACCTTCCATATTCGCTTTCATTTTAGCTTTCTGTGTTGTTTCACTCAATGATGTGTACCAAACTGGGAAAGTAGTAGTTTATACTTATTTGGCCCTGGTGTACATGAATACAACGTGTGAGTCTGTGGAGAATCAAGCCCTCTGGCTCTTAGCTTCTCTCTGTATGTTTTTACACATCGCTGCAAGGCAAACCCCAGTTCTATTAGACAATACTCTTGGGGATGCAGCTGTGTACTAATTACCTTTCCAGCTTACCAGCAGAAAAATGAAAGCAATATAGTGTAGTCCATTAATTTTACAAACATTGGAGCAGATCTTCAACTGATGTAAGTGGACGTAGCTGCAATGACTTTATCTGAGAAATTTACTCCTGCTGGGGATAAGGCCTCCTTTATTGACTTTTCAAAGCATTTCCAGATTTCAGACCAAGCTTTGCAGTACAGTTTGATTAATTTCTCTTAACCCATGTAGATCTTGCCCATCCTGTCTGCTGTGCAGATTATACTCGTCCTGTATCTGAAGTGTAAGGTTACTATTGTATTTTATTTGCTGTGTTCTGTAAAGCTCCTCACTGATTTTTAATCCTGGATCATTCTTATTCAGCATTACAAGTAGATTTACAGGATCTTAACACAATAACTCCAAAAAAATGAACTGCTGTCAGCTGCAAGCTTTTCAGTTTAATAGTAAAATAATTCTGTATTATTTGTATTTCAAACAATACTGAATAACCTTAGATTTTGTTATGATGGAAAGCATGCTATTCTTTTTAATATCATTTTGGGGGACCGCTGAGAATATTGAACAGTTATTGGATACATTCAAACCATTTCTTTTTCTTTTTCTCTTTGTCTTGGATGTAATGAGCTAATCTACCTACAGTAAGGGCTGAATACAAAGTAAGAGGAGGAAGGTCCATCAAAAGAAAAGGACCAATATTCATTGTTCATGTTTGCTAATTTGGAGTTGAACAACAACCATAACTCGAAAGTACCTTTTAAACAATGTTAAATTGAATATGCTTCTCAGAAAGAAACTGAAATTAAAAGGATCCTGGACCCACAGGGATCCTGCCTTGTGAAGTATTTGATAAGCCCATGTGGAAAAAGCTTCGTGGTGAAACCAAAGGCCAACATTTCTCATCCTCATAGTGCCGTGTAAGCACCTGAATTCAGTCTGAGTTTAGAACAGAGGGGTGGGGGGAGTTGTATCAGGCCACATCAAAGATAATCTAGAAAGGACTCCTCAGGCCCTGTCACCAGAACAGGCAGTGGCACAGCTGGAGGTGACGCACGATGGCAGCCTGTACCCATGGCTGTCCATAAACATTCTCTGCTCTAAAACTGAGATGATCCAAAATGAAGAGGATTCACTTGAAGGAGTCCGAGGAAAATCACATGAATCCTTCCAAAACTGGCCCCAAAGGCATTTCTTTAAGTAAGCAGCATGGGCAAGTATGTCATTTGGCCTAAAGAGCAGCCTGGAAAAAAGGTGGTAGAAAAATTCTGGATGAAGGAAGATAGGAACCACCAAAAGAAGTATAATGTAACTGCTTCATTACAAAAAAATTCTCCCATTTCATGTCCCAAGAAGGGGAGAACAGCAGAATTTATGCCTAGTGCAGATATTGTTGAGTTTGTACCTGTAAGTGCCATAGAAATGGCAAAATTTATTTCTTAGATTGTTCTTAAAAAAAAAAAAAAGAGAGATTCATTCAAACAGATAACATTCATTAAATATCCTTGGAAATCCAAAACAAATACATTGCCTAATCAAGATGAAAGAACAAGAATACTTCTGATGTTTTAATCTGAAAAATAAACAGTTCAGTAAATTGATAGGGCTTCATTATGTCCTTTCTTACTTAAATGACTTTCTGTATTAAAACTGTAGATATTAAATTATGCTAAAGTAAAATATTCTTTATCATTATTTAACATTTCTTTTATACTTGTGAAACTTTTGTGAGGTTCGTCCATAAATCCACATCAAGCATTTTAATACAAAGGATGTTGACTTAAACTCATCATCTGCTTAATCAACAGTTTTAGTTTATTATCAGAAAGCATCAGTAACCTTGATGCACTTTATCTTAATTTATGCTTTCATCAAATAGAGAAAGAACTAAATAATAAGTGATGGCATTAGAAATGCATTGCAAAACGTACACTAGGAGAATAATTCAAGAACATTTGGCAGCAAATATTATCTTCATGCAACTAAACACTGACAATATAGTAACACATTCCTTATCAGAGCATATTTCTGTTGCAGGGATGAAAAGATCTACTTCATTTCAGATTATGACTATAGTTGTACCTACAGTACCACTAGGTTATATTTGACTCCCAAAGTCAGTACTATCATCCTGAGGCATCTTTTCTTGAAGATATCTTTTCCAGACTCTTCCCTGAGTCCTTGTATATAGTGACTATGAGGCAGTCCTTGAGGTGTTCCCAAGCACTTCAATCAGATGAACTTGAGGGCAAACTCAAGTTTATATTGGCATGTCTGAAAAAACCCCTCTTGTGCCAACAATGGGCAGGAGCTGAGTGCAAAAAATGAGGGCTCCCCTACTACCATGCTCTCATGTAATAAAAAGCACTCACATGGGGTTTGTTTGCGGGTTTTTTTTAGCTTCACTCTTCTCAAACACTCCTGAAAGCTTTGGAAGGGGAAAACTGCAACGAGCATTCACATAACTTCTTCTTAAAGATGCCTTCTTTGCAGTTAAAAACATCCAAACCACTGAATTAACTGTGAGAAGTGTGGGCTTTTTCCCCCCACATACTTATGCACAACAGAAACACGGTGGACCATTAGCTCATATGATAATTTGTTTGTCTAGTTTAAACCCATTATTCATCCAAATGAAATATTGAATACACCACAAACCCAAAGGATGTCACGACCAAGCACTGCACTGGCTTTCTGCTCTCTCTCAGCCACAGGGGTTGTGACAGGAGAAAATCCTGGGGGTATGGGTTGTATTTGAGGTCTCTCAGCCACTTCACATGTTTTGAAATCCACTTCTCATAAATGTGATTCAAAGACTCATGTACTTCAAACAAAGCATTAAAAACTTACATATTCACTGCATCCTCAGAGTAATCCATGATCATGAATGCATCATGGAACCAGATGGTAATTATTTCCAAGGAAAAAATTCAAACAAATATATGGAGAAAGTGTGTATTTTTCCAAAAGCATCAGACATTAATCAATTCTTCCAAGTCTGGACATTTTCTAGAACTCATGACTTTTTTTCTGGCATTCTTTAGTTGGCTAGAATTCTTTATCACAGATAAATGTCCTTAGTTTTGTCTATCATACTTCTTTCTGCTTTCTTTTTCCCTACTGTATTTGCATTTTCCCTTATCAGATTCCACAATGAAAAGCACAGAGTTATTTACTACAAATAAAATTTAAAAAATCAGTAATATGATTACAGAAAAAGGGATTAAACTAAAGAAGGTGGATGTACCAAATCTCAGTGTAGGAAGAAAGATCAGACCTTGTGCTGGACTCAGGGAAGCTAGACTAATAGTTTGTTTGTGAGAGTCAGATGTGATGTTTGCTTTGAGGAAAATCAATTTCCAGACACAGAAACATAGCATAGCCCTAATCTTTTCAGCCAGAAGTGGGCTTCTCAAGGCTTGTTTGGTAAAACTGCTTTTTGGGGACCATAGAAGTTCCTACTCATCTAAGCCAAAGTAGTTTGTATGTAGTATAAATTCATACTACCATTACATGGAGATAAACAGATGCTTTCACAAGCTTTCCACAAAGACTGCTTATGTTTTTTTACAGGACAAAAGCCAAATGAAGAATTCAGCCATAAATAAGCAGTAGATTTCAATTTACCCATGTGTCGTGGTTTAACCTCAGTCGGCAACTGAGCACCACACAGCCACTTGCTCAGGGCACCATGTGCAAGCCTTACAAAATCACAGCCAAGGGCTGGAAGAAACAAATGGGAAAAAACATGTAGGCTGAACTTTTGGATGTCCAGCGCTTTTAGAAGTAAGATGTTTCTGTTTTGAAGTTAAATGAGAAAGCTGATTATTTTCTGCTGTGAAGTGAATTGTATGGCCTCCTCATGCTTGTGATATTTACATAATGTAGTCTTTGCCTTTACAGTACCTTTTGCATTCTTGGATAGTGAACTCCATGGCTATGAATAGATTATTAACTTTTTTGTGTCTTTCCCAGAAGAATAAAGTGAGGTCTTGGGTTTTGTGTGTTGTACTTGATGAATGTGTTTTTCTCCACGTTATTATCTTTTTGCACCGAGAACATTTTCAGTAAAAATCTTGTTTAGGAACCACATGAAACTGACACAAAGCATATGCATCCCCAGATTTATTTGTCTTTTTGCAAAGTGAGTTTCTATTACCATGCGTACCCTTTTAAAAGCTGCTGAAGTATAAAAGCTTTTACCATTTGGTAAGCAGATATTTTGCATTACTACTTTATGGAGTCACATCATAATCTGTCAAATTCCCCTTTATAATTATTAGTGAATCCTAAATGACAGAGTTCATTCCTTGACACCTTGTATGACAGTGAAAAATAAGATTTTTCATTTAAGTTGCTTGCAATATAGACTAATTGGCATACTAATTGACTTTTACTATAATTTAAGTTTATTGTTTGTTGCTTTTAGATTGTTAGCTGACATTCATTTTTCTACTAGAACAGAGTAGATACTGTTTTTGTAAAGACAAATGCGCTTTAATTGTACTATACCAGTGAGATGTCTGGGTTTTCCATTTGAACAATCTGTGTACCTAAGGTGATTTTTTTCCACGGGTTTTGTCTCCAGTAAAGATCAAATTGTATTTAACCTGGTATGTGAGCAACAGAGTATACTGTCATTATATAGGTAAAGAAATTAGTATAGACCAGATCTTACACATTCTGCCGAAACTGAGTTCAGGTTCAGTCTAACCTGAACTAGCATTATTCAAGTGTCAGGAGCCTTTATCTTCCAACTATTTTAGGTCAGCCAATTCTATGTGTGCTAAGATGGTTTATTGTCCTTCAGATCATACTTAGCAGGTTGCTTAGACCCAGTAAACACAAAAGTGAGTTCAAGTAACATTAAGGACCTGTTCTAGGCCAAGAAAGAGAAAAAAATTCTGAATTAAGTTTGGAGCAGTCCTTTGTAGACACATGCAGGAGAGAAAGACACTTGATAGCATGACTTAGAAACACAGTCTCAGGTTTACATCTATATTTCTAGATTTTATAATGCTGATGTCAATCATTGGCTGCATTTTATTAAAATCAACTTAATAGTTGTGATTTATACATATACTATGTCAAGGGATCTAGCTGATACATTCAAATTGCTAAAAAAGTAGCCTAGATTTTTGCCTGACATATTAAATTTCAGGACACACTACTGACCATTGCCTGGCTCTATTCAGATTTTTCATCAAGACAGACATCCACTTCTTTGACACCATGAATAAAATTAGTCTATTTCATTTGAAGCATGTTTTATTCTATAGTGTATGTGAATATTGCATCATCTTTATTTTTAAGCATCTATTCTACAGTAATGTTATTATCCATAATAAGTTTCATACTGATAGTGCTGACAGCACTGAAAACTGTCCTCTCTTGATGCACACAGGCAAGCGAAGTTAATTTTCTCATACTGCAGTCCAATTTTAGTGCCATACAGATAGGCACCATAATCTGTATCACATTTATACATACATGACTAAGTATCTGACACAGTAAATTACAGTGATTACCATTATCTGGTACAAGTAGCTCTCATTCTAAAGCTCTGCTACAGCTGCTCTTCAACTTTGCTTAGGAAACTGGTTTGTCCTTATTATTGACTGAGGAGATGGATACAGGTTCATTTTTCCTCAGGATTAACTGAGGAGCACAAAATGACCTGCCAGAACTTGCACGAGTGTGGCAGAGCTGGGAGTAGGACTCTAATTCTTCCAGAAATAAAACTTCACCGCTTCTTGTGGGCAACAGGTATTTTTAACAAATGATTTCACAACTTGTGGAGGATTCAAGTGACACAAATGAAAATGCACATGTAACTTCAGAGCATGACAAATTAAAAAAATACATGTAACTTCTCTGTTTAGATTTTGAATATGGAAACAAGAAACATTCATTCCAACTTGGGGACATTTATCTTGCTATGCATTTTTTTAAGTACTAACATTCAAAGTTTTTAAAATGGAAAAAGAGTCAAGGCATTGATGGGCAGCGTACTTTTTAGAGATCTTAAATGGACCATCACTTCAAGAAACAATTGACATTGACAAATCAGATGCTCAGAACTAGACATTTTATCTTCTAGTTAAAGCCTGGGAAAGCAGCAGGCAAAGACTGAGTTGCCAAGGAAATGTTGAAAACTCGTTATAATAATACTCCTAATAAAATTCCCTAAATTTTCAGTGAAGGAAGGAACCAGAAGAAAACTCAGAACAAGGTGAAAGCCTGGCTGCAATGGCTGCTGAGGTATTACATGTCTTTCAATGACAGGCAAAGTCACCTGTAGTGTCACATTAAGCAGAACAAAAGCTATGACTGGGAAAAACTACAGAAGTAGAACAAAGATATGAACAATTCATTCAATAAAATGAATTCATAACAAACGCCGAGATTTGCAAAGGCTGTGCAAAACAGAAGATAGAAATATGTCTGACAAGTGTAAAGTATCTGCCACAACAAGCATGCCATCAGGAAACTGGTGAAACAGGGAGCAACGTACTAAAAGAGTCAACCCACTGGACTGTTTTGAGAGGGAAGATGTGAGTGTAGTTTCTTAAGTACTCCTGTTGGGAAGAGACATACACAGAAATGATTACTGTAACACTATCATTAATAATTCCATTCAACATCATCATTAAGTGTCCACATATTTAATTTCATTATGGCACTCAAGATGTTCTACTGCCCTTATAAGCTCAAGAGGGATGGAGACCTCCCATTGTGGTTGAGTTCAGTGGACTGTCTTTCAAGAAGACTTTCTGCATTATGGTGAAGTTACCAGGATAAATCAACCTTTTTATTTGACTGATTAATCAATGAGTTGGGGTCACTTTTAAAACTGCGCAGACCAGAAACAAATATTTTGCTCTGTGCTAATTCAAACTAGAAAAAAAAAGGTGCCTTCCTGTAATCAAAGATGTGCCAAACTTCAAAAATTCCAAATACAATGAGGTATTATCTATAACATTTTCTGTTCTGTCAAAACATATATAGTATCAGAGAAAGTAATAGTTTGGTAAAACATATATTTTATACTATCTATGTATATGAGTCATTATTTTCCTCTCTACACTTTGATATTTCACTGCAAAAACCTTAACTCTGACCCAGGATGAATAGTTTTCCCACCACAGTGTAGAATGGGAGCAGCCTGGCCTAGGAGGTAGGGTGCTGAGCTGTTGAGGAACAGAAAGATGCCAGCACACAGAAACAGCTCCTCATTCTCCATGATACATGACAGGTCCTGGAATCCCAGTGAGTGTGAGAGGCAGCGACAAACTGCAGAGATGAAGCACCTTCTGGCAGTGGAGAAACTAAAGCAAGCAGAGGGGTGGCTGATGTGTCCTGTCAGATGTTGTCAGGATGAGGCAGACCTAATGTGGAAGACAACTCTAAGCAGGAGGTTAGAGGCAGGGAAGTCCCACTGGGGGAGAAGCAGGGGGACCAGAAAGCAGAAAGAGAAAGAGGGGACTTCCCAAAGAGAAGAGAGGAAGAAATTCAGAGTCCTGGAAGACAAAGCTACAGAAGTGGATGGATGGCACTGGGGTGGGAGGGCAGAGGAAGAGATGAGAGGCAATTTCACAGGACAGTAGGGTACATGACACACAGGGGCATCAGAAGGATTAAAATGAAAGCCAGAAATGCTGAATAGCAGGATGGGAGTATAATCTGAGTGAAGCTGGGATTGATGATGACTTTCTAGGACCAAGCAAAGATATTTGAATAGGAAGAAAAGATTGTCTGCCTTTCAGGAGGAAGGATGAGAGAATAGGATTGGAGGCCAGAGGGGACACAAATTAGAGAAAATTCTGACGGAGGAAAGAATATTGAATGTACAGAAGAGAAATAGTGATGCATGAGGGACTTCTGAGTGTGGCAACCTCCAGGGCAAAAGGGTAAGGTATAAGTGAGTGAAGAAAGATGTTAATAGGGATGATGAATCTTGTCTCTTCAGATATCACAGACTGCATAAATGTCTCTCTTCTATTCAAATAAATAGAAAATTACCCATTGGTTTCAGTGAGGAGACCAGTTCCACTGTAAGGATATGGATTCTCAGTAAAGTGTTGACCTGGGGTGCATGGAGAGGGGATAGGTACTTGTCCAACAATTATATACTGTGTTTGGAAAATATTTATTGTGGACATATTCTAAGTTTAGTAAAGGTAATTCACTTGGGGGTGGGGATGGAAGTGGGGGTGGGCGATGAAATTCCCTAGTTGTCTGTGGCCCTAACAAGATGAGAGCTGGACCCTCATGAAAGCTCGTTCCCTCCAAACTTAACACCTTAGTTACTCATTTAAACTGATTATTCTTTACACTCCTAGTTTGTCCAATTGCAGAGGCCTATATCAGGATTTAAAACTCACCTCTTAAAACTGCATTTTGGTTTAATGACATAGGTCCTGTTAATGTTAATTGAAGTTTGCCATTTGAGTCCTTGGAAAACCACTTCAAATTTTACTCTCAGCTTTCAGTCTGTATCCTGACTTACCTTTAAACTCACTGTGAAAGGTACTTCTGGTTGTTAGGCAAATACTGTTTCTAATTAATTAAACTTTAAAAATTCTCTTTCCTTATATAAGCAGAGGAATATTTAGTTAGTGTAATGCCCCACTTTGTCTATTGGATATATGAATCATTGAGTATCAGCTACAGAATAACTCCACTCTGAGATAACATTCATGAATGGTCTGTGTGTCAACTTACCTTTATTAATCCTTCATTAACCTTTTAGCATTCAGCTTCCAATTTCCAGTACCACAGAGCAGACATCAGCTATGTGGACTAATCAATAGTTCCTCCTGCCATGGGACACTAATACAAAACAAGAAGACATGGTATTTTTTCCTTCCTTTTAGACCACACACATTTGCTTATGATGACAACTGAAATTCTTTGAGAACTGCTATGGTTTTTTGAAATTAGTTCTTCCCCCAAGCATAACACATGAATACTTTTTTGAGTATTTTTGATGCTAATTCCAGTTTCCTCAATCACAAGCTATATGCCTACAACTTTTCAGCACTTGCAGTGTGCAACATTTTAAAATTCTTATGACTTTGGATAATTTTTTCCTATCATTTTTCATCTAGTTTGTACAATTTCCCTTATATTACTCTCTTTAATCCTACTCTTGCTATCCTGAATTTTAGATTTTTCAGTCCTTTTTACCCTCAACACCCTTGGCATTAAATGAACTTCTTACAGGCTTTATGGAGGACTCTATTGTCAGCTGAAAGACTTCTCTGAATTGCCAGGTACTGACTACTTTCAAAAATTGGTTTTAAATTTATTTTTGCTGCATTTATATTTGCCCTCATTAGTCATAACTCAGGATTTTCATGTTGTCTCTTTTGAGCTGCAATCTCCTCTGACGTGCTCTGTCTCTGATTTCTGAATCATCTCCGTTGTCTTAACATCTCTGTCTCTGATTTCTGAATCATCTCCGTTGGTCTTAACGTTTTTGCACTTTTGTCCTAATAATGCTTCTTAAAAAAACAATGACTTAGCTGGGCCAGCTCCTGCTGCAGAGGTAACACACTTTTTATAATATACTAAGTTGATCACCTTTTGGATGTCATGTTTTAGCACCACACTCTGAGTGGCTTACATTAACTGTATAAATGGTGTGTTTGCTCTCAAAAATTTCACTTGACTGCCAGGCTAGTCATGGTAGCATTTTAGTCATCTCAAAAATGTATCAGAGTGTTCTAACAGAGTCTCTAATTTTACTAAAAATACTTACAAAATTGAATCGGTACGAATGTCTTCTAATTTTCACTGACTAAAAATGGTGAGCCATGTGTCACAAATGCCTATCCAGGCATTCTGTAATCTGCTCACATAACGTGGTATGTAAAACAAGCATTTCAAATACCTGGCATACATAGTCCAAAAGCATAAGGCTAAAGAAAATAGTAGTACTATGATATCTAGCATAAAATGACTTTCTCGTTGGTTCCATTATGTTATTAATCTTTCTAGCTAATATTCATGGCATATTTTCTTCTTTATTGCCTTCTATGCATTTCTTTATAGTCCACCTCAATGATATTCAGTTTTTATAATACCCAAAGTCTTGAATATGCGAGATTCAAAATGGCTGCTCTTAGTTTTCAGGGTCCTGCCAACAAAATAATTTAACCTACACATTCATTTCACACTGCTAAGCCCTGGGTTTGCAGCTTCATTTGCAGTCACTCTTCTGTCTGAATACATCTCCTCAGTTCCACCATTTCATCATTTTCTTCTCCCTGTCCCACTTCATTTGTGCTCATTTCATGAGGCATAGCATGTCTTGTAATGCAGTATATATTCTTCTGCCCTGACTTGTTTTGTGGTAAGCATGCAAATGCACTGGTTTTGGTGAGCCTTCTTGATATCTTTTCTGAAGTTATCATTGTAGTTGTAATCCTAGTCATTTTATATTTGCAGAAATTAAAATGTTAAAGAATGCAAAACTTCTGGATATTTTGTAATTTAATTGAAACCAGTAATTTTACAGAAACAGGCAAGTGATGTGTATCCACACTAACACAAATTCCCTTTTATTTCCTTAACAAAGGCAGTCATTTCTCCCTAGGATATGTTTTGCCGTCATGATTATTTTGGCATACGAAGACTTTCCTAATGCCACAGAGAGTATTTGTAGTAACCCTTTTTAAACATCTATCAAATTATATGTATTTCAGTACATTTGGATAAAATTACCTATTTTTTTTGTCAGTGATAGGAAGGTGTGTGCATTTTCTTGATCTTAAGAATGTGAGTCCTTTAAAATCCTGCTGGTGTGATTTAGACTTACTCAAATTAGCTGCTCAATTATTAGCTGAGCACTGCCATTGGACTAAGGCATGGTGTTACACACAGAAAAAAATTTTTTCTTTCTTCAGTTAATATATGCATTCTTCCATTCCATTGTTTCCTTTTGTTTTAATAGCTTATTTCTTGTACTTTTTTCTAGGCTCAGTTGCAGCATACCAACCATCTTGCTTTCTGCCCAGATTCTGTTCCATTCCCTTGTCCCCCCTAAACTACAAACTTCCAAACCCAGTTTTTAACAAACCTGTTACAAACCTTTCTAAAAGTTTACTTGTCCCACAGGAATTTAGCTTTCATTTTACTTTCTCTAATACACATTGCATACCTTGTCACTTCAGTTCCATCATGTCCTGTCATTTATATTCTAATAAGTCAGTTAACTAAGAAGTTAATCAACATCCGTACTTACAATGCTTATTAATGTGAGACATTGTGGTGTTCCTTCTTCTGTGACTACTAAATTTTACAAGCATATTCCGACTCCTCTCATACCTCTCCCTCTTTGAAAGTGTTTTTCTGTATTTTCCTTTTGTTTTCTCACTATTTTCCCCACCCTCCATACCATTTTAATTTCCTTTAGCTTACATACGCTTGTCAAATGAGTTTAATACTATGGTACTTCTTGTTTTTTATTTTCCTTTCTTTTTTTTTTCTTTCTTTTTTTTTTTCTTTCTTTTTTTTTTCTTTCTTTTTTTTTTCTTTCTTTTTTTTTTTCTTTCTTTTTTTTTTTCTTTCTTTGGAAATAATTTTCTCAGATGCCTAAAAGATCATTTATCCTAATGGTACCAATAATTATTTGTATGAAGGTAAAGCCCATGGGACCCAATCAGATGAGCTCCTGTTATCCTGGGTGCTGTACAAACACAGTCATTGCCAGAGGTCAACAAGACACAAAGTTATGATTTTGGTTGCACATTTAACTTAAGAAAAGATGCAACAAAGGATCACAACAAAGAGCAAGATAAGGAGAGTGAAGGATACCGCTCCAGAGCAGTAGATACACTTTGGCCTGAATTCGTATTAATTTTCAACACCTATCTGTGCCATCTAGTTGACCCTAGTTATCCCAAGTGTCTGCAGAGTCTACAGGGAAAGACAGCTGGAATGAAGCACTGTGGGAGCTAGCAGCCTCCACATTAGGCTCCTATTGCCAATGTGACTTGACACCTTACTTCAGTCCCTCAGATGACCCAGAAATCCTGGAAATTTACACTTGGACTTGACATAACTTCGTGTCTCAGTATAGGCAAATACTTACACCGAGCCAGTATCAAAATTTCCTTCCTGTGACTAGTGCCCATCACCATTTGTAAAGCCTCTTTGTCAGTATAGATCCAATAAATCTGGCATGAGGATAGCAAACGTCAGTTACTCAGCACTCCCAAACTCTTGACTGAGATATGTGATGAGAAAAGTGGATTTTGTCATGTTTTCCTCATCCTTACAACACAGAATTGCATTCCAGTTCCACTTTAGGCTTAGTTTTAAAGGCAAATCATGTTTTTTTTTATCATTTCTTGTGGAGGCTCATTGTCAGGAATATTGCCTGAAATCGAGATGAAACATTTGCCTGAATGTTCTTGTGAACAATTATAACTATGGAGTCTACCACTTAAAATAAATCTTCCACCCTTTTCTTCTACAACAACCTTCAAATACTGGCAGAATGTCAACAGATCTTCTCTCCTCTACATTTTACTGCTGTATCTGAGTATACAAAAGATACTTAGTGAACTTTGCGGTTATTATAGTACTGCATGCACTTTTACCTTCTTCCTGCAGAAGTGGCAAAAGGAAGAAATGTCTTTGTTTCAATTTCCATTCAACCTACCTCTTTCAAACCACACCAATACACCAACTTGCAAATCCCATTAGCTGGGCAGTAAAATACCATTGCCATACCTACTCCTTTCTTCACAGGTCAGCCCATCCACATTACCGGTATCTTGTTACTTATCTCTGAACTGCCAGCAACTTAATGACATTGTTTTTATAATGCAGTGCTTACAAATAAATATCATATTTCAGGGGCTGTTGCATCATGATCCAACTCACAGAGACTACAGTTGCATTTGCCTTTTCACTGACATACTGTAGGTTTGTATCTTCAGGTCAGGTCTATACTTGAAAGTTATATTGCTACAATTTGGATGATGATCTTATTTAAAAATATAGTGTGCACCTTAATGCTAAGATATAAGTATAGATGTGCTTTAGATAGAGATTGCTTAAGTCCATTCCTGTGTGGAATATCTATACCATTATATAGCACCTTTATATCTGTATGTTCATGAGCACTCAAAGAAGATTGTACAACTTTAAATATATATCTTATAGTTAAAGTGGGAGAACTTGCTGTTTAAGATGAGCTGCTTTGGTTCCTCTAATCACTCAGACTTTTTCAACCCTAAAAACTTCCAGGTTTTCCCTCCTAGTTAAATATTTGAGCTGCAGATCATTTTTTCCTGAGGTGTATTAGCTTTCATTTTTCCCATGTTAAATCTCATGGGCAGTTAGCCAGCTTCCTTATTACTCCTCCTATAATCTTTTAACCCTCCCTTCATTTTCTGCTTTCTGAACCCTTTATGCTAGAACCAAAGTGAAGTCTGGAACATACATACACACAGCTACATACATTTTAAATCACTAAATGCACCTTTTTTCCTGAAGACTGGGAATAGATTTGCTTTCTTCGTACCTTTACACTGATGTAATGTCACTGGTTTCTGTAACATTGCTTAATGTGAGAGAAGAGTCAGGCAGCAAGGTCCTCATTTGAAGTCTACTGTTGAAAAGACCCTTATTGACTTCACTAGGCTTGGGATTCAACCATAAATCTGTAAAATCAAATGACAGGGTCAATGGTTTAGTACTCTATAAATTTCGTTTAATAAATGAATGCAAAATTTTATCCAAAATGTCCCCATAAATTTATACCTCTCTTTTCTCATTCTTTAAATCAATATAGATGCAACACGAGGAATGTATCAGTGTCAAGCTATCAATAGTTCTGCCACTGTTGTCTTCTGTTTTATATGCTTTTCCCTTTAAAGCTAGGAATACAAATATCTCTACATTGTTCATTTTTTGTAACTATATAAATTCAAATTCAGAATTATTTTTCTGGTTTTTTTCAATTATAGCTTTAAAAAAAAAGAATACAAATTCAAAATCACTCACTAAGAGAAAAAGAATATGTCTGCAAAAATTTAACCCCATGTGATGTGTCTTAATGAAACAACTGTGTTAGAAACCCAGAGAAAGGAAGCTCTGTAACAGCAGCGATGACAGTGTTAATGGTGCTACTGCATCATACAGAGCCTGCAGAGTGCATATAGGCCTTCTTTAGGAAGATACGGAAGGACATTGATGGACCTCATAAAGCTGACAGGTCATTGCTATCCATTGTCCTGCAGAGCAGATTAAGAGATTCATTGGTTCTTACTAGACAAAACTGTTCACAGCAGACAGAATTTATCCCGAAAAGTTGCTGCATTCTGCTTGCTGGTACAAAATGCTCTTCAGCTTTCCATCTTTCAGTCGTTGGCAGGTACTTAAATAAGAAACACAGAGAACCCGTTTACAGTTATGGGTCTCTGTACTCACTCATAATTATAGTTATTAGATAGATTATTAGATTAGATAGATTTTAAAAGCTCTTTTTGTCCATTACATAGACCCCAGGGGCACACTTAATCACCCTCCAGGTACGTCAGCAGCATGATACAAGAGTTGGTAAATTTAATACTATTTTTTTGTGTTGGATGGAAATCAAAAAGTAACTATTTGGCAATATGCCTCAGATCATTACAAAGTTGTCTACTGTGGCACTCCAACCTTGACAGCCACAGATCAGCTCTGGAGGAAACTTGCAGAGCCAAAGGGGACTTGTAAAACCAAACTGATCCACATTCTGTTATCCTGAAAATTTTCACCTGAGGCACTCCGATGTTTTTGTTATAATAAAGAGGGGGAAAAAGGAGGAAAAAATCTAATGCCTTTTACATCAGTGAACCAAATGGAGCAGTAGTTTGATGCTTACTGATATTGGTGAACAGTTAGCATTTGTGTGAGTATTCCCTTTGATGGGATTGAGTGATGGCTCATCAAGGACATATGTAGGGTTCATAACCTGGCTCTATATCATCTTGGAACTGATCTAACAACTGTTTCATCACACTCTCTGTGTCCACTACCTTTTAAACTGCGTGCAGACAAATTACAAAATCTGAAAAGTTTATAGTAAATATTCCTAGTTTATACCCTG
Organism: Pygoscelis adeliae; assembly: GCF_000699105.1. NCBI lineage: Eukaryota > Metazoa > Chordata > Aves > Sphenisciformes > Spheniscidae > Pygoscelis > Pygoscelis adeliae. The sequence goes on along the minus strand of NW_008824806.1, from coordinate 2,277,714 downwards.
CTGTTATAAACAAATGTCAGGAGAATCTATGTGGGCTCACAAGTTAATGCATTTACAACTGTGATTTTGTATTATATCACTCATTCCAGAATACTGGGAAATGTTTTGCAATAACTCTCACACGGTATTACCAGTCTCACAGTGTTATTTGATATAACGTCTGAAGTAGGCTTGATTACTATGATTGCTTCTTGTTCTTCTCTTTGTACTGTATCTCCATCTTCTTTCATTTAACTGAAGTGTGTTTGCAAGTTAAAATCTGAAACTGCTTCACCATATAGGTTTTTCCATCCTTGACTAACAGGGGCACTAGTGTTGGTTTAAATCTCTTTTCAAGTCCATAAGGGAATCCCGCTGAGTCATGAAAACAGAACTTCCTTGGTTAAAGAGAAACCAAAACAGTGCCAGACATATTTCATTGTCTTTCCCAAGCTGAAGGAAAAACAAGCACATATTTGCAAAAGCGAAATAGTAATCTGGTTGCTGGACTTTATTGCCTACATAAATGACATCCATGAACATCATATGGGAAAGCTAGATCTTGTATAGATTACAGCAAATGGAAAAGCTTTGTGACAAAAGTATTACTTCAAAAACTGGTGAGTTTATGGATTTTCTAAAAAAAGAGCATTCATCTTAAATTCTCCTAAGGCTATTGGCAGGTGACTAGCTAAGTGGTTGTAAACCAGGGTGAAAAATGGCTTCTGTGGAGGTAGAAGGTACTTTTGATGTACTTTGTCTCTCTTGAATGGTTCCATTTTGATGCTTGAGAGTGACACAGCAATTTTTAAATGCTGTTTCTGTTTTGGTGGGAGATCATGGTCAAACTAAGACCATGCATCAATGAATTGGAATATAGTCTACTAAATTTATGAAGACAGAAAATCTTCAGGCTGCCTTTTGCTATTATTCTTCTGGGTGGTGGGTGTGAAGAAAATAAGATGTCCTCAGTCATAAGGGGTTGGGATAGAGTTTAGAGTATCACAGTTGTGTACCTGCATGCCTTCTACGTTGTGTCATACAGGCCTACATATCCAATATGAAAACTGGGATGAGAGTATCCCTCTGATGCATAGCTGTATTTCAAGACTAAATTATGATACTCTAATGCACTGAAATGCCCTAGATAGGGGCCAGATTAATGGTAATAAGGTGCGTGGGTGGGGTGGAATTTCTAACTGAGGGATTTGGATGCTAATTTAAGTTTTAGGTCAGGCAGGCTCCAGCAAATATATACTCATTCTCCAAACTGCCAGTTCCAACCGGTGTGCATTGTCACCATCAAAATATACAGCACCATGGTTAGTCAGAGCTTCTGGGGCTTACCTTAGGCTCTAGTGCTATTTTTTACTTCCAGTGCTGCATCTTGCTCTCTGCCTTTAGGAAAAGTGACTATATGATAATCAGTTTGCTCTTTCAGAATTACAGGAAAAAAGGGGAGGGATTCTCTAGTTTCCTCTCCTACCCAGAAACACTCTAATCTTTTAACAAATACAAAAATCTGAGTTTCTAATCATTGAGGGCAACAGCTCTCAAAACGTCTTTCGCTGTCCAAAAAAATTTTTAGACCAAATGTCTACTTTTTAAAAAGAAATAGAAAATCTCCTTCTTCCTGCACTCTAGCCTTCAAATTACTGTACAATAGCTCAATCCCATGTAAGTGTTCCAGGTGGTTTATAGGCATCTAAGTGCTCTTTGGAGTAGCCTGTCCATCAGCAGGACTACATACCTCAGCCTCAGTAAATCCAGGTTCAGGGGAAGCGGTCAACGACCTGCTACGTCATCTGGATACTCACAAGTCTATGGGGCCGGATGGGATCCACCCGAGAGTGCTGAGAGAGCTGGCGGAGGAGCTAGCCAAGCCGCTCTCCATCATCTATCAGCAGTCCTGGTTAACGGGGGAGGTCCCGGACGACTGGAGGCTGGCCAATGTGACGCCCATCTACAAGAAGGGCCGGAAGGAGGATCCGGGGAACTACAGGCCTGTTAGCCTGACCTCAGTGCCGGGGAAGATCATGGAGCGGATCATCTTGAGGGCGCTCACAAGGCAGGTGCGGGACAACCAGGGCATCAGGCCCAGCCAGCACGGGTTTATGGAAGGCAGGTCCTGCTTGACCAACCTGATCTCCTTCTATGACCAGGTGACCCGCCTAGTGGACGAGGGAAAGGCTGTGGATGTGGTCTACCTGGACTTCAGTAAGGCCTTTGACACCGTCTCCCACAGCATTCTCCTGGAGAAGCTGGCGGCTCACGGCTCAGACAGGTGTACTCTGCGCTGGGTCAAAAACTGGCTGGACGGCCGGGCCCAGAGAGTTGTGGTAAATGGAGTTCAATCCAGTTGGCGGCCGGTCACGAGCGGTGTTCCCCAGGGCTCAGTATTGGGGCCAGTTCTGTTCAATATCTTTATCAATGATCTGGATGAGGGGATCGAGTGCACCCTCAGTAAGTTTGCAGACGACACCAAGTTGGGCGGCAGTGTTGATCTGCTCGAGGGTAGGAAGGCTCTGCAGAGGGACCTGGACAGGCTGGATCGATGGGCCCAGGCCAACTGTATGAGATTCAACAAGGCCAAGTGCCGGGTCCTGCACTTTGGCCACAACAACCCCATGCAGCGCTACAGGCTTGGGGAAGAGTGGCTGGAAA
>NW_008824806.1:2233962-2274643 GCF_000699105.1 Pygoscelis adeliae | reverse complement strand
CAGGCTGCCCAGGGAAGTGGTTGAGTCACCATCCCTGGAAGTATTTAAAAGACGGGTAGATGAGGCGCTTAGGGACATGGTTTAGTGGGCATGGTGTTGTTGGGTTGATGGTTGGACTCGATGATCTTGGAGGTCTCTTCCAACCTTAATGATTCTATGATTCTATGATTCTATGAATGCAGAACAGCTCATTCTTCAGATTCATTCTAAGTCTCTGGCTCTTCAGTCTGTACCTGATGATATCTTTTAAAGGCGTAGGCAGAGATGTACTCTGTAAAATATCTGCTAGGGAAAGGTTTTTAGTGATCCCAACTTGTCCATCATAACTCTTCCGCCAGAAAATATTCCCCTTGGATCCACTGTTTATGGCGTTCTCCCTCACCCATTTCAGTTACAGCAAGTCAGATAAGTGAGCCCTGTGGTTTAAATAGTGTGAGCCAACCTGGCTCATCTTCACAGAAACATGTTAGGGAGTGATTATATGAGCAACAGAGTCAGGAGACATGAGGCTGAGTTGGGGGGAGAAAGGAGGAGGAATAATCTCTAGGAGAATGTCAGTAGTGAGCAGCTGTGGACACACTGGGGAAGGGAATCGGTTGCACTGGCACAGCTGGAGCTTGATGGCAACAGACATCCAGTCCTCAGAGGCCACTGTGCTGAGGGCTGAGGCAAAAGATGTAGAATAGGTACCAGGGGGTACTGAAACGATTAACAACATCCCTAGTTTTGATGCCAGGTAATTCAGGAAAGGTCCTGTAGTATGCTTCAACGTGGCTGGTAAGAACACGCTGTGAGAGCAGGCAGTGCCCACTGTGGAACAAGACAAGGCAGCTTTAGCTGCTCTCTTCACTGCCCTCTTTCCTCAGCTGCCTGCTCTTGGTGCTGTGGCAGAAAGTCCACTACACTCACAAGAGACTGGAGGGAAGGGGGTTTATACATATTACAGATGCACTTTGCCAAAAAAGGACATTTAAGCCAAATTGGTTGACTTTGCACTGAAGCACATAAGAAATGATCGTGCAGCCACATCTGCTGTCTCTGTTATGGGGGTTGTATTCTCCTGTAGGTATGTAATAACAGGAGGTGACATTTTAAATGCCTTGGCTGTTTTTTTGTTCTGCGAGCAGCTGACTAAAGCTTGACCCATTTATTTCTAAACTGCTTCCCTGACACTGATGCAGTTACAAAGAGATCAGCTCTTTGGTGCAGACAAAACCCGAACTGATCTTTAGGGCTTTTACTGGTGCACTTCAAAGTAGACTTTTTCTAGAAAGAACTGGAAGGCAATTGGGACACTGACAGATTTGCCAACGATGTCATGCAAAATATGCTTTTGCAGAGGGTGATGTGAAATGAAAACATTTGCTCAGAGAAGTTGTATTTCAGTTTTCTGTGTTTCCTAGTGCCAAAAGGTGAGCAAACATATTGCAGGCCTTTGTGTGGGTCTAATCCCAGGCAGGTGCAGGCTGTGGGATGATTCTCTGGTTGGGTCACAACATTCTTGCATCATGAACAAGGTATTGCAATGCAAGGAGGCTGGCTACAATATGCCAATGTTTGAGATTGCATTTTCTTTAAAGATTGAATTAAAGGAAATATAAGCTCTTTCATTCTCTCTGTCTCTCACCTTTCTATTTTTTTTAAGACTAGAAAAAAAAATGGAAGCATTGCAGTCACAGTATTAAAATATTTGCATTTTTTATCTCATTTCCTTCAACCTTTCCCTTCGCCACATCTGTGCCCTCTTCTTAGTGTCCCCTTTGCTTCCTAATTTTGTTTCATAAGTCCTTCTTTCCCCTTTTTTCCTCCCTTCTTTGCTTGTCTCTGACACATAATCTTTCTATCTTCCTTTTCCTTGCAATTTATGAAATTCTAGTTTTCCATAAGATTTCTCATATTACAGGAGTACTATCTAAATGCAAATATTTAAGGAAAAACACAGGAAAATAAAGTGAAGTACTTCATCACTGAAGTGTGTATTCAGCCGGTTTCAACATTAAGACAGTAGAAGCTAACAAAACACCTAATAGTAATCCTTAGTACAAAATTTTAAAAAATACTGAATTTTGATCAAAAAGAAAGTTTTCCTTTGTATATCCCTTATGAATTGTCTTTTTCTTATTGCTTACGGGAATATAGTTGAAAATAATATTATATATATTCAAAAAATGTGCAACGAGACAACAGTAAAATACAAATAATGCATCTGTGAAGCCTCACTCGATCAGTACATTTAGGGTGCCAAAACTACCATTGTCTAGTCCTCTACAGAACCCACTGTTCAGCAATTTATTCATATCACCTGTTTATGAAATGCATTCAAAACAAAAACATAATAATTAGGCCTTTATGCCAGATTTTCAAGAGAATTAAAATTCAACTCTTCCCTATAATTTTAATCTGGCTAAAATCAGAGGTAATTGCAGAGCTGAAGGAGCTTTTTTTGCTCCTAGGATCTGGTTTAGATGAACCCTTTGATAATATCATGTGAGACGAGTTGATATAAAGAGATTTCCAATACAGGACTGGTAGTGACAGTGATAGGCACCTGGAATTGCCTATGATAGATGGACAGATAGGTAGGATAAGCAGTTTTAAATCAGTTTTTCTAGGAAATGAAATCTTCCACTCCTAAGATCTCCAGAGTAGTTTAGTTTAGTTTCGTTTCCACTGGGCAACTCATCTATAACAGCACCCTTTATTCCATGAGCTGTGATTTAGGCAGCCAGCATTTTCACAGGAAGGAGTGACTCCCTTACCACTTGCATTTGCAGAAGCCCTCTGACACTCCGGCTTGGCTCCCTTTAAGTCTCATTCCATGTCCACCATGGCTGTCATGACCCCCGAGGCTCAGGATAGCGCTGCTCCTGTTGCCCCGTGGCACCCTCCCACCTTGCAGCCACATCTGATCACTAACTGCATGCAGTTACCCTTCAATCAGTCATCCCTTTCGAGTATCAGCAGGTGCTGCTGAGCAGCTTCCCAGGCTGCGGCAGGACTACAGGAGCGTCTGTGCCAGTGCAAATGTCACGCTGCGCTAGGAAAGGCAGAACCTGACCCAAGGGTTCTGCACTATAACAATACAGCCGGGCTCCAAAAGTTCAGTGGGTAAATTGGAGATGACTGTCCCTAGAGGGACAAATCTCTCATCTTTCACTCCACCTTTGTCTGATGGACTTATTTGCTTTCACATGGGACTTCACAGTGTTTCCATTCCCACATTCTTGTGAGTTTGGGAAGTGTCATGATCCCATTTCAAAGATAATGATCCAAGGCAAAGGTGCACCTTCTCAAAGACTGCACCTACCCTGCTAAGTCATCTGTCTTGGCCAGTGGTCCCTTGGCCATAGGCTAAGTGACAGACTGATTGCACATTTCACATTGCTCAGGTTTAGCTCCCTCTAGAACAGACTGGATATATCCACACTGACTAGCCAGTGACCCTGTGTACCCTTTTGGTTCCAAGTGGTGGCCTTAATGCATACATCTTTGTTGTGTGTGTTTTACACTTAAAAGTGCCTAAACCTGAGAAGTGTCACAGCTCACTAGAGTGAAGTTTCTGGCATGCCCCCAAGGGTTCTGTTCTCAGGCATGAAATAAAAGCTTAACATGGCCTTAGACTTATTGCCTTGGATATTTTACACAGATATGTTTGAAGGATTTTATAAAAAAGGATGAGCCAAACCTGGTAGTCTTATCTACACTGCCTGCAGTGAACTGCCACTTGAGGGAAGCTCCCCTACATTTCACCTAAATTACATCTTGGACAGCGCAAATTTAATTAGTCCCAAGGGGTAATCCAAGGGCCAAATAACACACACGTGCAGTGTTGATGACCAGTGGACCAGGACCTGCAAGTGAACTGGAAAGCTAACTTATTTGAGAGTGTAGCTGCGCTGCAGGTATTAAGACACTTTATTTCTATCATTCTCAGTGGAGACCTAAATACACATAAGGATATTGGTCTAACTTGTCTGAAGCAGTGGACACGTTAACCTACTCTCAGCCTGCAAAATATGACTTAAAGTCACTAGCTAGCTGAAAATTGGTTTTATGTTTGTACTCCACTTCATTGGAAATACTGGGTCAAAGCTCAAGATCAGAGTCCTAGTGTTTCTCATGATACTTTGCAACCCTAACGCTAGATAGAACTTGAGGCCTGAGCCAAAACATCATCTGAGCACACTATACTCACATGAAAGACTGAAAATAACAGTCTCACTTCCATTTCTCATGGACAAGTGCTTGCAAGGGACTTACTCTTTGCCCTTCCTCTTTTTCTCTTCTTATTCTGTCTATCTGAGGTGGACACAGACCAGGAAAAAGAAAGCAGGTTAACACTGGACTATCTTTCCAGGTTGACATTCTACGAGGAAGATCTTCTAGGACCTTCCACTTGTGATGCTTAGTCCCACACCAAGATAGGCTTTAAGTTCATTCTCTGAAAGAAATATTCTCAAAAAGCAATTTTTCTTCAGTTGAAACAAGGATCCTGTGGTGGAGTTAAGCATTGGTCCCGTGTGCCCCAAGCTACCATTACAGCTCCCAACTTTAAAGGGCAGTGGAGGGGAGAACAAACTTCCAGTCTAGTCTTACTTTGCCAGTTAGTCACTCTAAGAATACATCATTAACACATGTGCTTGAATTATGATCACAAAGTGTTGGAGCATTTTACCCAGCTATGGGCAGGGTAGAAGCTAACAAATCTGTATTTTAAGTATATCCTAAATCAATAAAAAGTGCCAGAAAAAGTATATGCATAAGTGAAAAAACAAACATAAGTGGGCTGGCCTCAGGATATCATTATTTATTGAAACAGATTTTTCTTTTCCTTACGGTTTTAGAAAGAAATGGCAGGTGCAAACAAAGAATAAAATTAGTCATAATTAGTTCTGCAGATTATTTTGAATCACACAGCTGAGATCTGGATAAATAATTCAGATTTTACTCAGTAAATCTAAAACCAAAATCCATTTATAAACTGAGAACGCTTATTAATGCGCAGCTCTCAGGTTAACAGTTTGTGTCAATTACCCAAGTAGTCTTGCATCACTGGTAACCTTAATCATATGCTGTGTTTCTGTTTTTCAGTACAACAGTGAGGGTAAGAATTCACAATTTCTGTGTTTCATTCCAGTCAACTTCTTTATTAGAATATTTGTGAAAATGAGAACCTGGTGGCTGAGTTGAGACAAGTTTCTTTTTAAGGTCAGCAAATTTTCAGAATTCGCCACTTTGTCTTTCCTGATACCTGTGCAGCTCTTGCGGCTAACCCTCACCTTCCCAAGTGCTGCCTCAGAAATCAGGACCCAGTTTTCAACATTTCAACAAACTTCTATTGTAATTTTTGGCAAGTTCTCAAGTTTTAAATCCCCAAAACATTTGGAGGTATGAGGAGTGAAATGCGCTGTGTAGTCTCTGCTGAGTCAACCTGAACGTCTTTGGAGACCGTTGTGAGTATCTAATACAGGTATTCTTGACTGGGGAGGCATACCTTAATAGTGAAATGATATATTAGGGGTGGGACATCCTGTGCTGGGCTCAGCAGCTCTTTCCTCCTCATTGTAATATATTCCTCCTTCACAGCTGATGAGGGTATGGGATGGGGATATATACAGGTCAAGTAGAATAAAAAATGGCAGCAGATACAGAGCCACAACCAAAGCATCCTCCCCGCACAGGTTTGGTGAGGACCACAGCTTCAGAGCAGGATGCTTGGTCCCACTATCTCCTCTCAGCACTCAAGTATCTCCTCTTCCCAGATGCATATCCAGGGACATTCTCCAACTCCTGATGCTTTGACATTGATCAAGTTAAGCCTCGAGACAGGTTCCACTTTCCCAGCATAATTCATCTCTTCAGCTACCTGGCAAACCAAGTGAGTATACAAGCTACATTGTTCCCAGGCACCTTAACCAAATTTGAAAACTCTTTCATTGCCTTTCAGTCTATAGACAGAAGTTCCCATTTGACCTGACCACATTTTCTTACCATGCTAGGAAGGTGATGGGAACTATCCCATTAAGCCATGCCTCATGAAGAAACATGAAATGGGGAAGGCATTGCTCAAGGTTACTCAGAATATTACACTTCCATCTAAAAGCAGATTTAGTCATGCTGGTTTACCTGAGTGCAATTAGGTAGTTTGCCAAGCTATTTAAAGGAACCAAAATGAATTGCTGAGCTGCTTAGAAAAAGCAAGCCAGTGACAGCTTAGGCCACTGGCAGAGCCAATCAGCTGTATGCTGGATACAATAAGTAGTAACTAATAATCATTGGTGATAATAAATAGATTTACATGTGAACAATTTTGCTTGGTAACTTCTGTGTAGAACCTGTAACTTCTTTTTCAACATATCTTTTACCAGGAAATTTACTCTTGGTTTTAAGACTTCAAGCAAGTGAAATTCCACCAATTGGCAAATTATTCCACAGCCCACTAAGCCTTGTGGTTAAAAAATGATGCAGTAACTACTTTGAATGCCTTTTGCTGCCAGTCGTAATCAGTCCTCTTTGCATGACATTTTCTGCTCCATTTCCAAAGATCAAAAAAACTCTTCTCCCTTTAAATATTTGTGGAACACAATTAAGTCACCTGTTCATCTGAATATAGAAAATGGTCTAAGCTTCCTTAATGCCCTGTTAAATATTTTGTATTTCAGATCTTGAAGTGCTTTTTTTCGAACCTTATCTAAAGTATCAGTCCCTGTCTCAGCCACTTTGTTCTCTCTGAAGTTTGGGCTCGGGTACCAAAATATTCACAGTAACAGAATGAGTAAGGAATGTTACATGCAGTAGCAATAACACTTCGTATTACAAGCTGCTTTTACCCTGCTCATCTACCCAAAAACCACATTCTTAGGTGCTTGCATCTCACCTCATCAGTTTCACTTTCACCACCAAACCACCACCTGGAAATTTCACCATTAAAAATATAGTACTAGCTACAGGTAATTGATAAATATACAGAAGAGCACTAGAACGAATATGGGAATGGTCTTTAAATATGTGTGTCTTTAAATACCTATATATTTAAAGAGGTTCTGTGTGTTTGGGGGAATAATAGACTGGGAAGCCTTATGGGTGAACGTAATGAATTAGTTGAAACAATAATTTAAAACAAAGTAACAAAACACTTGGGAGACCATGGCCAAATGGGAACCAATCAGCACGGTTCCTGCAGAGGGAAATATTAATCTCCTAGAACTCCTTGAATATGTTAATAAAGAAGAGCAGCTGGCGTAATTTATTCTAACCTCTCTGGGCCACCGACAAAATTCTTTGCGAGAAGCTACGAAGGCAGCTAAGTAGTGATGGATCAAGAAGTGGTGGAGGGAAAGGAGGTGAAGGGCAGGATTAAATGGTCAATTTCGTCATGTCAAAGGATAACAGCGGTGGGCCCCAAGGTTTCTGCTCGTCTACTTATTTATTAATCATCTAGGAAACGGGAATTGCTGTGAGGCAGCAAAATTTGCAAGGGATAAAAAATAGTTCAGCCTAAGTTCAGAGATGATTGTGTGCAACTTCTGAAACAAACAAAACTGTGTGACCTACTCACTCTGACAAATGAATTATCAACAAAAGCAAAGTAAGGTACACCGGGTGGAGAAAATATGAATTACTCAACACCTCACAGAGTTCTAAATTAGCGTACCAACTTTAGAAAGGGACCTAGTTATCCTTGTAAATTACTTCAGTAAAGACTTCTGCTTAATGTGCAGCTGTACCAGATAAGCAAACATATTAAGATGCATAAAGAATGGGAACTAATAGAGAAAGGATTAAACTGCCAATGCTATAGTCTGATCTGAAATACTGTGTGCAGTACCAGTGACTCCATCTTATAAACAATAATGCTGATTTAGAGAGGGTTCAGTGAAGGACAATGGGAATGATCAAGAGCATTAAAAAGTTCTCTTATGAAAAAAGATCAAAGACACTGGGGCTGTTGACCATGAAAAAAGGGATGTCAAATTTACAAACTGTAGTGAAGGCTAAAGTGAAGGTATGTCTTCTAACACACACACAAAGGGAGAGGCAAAGCAATTAGAAAAAGCAAAATAGAAAAAGAAATACTTTTTCATATAATTCACAGTTAGATTCTGAAACTGAGGAAATCATGGGGGCCAAGAATTGAAGAAGATTCACAGAGAGACTGCTAGACAGGCATAGGGGTACCCAGAATTTTGAGGGGTAACAACTGATAGAAACAGCTCTTATTTGAGCCAAACTGAGTTAGAGAGGGCTATTGTGTCATAAATTATCCCACATCCCTACCCTTAGGTTTCTCTGAGCATCTGCCTCTGAATCATCCTAAGTGCTGTAGAAGACAAAGTATTAAATAAGACTGATTGAGATGATTCCTACAGTTCCTATGAATCAGTTAAAAATGCCTACATTTTATATTGAATCCCACTTGCAATTCCTAACTGTGCTTTATTCATTAGCAGATTTAACCTATATCATTAATTTTTTACAGTGGTCTGCACTGAGTCTGTACAGTGCTGTTTTTTAAAATTCTAATGTAACCTAGAAGTGATAAAATTCATTACAGAAATCTAAGTATATTATGTCAAAACTTTAATCTTTATCACCCAGACTTAGATGATCTTATGAAAAAATGATAACAAATTTTCTTGATAAGACCTATTTTCCATAAAACCATATTAACTGGCATTATTTATGCTAAAATCTTAATTTTTTTTACAAATTGTGTCCCATACAAGACTTTCCATGGTTTTAAGAGAAGCTGATATCAGACTAAGTAGCCTGTAGCTCCTCATATCAACTCATTTCACTCTTTTGAAAATAGTAATACTCTTTACTAGTCCTCTGGAACTTTTTTTTTCCCCCACAAATCAAGATTTGTTCAAAATCAACATTAATATTCAGAGAACTCCTAAGTCAATTCTTTAATATGACTGGGTGCAAGTTATTGGGCACAATAGATTCTAAAATGCTTAATTGTTTTTGTTTCACATCCTCCCCGGTTACTAATGGAATAGAAAGCATTTAATTAATCACTGTAAGAGATGAATACATCATGCTAATGATTAATACTTCTGTTTTTCCTGCATAGTGATTGACAATTTTGCAATCCTGGTCAAGTTCTGGATCTATGCCATTTGAAAGATTTCATTTGTTTCTGATTTAGTTAAAACATTCCTTCTCAACCCCATCAGTCAGAAATTCTTCTTACATGCCTTTTAGCTTTCTTTGTTAATTGTCTGCTTTTTCTCACTGCTGGCTTGGGCTCACTGTGAGGAGCTTCCCTGTGTTCCCCTTCTTTTGCATGTGTTCCTGCTCTTGTGGCAGATGCTTTCACCTTTCCTGTAATGAAATACTTTCCTTCATTATATTCACAAAGAGTGCTGCAGTCTTCTGGCTATATCAAGGGGAACAAGTAGAGTCATGCAACTAGAGCAGACCTGTGAAGAGAAGCAGCGGGCACTGAGCATCCACTGTTCACACCGTGTTTCTCAGGGGTCTTTCCTTAGGACAGGATCCGGCCAGGGCTCCTGGACTGAATGGGACACATCTAGGTTTAGTGAGTGGGGACCATCAAAAGATTCACTCCAGGAGCACATTACTGACCTGAGCTGATATACTAATGTAGATGCACCTTGTAATAAATAAAATACTGACTGGATTTTTACAGGATCTGCCTGACTCTCATTTATCAAATAACCATAAAAAAAAATAGAGAATTTATCTTTTTTCTTAATTGCACATGTGGTGAAGATATCTTACTATTTATTCTCAAGAACCATGTTTATTCTTGCAGAATGAACCTATGAACCACCATTTTTTCTACTGAATCCAACAGAAAACAAAGGCATCTGCTGAAATAAAGGAATAAGAATATGGCCAAAGACAATCTGCAGGAAAAATCTAATACTCTCTCAAAATTGCAGGTTTGGGGTTTTTTTATTTTTAGTTAAGAAGGATGAGAATTATCAAATGGATTTAAGTACAGGAACAGTTTGAAGAGGTTATAATAAGCAGCTTTTGAGTTAGAGGTAGCAAAACATTAAATAAGTAAATTTCCAATCAGGGTAATTTTTAAATGACCTCTAAATCAAAAATAGTTTGATTATACACTGTTTGAAGAAAATTAATTATCCTTCTTTTCCTTCAAAGTATGGAAATTTTTAGGCCAAACCATTTTCCAAGCCAAAGTTAAAGAAGGGCAAAAATAGGACTTTAAAAGCTGGTTGCAACCTTAACAATAGGGAGAATACTGCTTTTCCATAATAAAGAGAAGGTAGACGTGACAAAATTGCCTAAGAGGGCTACAGATTTGATAACAAGATGGGGTGAACCAAATCTTTAAAAAAATCTAGCACTTACAGAGTTTAGCTGAAACTTCCTTCATGTGTGGTGTTGAGGAGTCTGAAATGGGACTACCACAGGGAGCTGCTCCTGGGATGTGCTGCATCTCTAAAAGGAAACTCTGCAATGTGCAAATGTTAGGTAGGAAAATGGACACCCCAAAATTGGGCACTGCATTTCTTCCTCTCTGAGACATTACTCTGTAAGTAGAACAGAAAACCGAATGTTTTCCGTTCTTATAAATTCAGCAACGCAAAGCTTGTTTCACACATGGAGCCACTACTCCTCAGTCCAGCATCTTAACTTCTTCTGTCAGTTGGTGGTGGACCTGTTGGATAAAGATAAGATAATGAAGATTCAGCCAAGGTGAAATAGCGTGTTACAGCTTAATTCAGACTTCCCTGACACCATCAGGGCTGAACTTAACTGTTGGTTGCACTTTACTTTCTGGATGTAGTGATGAAATACAGTCATTGAATTACCTTGAGTCACCCATTGGCTGGGCAGTTAAGGTTTCTAAAAAAATTGATTATATAGCTGAAATACTAGAGAAAGTCATATATCAGCAACAGGGCTAGATGAATGATAATTCATTTGTGATAAGGGGCCTTTTGCTTCATTTTCTATTTGCCACTTTCACATGCAATTATTTGAATTTTTTTGTTGAATAATTTCTATAAATATTTTTCATAAGCAGGTTATTGGAAGGCAGTTTAATCAAAGTATCTGATATTAGAAATTCAAAAGGCACTCCTTCGATTGGACATATGAGTCACATGTTTTTTTTCTAATTGGTTGAGGATATTAGAATCTGCCTGCTAGTAAAAATAATAATAATTACAAATGCAAAGTCATTGCTGCATTGATCATTCCTGCCAATAAACTGATATGCTGGAATATTTGTGGAAAGCAAACACAAAAAGGATGTGAATAGTTAATTACAGCTCATTCATTTGAGCAACTATCTGCAAAAAATGCTTGGGAATGTTCCACCAAATGGTAGTCACTGTTATCTTCTTCCCTCTCCTGTCTTTGAACCTCTTTATTGAAGGACAGATGCTGGCATCCAGTTGTATTTTCAGGACTTGTCAAAAAGCCATACCCAATGTGAAACCTCAGGTTATAATATTTAAACAGAAATTTTAATTTAGAATTCCCTGTCCCCAGTACCATCCAGTGTAGAGTACAGAATAATGGTTTACATTGCTCTGCATATACTATTTGCTTATAAAAAATATTTTAAAGGAATGTAAAATATCTCTTAGCTAACTTTTACAAGCTACAGATATTTAACTCTGGATGGATTTTCCCAAAAGTACATCCCTGGTGACTCCATATATGAATCACAAAAATTGAAGTGTGATTTATAACAACTGTCTCATAGTTTGGAATTCCCAGCAGAAGACATATATCCCTTTATTTCAGTGCATAGATACATGGCTCCTCTGATCCTCTTTACAGATGACTTCCAGTTAGCACATGGCCTAATTCAGAGAGCTATTCGCTCTGCTTCAGTCATTAAAGTAGAACTGGAAGAAAAACTACTTGATCTCCATCCATACCCAAATGCTTCTGCCTCGCCAGCAAGAATTCACTGATTCCTTCTGGATAACTATATTATAGACCTGACTACACTGGGCATCAAAAAAGCTGAAGATACAATCTGCATAAAATTTACATATATTTACATACAGATGCCTGGCCAGAAAATATAGCAATTCACATTTCCACATCATAAGAGGGCTAATGGAAGTCTTCTCTCTTCCTTTGGTGTGCCTTACACTTTTTTTTTCTTTTTCAGGCATGTGTTTTACTCATAAACTTTCCAAGTTGTCCCTGTGCCCCAGCTTTGCTTTTGCTCAACCATGTTCAGAGATAACACTTTTTCAATTTTTGTCCTTGCTCTGACTCTACCCACTCTACACAACTTTCTCATCCCAGCAGGATTCTTTAAAAACATCTTACTTCACCATTATTAATCTATTTGAAGCATTTCCACTGCTAGTTTGTGGTAGAGTCCCCCAACTTTGTCCTTCACCATCGTAGATCTCCTCTCCAATTCTTCCTCCACAGCTCCTCACGTGTTTTACCACCACCGTGGAAGTGGAACAGAAGAGCATGATGAGGAGAATGGTGCTGCGCTCCCTGGACTTAAGTTGGTGCCATTTAGATAATTTCAGCAGCTTCTCCGTTTCCTGTTGGGCTAACACAGCTATCACAGATGGTGTGCTCAATGATATTCAGCTACCATCCCAGGTTTATTGGGCTGAGCGCAAAAGCTACAGATCTTATCAGAGAGATGCTGGAGAATGGAGATAGACCTTCCAAGTCTATCTAGGTAGTCAAATACATTTGGTGCAGTTTTCACCTCTTAAATATCCTAGTTACAGTCTGGTCAGATGAAGAGATTGCTTCAAGAGAAGCAACCGTGAGGACTAGCAGATGAAAGGGGAAAAAATAGGGAAAAGTTCCTTCTTAAACTCAGAAAAAAGTCAGGATTTAGATATCACTGAAATCTACCTGATGTGCAGTCTGTGCTAAAATAAGGAGAAAGTTGTTAATAGGTGACTGTAATTACTGTAACCTTCATAGGAACAGAAAGGCAAAAAATAACCTCTGAGCCTTTTCCTTTGGACTGCAAAAGATTCACTGATTTCTGTAAGGACGTCCATACCACAGTTAGAGGTGTGCTCTGAGTTGGGCCAACAGCAGCAATATTCTTTAAGGGAATCTGTTTTCTTATTCAGACTTTCAGCTGAGCCTAACTGCCAAAGCTAATCATGTTGTTTTTCCCCTAGAGCCCTGATTCAGTCAATTCTGGGGCAAAGATTTTGTATAGAATTTCTTCCCCAATTAGAGATTTCCACAGACTGGTTTCAAGTGGCTAATGAGAATGTACAGGGATTATAAACACACTTTCTTCTGGGTATTTTGGGTATGATTAATCCTGTTTCCTGACTTCAGAACACTAATATGTATATAATGAATTCTTTCTACTGTTGTTCTCATTTTCTTTGGACTTCAGGTATGAAAAAAGGGGTAAAAAAGGAAGTTGATTAGAACTGCTTTTGGCATTAAACAATTGGGTTGGAGTTAGGAAAATGCTTTTGAAGGGATTTTTCTGCCACTGTTCGCAAGCTGCTTGAACTTACAAAATAGCCAATGAAGGCTTAAGAACCTTGTGGCAAATTCTCTGCTAAAAGCAGGTTTATATATTCCATTTCTCATACTGTCGCCAAAAGCAAATGTATGTGTTCTTGCATTAACAGTTTAAAGGTAGACTGAAGCATAGTTGCAGAGAAGCACTTATCAAAGTTATAGTTAAGTAGTTCATTGCCTCTGGCTGTGCAAAAGAGGTTATGCATAGTGTTTATTCTGGTTTTATTTAAAAAGTATTTCTTAATGAATTTGGAATATGGACTGTCCTGGGGAAATCTAACAAAAGAATCCTGCACATAACCTTCATATAAAGAAGTCAAACCTTGTAAACTTGTTACTATTACTAGAGCAGAACCTCTGAGGGAAAAAATATTGTGAAATAACTGAACAGTGTATAATGGGTTAACCAAGTCAACAGAAGTATTGGATGAGTGTATTCTGCCATGAGAGTATTCTGCTACTAGTGAATGTATCACCTGCCTAGGAAAAGATGAAAAGATTTTCAGTACCTATATACAGGCATTTCCTTTTTCGGGGTGATTGACTTCCTTAAGGATAATGTAGGAGGAAGTGTGTAGGATTAAAAAAGATATTTTCCTTTGAGGAAGTGCATTGGGAGCCTTCCTTACGTTCTTCTTGCTTCGGAAAAAAAACCACATTTTTTGTTTGTATGGATATGCTGCATATTGAGCCAAAATAAGAGAAGATTTTCTGCCAGCTATTCTACATGATTTTTTTTTTCACCCAGACATAACATCAGTATCTTCTCCCAGACTTTAGTCAGGACTAAGTGAAGAAGGAAAAGGTTGTAAAATGCCTTACTAGCTATAGCTGTTAACTTTTGTTCAAGGCAACTGCTTTAGCAGATCTAAGCCTTCAAGAACAACTGTTCTGTTTCTGTGCACATATGCTTCTATTTTTCTCTGTATACTCAATGCTACAATTATGATCCTCAATTACTGTCACTTGAAAAAGTTAAACTGAATCCATGGATGTACTCCAATTTTTCCAAGTCTAAAACTGTCATCCAGTGCTTAAATTGTATGCTCTACCTTAAACTAGTGCCCTTTTATGAGTTACATTACACTGTGGTTCACATCCATCTTTAGAGAAACACGGTGAGAGAATTTAACTGATTGCAGAGGTTAATTTGGTCCATATACTTTGTCAATAGCAAGTCTGAGGAAAATTAGCACCAATAATTATAACACTGGTGTAAGTCATGAATCTTATTAGAGTGATTTTTAGCAATTTAAAGACTGAAGGATCACAAATGTCAGGACTTCAGTAATACCCTTGGCTTTTAATAAATGGCAAACATTGTTAGAATTTAGGCTCCTTTTGCTTGCAAGCTTAATCACTATCCAAGAAGACACAATGATCATTTTTAAACCAGTGTTAAAAAACTAAGAGATTCAAGCCAAATTGGACATGGATATTATTAGACTGTGTTTATTATAAAAAGCAAACACTTACTGATTTTCTCTACTACATCAATCAGAAATAATTTTCCTTTATTTTCCTTTTGAATGACTGTATATGCTACCAAGGCACAGGGATTGCTGCTTCTCACACAGGTCCATAGACAGAAGAGTTCTGTTTTATTATACCATAACATGCAAGCGGTAGGTGATTTAACTACCCAGGTATCTATCGCAAAAGTAGTATGTCAGAACACAAGCTGTCCAGCAAGCCCATGAATGCATTGGTTAGACAATTTTTTACACAGAAGAATAGGAAAATAATGGGAGGGATGAGCTTTCTGAAAACGCCTCTAACCAACAGAGAATTAAGAGATGAGCATTAGCATGGTATAGTAGAGTTTAAAATGCTTGGGGTGGGATAGCACGAATGAAACCAATAGATTTCAAAAAAGACACGGTGAGGTGTCCAGTGATACTGGTCTCAGGGAATGATGCTCAAGGAGAACCAGCAGATGCTTCAGACATAATATTACAGCACAAGCACAGAGGAAAGCTAGCAAGCACACTAAGACACCAATTTGACTGAAATATAAATTTGAACATGAGATTTCAAACCTAATCTACAGAAAGAGAATTTAGGTTAGAAAGTAAGCATAAGTATAAAAGTGCAGCACAAGTTTATGGCCAAAAATGAGAAAAGCATGAAAACAAACTGAAATGCACTTAATAAGGGACATGTGGTGTAAGAAGATAGACTTCTTTAAGGACCTGAATATTCAAAGGCAAGCCAGGAAAAAAACTAGTCTCCCATTGAGCGTAATAGAAAAGCTACTTGTTGGAGATGCCAAGAAGACTGAACACAGTTTTTCAGCTTTCTTAGGTGGCTCTTCTACTTATTTCTGGTAAGAAAGGTATTCACAGAATCTAGACAAGATGGATATTTTTGAGGAAATCTCAATAGCTTATTGCCATATTTGTATTATACTTCCACAAGGGTTTGTGCTCAGTCCAGTACCAGTCAATATTTCTACTACCGGTGTCTGGAAGTCTAGAAAAATGATTATTATATTTATATGGCACCAAGCAGGGAAGGAGTTCCAGCATGCTGATAACCTGTTTATAATCCAAAGACTAGACTAGACTAGACTAGAAATGTAGTAAAATAATTTTTTCTAATAAATAAAATATTCTAGATAAATTTGAAAATTTTGTGAAACCAAGTTTCATAAAGTTGGGGTGTTGGATTTGGCAGCACTGTAAGTTCTCATGAACAGATTGTACTAACATCTGTCCAAACCAACAGATAGGTACCACTGATCCTCCCATCCAGCTGCAAAATAGGCTCATGAAGTCTTTTTCAGGTATGTAATTTATTTTAGTTTCAATCATGGATTTATGAACACGTGAATGGAGTAAAGATGCTGAGTTCCTCTTCTTGTGCCAGCAGAATCCTTACAGGCTTTGTAGAGTTCTGCTAAACATAATAAACAACTTCAACTTTTCCAACATCAGTCCTTCAGGCACAAATGGTTCATTAGTATACTAGCATTTACCTTCATCAGGTATCTGTGGAGCATGCCTCAGTCTCGCAGCAGGGCCCTTGCATTTCTTCTACCATGCCAGGATTTCAATTTGTTAGAGGCTAACAAAACTGATTTATTTTTATTCTGAGTTTCAGGCTTCTATCCTACTGGCTTCACTAGCTTACTGTTCCAATTTAGAGATGAATTTGCTGCTTCTAAACACACAAGCAACACTGTTGTAGACACATATGCCTAAAATTTACAGCTACATGTGATGTCAAACATGGGCTTTGATTTGTCCACAACAGGTGGATTTCCTAGTTTCATTTTCACATAAAAGATTTACAATAGTACCTTGCCCTACCTATAATTTCTGTATTCCTACTATTGTAAGTTTGAGAAATTCAAGCATTGTTACGCTTGAATTTCTTCTTGCTTTTCTTTTTTAAATACATCAACTCTTCGACTACACACTGAAGTCAAATCTTTCTGCCTAATGTTGTCTCATGTGTGCTTATGATATATAATATAATACTTTTCTGTTATACAGAACCCTAAATTTTGGCTCTTGCCTTTGAATACCTCGTGCATTCTCTTAGACTTATAGGATTTGGGCTTATCCAATTTACACCTGCCCTTCAAGGATTTGTATTTCTTTTATTTCCTGATACAGATTTGATGTTATCTCTAATTTGATCTTGGACTGATGTCAGATCTTTTCTCGACAGCTGTAGAATATATATACAGTCGTTACAGGTCAGAGCTATCTCTTATCTATAAGACATTGAATTCTTTAGCTCTGTGATTTGGCTGGACTCAGGAGTGTTTCAATAACTACTAATATTAAGCTTTAGTGTGATTTCTTGAAACAAAAAGCATTCCTTAGAGAGGCAATCCCTTTTATGTGTATAAAACGAGAGTGCAGTGGTGTTCAGATATTTGGTGCAGTTGTGGGAATTACAGAAGCAAAACTGGAGACAATTAATCATCTGGCTGGAATCCACAATGTAGCCAGTATCAGACAAACATATTTTAAACCCTCTCTTTTTCTATGTATCTCTATTTTTCTTCCACATAATATGGCTTGCCCCTGACTTACAGATCTTCGTTTAAAGGGTTCCCTATCAGAGACCTGCACCTGTACTGGGAAGTCACCCTGCGCTGAAATTTTATTTGAGTATTAATGCTCTGGTTTGGCAGATGTTACTGCAGGAACAAAAGTTATATGGGAATAACTGCAGTCCTAGGTTTATGACTTAATGAAGAAGGAAAAGGAAAAAGAGGAAGGAGAAAGGAGGAGAGGAGAGGAAGGAAAGGAAAGGAAAGGAAAGGAAAGGAAAGGAAAGGAAAGGAAAGGAAAGGAAAGGAAAGGAAAGGAAAGGAAAGGAAAGGAAAGGAAAGGAAAGGAAAGGAAAGGAAAGGAAAGGAAAGGAAAGGAAAGGAAAGGAAAGGAAAGGAAAGGAAAGGAAAGGAAAGGAAAGGAAAGGAAAGGAAAGGAAAGGAAAGGAAAGGAAAGGAAAGGAAAGGAAAGGAAAGGAAAGGAAAGGAAAGGAAAGGAAAGGAAAGGAAAGGAAAGGAAAGGAAAGGAAAGGAAAGGAAAGGAAAGGAAAGGAAAGGAAAGGAAAGGAAAGGAAAGGAAAGGAAAGGAAAGGAAAGGAAAGGAAAGGAAAGGAAAGGAAAGGAAAGGAAAGGAAAGGAAAGGAAAGGAAAGGAAAGGAAAGGAAAGGAAAGGAAAGGAAAGGAAAGGAAAGGAAAGGAAAGGAAAGGAAAGGAGGGGAGAGAGCGACATAAAGACATGATCCTCTGACATTATAGGGTTGCTGTTCTGGAGTATCCTGCCAATGACATTGCCATTTAGATTTCCCAAAATACTTGTTAACATCTCATATCATGATAGCTTAAAAGGCATCATTACAGTTTATCATGTTGTGATTTGTAGAAAAATAGTATATGGCAGATATTTCTATGGAGATCATAATGACCTTAGTGTCAATGGGAAAATCGCAGACCTTTCATGTGTATATTCTCTGGCATAAACAAAACTTAAGGACAAAATAAGATGGAGAAATATAAATGGTTAAGTGGACTAAGATATAAACCTGCATTCAGATTTGAATTTTTTTATAACACCCTTCTTATTAGAGGATGCTTTCACATGTGTGGGTGTGTGTTCTCAAACATCTGGGATAGACATAGCAAAGTGGATCGCTGAAGTCTGAGTTGAACCAGACCTATTGGATCACTGAACTTGTGCCGTTCCACTGTTAAGATGTTTACTCATCTGTTCATCAAACCACATCCCTTTCTGCATTCAAGTCACTTGGATATTCTCTTTATTCTTATTTCACATTCACTGTCCTGCAACCCAGAAGATTTCTAAGGGTAATTTGAAAAGTGACTGGCTTTAGTATTCCCTTTTTCCAGCTTTTCCACCTTGAGAAGGCTCCTGTGTATAAAGCCAGCTACACCATGTGCTGTTGCTCCCAAAGAGGTGCTCCAGTAGCATGCATCCTAACAGGATTCTAGGCATTCAGGAGTAAGTAATGAATTAATTGATCATTTTATATTTATAGAAGAGTATAAAAATTAAGCATTCTGTGGACCTCTGATGCTTCCAACTTCACCATGTCCTGTTCTGAGTTCAGTGGAGGGAAACACAAAACTTTGTTCACGAACTGCGTGTTACAAGACTGAGACAGCCATTTTAATGAGCATTGACTGCCTTCATTTTGTGTTTTCTGGAGCATTAAACTAGCTTTAGTAGCAACTCTTACGGAATAATTTATTACACATAAGGTTTGTCATAAAAGTAGATTCACTGCCCTTTTCTGACATATCTCATTGTCTTTAAAAAATGTTATAGTCTTAAGGAGCACCAATAGGACAAAAAAACATAAATGCCTGATCAAGATGTGCTCTTCAGGCAGCCAACAAAACTGCCTTGGAAACCTATGGACTATTTTACTGGTCAGTTAAAACAAGGCTTTGCATTTTGGTGAAGGATGTGTGTGCTTGTGTTGATGCAGGTTTCTCTGGTGTGAGCAAAGTTATCTCCTCTTTTTTTTACCTTTTACCTTTTTAGCTAATGCTGTTAGTGTCTCTAGCTTTACCAAATGCCAAAGAAGATGTTGCAAGAAGACAAAATGAAAAGCATGAGGCAGCAGTTCAAATGCTGAAGGATGTGGGCAAAGCCAGTGGTGACAGATAAACAAAGGAGGAGTTCCAGGAAGGAACTCAATGAAAGAGCTTTTTGAAGAATAAGCAAGGGTGTGTGTGTGCTCTGTGCATGACTTGCACTTCCTTACTTCATTCTATTCATTTCTATATTTTCCATTTCTTCTATGGAAAAGTACTCTGAACCCGTTGCCTCAGACAATAACCTTTGTAAAAACTTTCATGTAAAATTATCCTTTATTACTGTTAAATTCCATTAAATACTTTTTAATTATTTCCCAGTCATTAACTATCTGAATCAAACAATCTATGTGGTAAAATGTAAATAAGGGATTTTCAACCCACAGACTGCTTCTAAGGGGCTCAGAAAAGCTAACTAAAAAAGGCAAGCTTGTTGCCAAAGGGTTCAAATTTGTCATACAGCAACCTGCACTTGAAAATATTTAGGGATCTGCGTGCAGAAAAAAAAGATGAAAATCATTGATGTAAATGATACCACAAGAAGCATTAGTCTTTTTGCATGGTTAGGGGCATATCCTTTTTACTTATTATTCCAAGTTCTTTGTGAAGTGCCAATAGCTGTACTTGGCATTGTACAATATTCATAAAGCCTCTAGAGAAAAGAACATGCATTGAAAAGGAGGCAGTTGCAAAATAGACACTGTGCCTTGAGAAGCACAAAGGAAGTTATAAGTAGGAGGGTTGACATTTTTTCTCTTCTTTTATCTTTTCTGGACATCATCAAAAAAGGAAGCCTTCACTTTGAAGATTTACAATAGGGCGTTTTAGAAAAGGTGGCTTCATGTTGTGACACTGTGCAAGCGAGTCACCATGTTATGGGTCTTGCAAAAAACCTGTGGCCCAATTTGCATTGCTAATTATAAGTAACCATAAACACACAATTGCAGTACATTGTTGGTTCCACTAGAGGGGTCAGTTGTTCCTGCATGATAAATGCTTAGCCAGAGGACTGGTAAGCGAATAGCCTCTTAATAATACCTGTCTGGTGCCACTTTTTTCCTCTCTCTAATAAACAAACAAAAAATTATTTGCCTTAGTAGCAAATGAACAGACAGCTACTGGACTTGCATACACTGCTTGCTTTACAAAGCCCATAGGAAGGTTCTAAGGCTGATGGCTCGTGCTGCTGTTCGGAAGTGGCAACTACAGCTTGACTTCAGGATACGCTGTAAGCTTAGAGTCTCTTCCTCCTATGGTAGCTGAATTATTTAGCATTGGGGTAAACTGGAAGATCTGCTGAAAGAACTATGGTATTAAAGGCAGGATTTGGAGGATGCTACTCTAAAGGGGATTTCCCTGGCTCTAGAAGCAGCCCCGCAGAAATCAAGGTGAATGAAGTGAGCACAGTCTGGCTGAAAATCTGCACATGCAATAGCTACCCAGGATATCGCAGTCGGAAAACACTTCTGGTTGTTTTTAACTTGTGGGATTTTAAGTGGTGTTATTTGCCTTCAGAAAGCTATCACATAACCCTTAGTTTATAATTATAGCTTTGCTTTGAGAAGCAGTCAGTTATAAAGCAACCTGGTAGACAGAGACATGCTAAGACTCCCTGTCTTTGTATTTGGGAAGAGGCGGGATATGGGCCCAGATTTCCTCTATTTATTCCCTCTGCTTTTCCTAATATGTTCTTAACTGGGCACCTGCTGCAGCAAATGAGAAAGCATTGGTGGAAGAGGAAATGGAAATGCTGCAGTACAAAGTATGGTTAATAATATTTATTAATGCATGCAGAGAACTATTAAATTAAAAAAATTAATGGAGGTCAAAAGCCAGCTTCTAATTCTCTTCAGGCAAAAGAAAGAATTTATTAAAAAGCAGGAAAGGTATCCACAGAGAAACTTTCCCATTTGCTTTATGTGCATGAAATATAGACATCATCTTGACATTCAGTTGATGAAAGAGAAGAAAAGAAACTAAAATTAACACTCAGGCAGTTAACATTAGCCACATTATGGGAGGAGGGACAAAAACTCAGCACACTGTTTTTAACACAGGCTGTTCTAGAGATCTGTTCAAGTTTGCAGAGCACCATTTCCTAAGAAATCTTTTTACAGAACCAGCTTTCATCATCTTCAGTACATATAATCTTGGCATGGCATTATTTTACACACTGCAGCTAACTGAAAATCTGAAGAAAGGATATCCAGATCTTCTGGCTGCGTGGATCTGACACAAAAAATTGGAGCATAGAGTAAAAGAGTCAGAAGCATGCATCAAACATGCCTTTTGTTACTGGAGGCATTCTTCTCTGCTGACAAAAATATTTGTTTAAATTTTCACATCAAGACAAGATTCAGGTGTTGTTGATCAAATAACCTAAAGCTGCCCGATAACCAAAA
Source organism: Pygoscelis adeliae (assembly GCF_000699105.1). NCBI lineage: Eukaryota > Metazoa > Chordata > Aves > Sphenisciformes > Spheniscidae > Pygoscelis > Pygoscelis adeliae. Next base: position 2,252,668 of record NW_008824806.1, on the reverse strand, counting down.
TAAATTCCCAGAAAACACCTCAAGTATTTTTCAATTTTCTGTGTGCTGGAAACATGATTCTCGGTATGGTTCCCCTGCAAAATCCATATGAGGACAGAAAAAGGAAGGTGATTTGAACCACTTCTACATTTCACAGAGTTTTGCAGAAAAAAGAAAAAGTTTTAAAAAATGTCACTGTTCTGCTGTCGCCAAATCCAATTGCAAACCTCCATAGTTTTCTCACAGAGGTGAAATCTATACATGTGCATAAGGACAACATAAAGGCTGGGCACTGCCTGGATCTTGCTTAAGATTTTGAAAGAAGAGATTCGTAGAGGCTTTGGGCAGGACCCTCCACAGAGGTGGATTTCACCCTGGCAAGAAATAGGTACCATTGTCTCAAACATAGGATTTTTTTTTTTTTTTCACTTGGTCTTCCCGGATTAAACTGTTTGTGCTTCACCAGTCTTGTTAAAATCTGACAGTACTTCCCCTGATATTAACCCCAATTTATCATTTACTCAAGACTGCACAAGGTTCCATCCTGGGAGTAGGTTTTTTTCCTTTATCCATTCACTTAAAAACATAATTATCCTTTTGTAGGAGTTTGCTGTGATCAGAGGTGTTCCTGGCTTCACGAACACACAGGAAGATGGGGATCTTACATTCTAATTATAATTACAAACAATTAAATGTGAGACCTGAGACTAGAAGCAGACCTTTAAGAGACAAGAAACAACATTGGCAAGAAACACAAGGAACTGCAAGGAGCGTTCCAAGTGCAGCCGTGTATAAAATTTACAACACGACTGAAGGGCAGATCTATCATTTTCACTTTCTACTTTGGCTTGTATTATTTAAAAAGTTATGTTTTAAATCCAGAAGGATAAGGTCTGCATTCATTACCTTACAACATCCTCAGCAGGACCTTTTGTCTCAAGCTCAGCACTGTGCTAGCACAGTTACGCAGCTCCTGCCCTGGCGCTGGCTTCTGCCTTGGCACTTCGGAGAGTAGGAGGAATATTCCACCATGTAGACATCTCATGTAGGTATATGAATTCCCCCACACCTTTTTAGTCTCCAAATAAGCTCACCCAAAAATACTGTATTGGAGGCTAGTAACTAGCTAATCAGCAAACAAAAGTTTTTCCACAAAAATTATCTGAAGAGATATTCATAACAGGCTCCTGCAAATGTTCTAATCCAATCTGTTGTGTAAATATTACAGCTGGGGCTGAGAGGGAATGTGTGTGTATTGTACGCAATGATAAACCCGGAGTGTCAGCCTGGATGTGCACAGCGGTACACGCAATGGAAGCCTTGGGCAAGGGTAGTGTGAAACTGCTAATGTCACCAGTGGTGTCACGGGCGTTTTAGGGTGTGAGGAAGCCATCTGAGGTCATGCCTCCATGGCATTCATTAGAAAAATCAGTAACTCTCAGGGCTTTTCTGCTTCTGCAGCAGTGTGCATCACAAAACCTCTAGCTTATACTTACTTTTTATGAATCAAGTGCTGTTTCACAAATGAGGCATTTTTGCACTCCCATGTCTTATCAGTATTTGGAGATGTAACCTCAGGAGATTAACCATCCCAGTCAAGCTGTCTTTATTTCATGCCTGTTTTCCAACCTCTGCTAAAGGCCAGTGTCAGACAATGAGATTAATACAATATAACTAAATAATAATTTCATTAATATTTTGTGAATATTTTGCTTGGCTTTTGTGTAGTTTCAGAAAGCAATGGCAAAATCCTGCAACCTGCTTTCCAGGTGGACCCTCCTTGCAGGCAGCCCTAGGTTGCAGGGAAATACAGTCCAGGAACAAGCAGTCAGGCAGCCAAAACACTGTAGCAAAGGAATATACTTTGTAAAGAGACTGTTTTCAGCCTGCATGCCAGTTAAGAGATACTCTTCCTAGGTGCAGTGCAGAGACAGGATGCTCCTGCTCCAAGAACTGAAATATGAAGTGTATCTGAGTTTTTGCATATGGCACTGAGAGCAAGAGGGACGATGGTGGTGTACTGCCAGTGATACAGAGAAAAATACAGAAAAGGAACAACCAAATGGGTCACCCCAGGACCTGATGGTGCTGTTGACTTCAGGAGTCCCGGTTATTTCAATAGGCCCCTGTGCACAGAGGTGGTGCCAAAAGCAAAAAGCACAGTCAAGCTTTGGGACCAATGAGAGTATGAAACCTGAGCTATAAATTAGAAATGGCTTCGTTTCCGAAGGAGGCTAGGATGTCCCTGGTTTGGACAACGTGACACTGAAAATACAGAGAGGAGAGAGACGGAGGAAAACATAGTTACAAAATAATTATGAATGCACGTACATTGATTTTGTACACGTGTGTGTGTGTGTACAACTTCCATGTTAAACCGTAGGCTATTAAACCATCCCATTTCATTATACTGGAATATTATTTTGAAACGTTGTGTTGCTCCAGTTTTAAATTGTATAACTCAACTCTACCAACTGTTAAAAATAAAGACAAGGAAGGCATTAACTGTAGAAAGCATAAATGTAGGGGGGAAACACATTTAGTCACCTAACCCAAGATCTGCAAATACAGTATTGCTGAGTGGGTTGTTGTTACTGATCCTTTCCCTCCTATTTGTATGGGGGTTTTCCATTACTGCACAGGAGAAGACATATGGGACACTGTGTCTGGCCTCAGAGCTGCCACCACAGTTCATTGCCACCTGCTTCAGCTCTGCACCCTCTCATCTGGTGGTGGGTTTGTTTCTTTGACAGTCCCCCAGCGAGGTCCCAAAAGTGATTAGTACGGGAACAGCACTATAGATCAGTACTGCACCTAAACAGACATTATTCCGGTGCAAAGCAGTTTGTGATAAAACAGAGGACCCATTTCAAACCTTTAATGTACAAATGCATTAACAGGTCACAAAAAAACCCACCAAAACTACAGTTTTGGATATTTGCTTTGTAATTAAGTTTTACCAAAGATTAAAATACTGTAGCCTAGCTGCAGAGTGGGATTTTTTTGTTGTTGGTTTGGTTTGGTGTTTTACACAAACTGCTTTAGATCTTTGTCATTTCCCCCCATGCTAAATCTGCATGCACAGCAAGGTAAAATGTAAATCACAATTTTTTAAATGTTTTTCATTATATTCTTGAGTAAAACATATTGAAACTATTAAGTGTTCCAACAATGCAAAAGCTTTTCCTCGTAAAACTGTGTAAAAAAAAAAAAAAAGATTCCAAACTTAGTGTAAGGTGTCCAAACTAATTTTTATTTCATAAATACCTTCCTTTTGTTTTGAGGTTATGTTTGTGAAATATTCTGAGTTACTTCTCAGGAAATTCACATTTTTCTTTCCAAAGCCCCCAGACTGTGGTTTCATTCTTTCCTCAGCTGAAGCAGCTGCCCATAACATTTTCTTGGCAGTCCCTCCCACCCTGGAGGGCAGGTTCCTCCTGTGGGCACATCCCATTAGCCCTTGTTCACCAGACAGGCCACATCAACAGCCCTCTTCAAGGTTTTAGTTAAACACCTCTAAAACACCTATGCACACCCCAGTCTGTCCCTGTTGACCTTTTTTTTTAATTTGTCTAGTGCTGGCCAGACTAGGAAGAGTTTCCCAATCAGAGTAAAAAGTCCTTACATTTTGTCTTTAATTCTCTACCTCCACTATAGTTTCTTATTTGATGATATTTGTCTACAGAATTTTGTAATCTTATATTCTTAAAAATTATGTTTACCATCTAATACGTACAAGGAATTCCAGCATTTTTTAATTATTTCCAAGTCAAGTATTCTTCCTTGGCTTTCATCTCTCTGAACCCACTGCCTGCACACATGCACACAAACACACATCCTTACCTTCAATCATTTCTTCACGTCTTGAGTTCCTAGATGGTTTGTTTTGCTTTGGTTTTTTTCCCATCAGCTACTGGTAAATGAATGTTATTAATGTCAGATCAAATACCTTCTTCTCTCTTTCTAAATTGGATTGCCTATGACAATAGGCTCATGGAAATTCCATCTGTTTCATTTCCTTTTCATGGTAGAGTCCTCTATCACATTAGCACCTCTCCATATACAGGGAATAAGTTACAGGTTAATTAGATATTTTTGTTGTGACAGTTTAATTGTCTGCACTTGGATTTTGGCATTGCCTAATAAGTGGTATCAATTTCCTCCTTTTGTTCTCCAGGATTAGACTTCTACATTTTTCACGTGTGTCAATTTGCTTTTCTTGAACTTGGTAGGTAGGCAGCACCTGAGAAGGGCAAGTGTCCAGAAATAAAGTGGGTTTGTGATATTCTTTACACCCCATTGCAAAAATGGCTGCCTAGAGTTACTTGCCAGCTCTGCACCCTACTACTTACATAAATGGCCTAGTTTAAAAATAGTAATTATTGTTGAATATCTAACATCTCCCACTAAATGGAATGAACTTAAATTCTCAGATCAAACAGAATTACATAAGAACTCCAAGGTAAATGCTAGAATATATAACTGAATCTAAGCAGAAACCTCAGATATACCTATTAATTAACATCACTATATTGAGTTCTGTTATTTTTACTTCATGTAAAACCCTATTTAGTGAACAGATTTAAATACTTACACCCCCAACAGTCGTATGTTAATGTAAACTATCGCTAAATAACAGTCACCAAAATATGCATGTCCATCCCAAGTGAATTATAAGATGATGTAGCTTCAACCTTTGTCTGTATCCTTTTGCAATGAGTTGTAATCACAATCAGCACATTAAGATTCGTTAAATGAAATTGAAATTATTGCCATTTATAAGAAACAACAACAATGTTTTGATTTGGTTCTTTATTTATTAGGACTATCTTTAATGGGTAATTTTTCAATTATATTCCTAGCTCTGCTTCAGATTTGAAAAAATACTCTTAATCAGGAACACAACTTGCGTGATGCACCATAGTAAAAGAGGCAGACACATCAATATGAGTATACAAGCGATGGTGAAAAATAAACTATAGGATGTTTTCCCTATATACCTGTTTGATGAAACATTTGTTGTATTATGTTTATTTAGCCTGTTGGATTTGTTTATACTTTTTTTTTTTCTCCCATAGAAAATGGATAAAACTTTTTTTTAAAAACAGAGATTTCAATAAATTGTATTGTTCAAATGTAATCTTACAGGCAAAGTCCTCTAAGGTATTTAATAAAGTAGGCCAGAGAACTCTCCTTTGTGGATAAAACTCTGTTGCAAGTTCCAAGTTGTTGGTGAGATAGATCTATTACATTATTAGCTCTGGGGTAAGGTTTCCCAGTGCTGCTAAAATATGCTCAATTTAAATTCTATATTATATCACCCCATCTGAATAATTTTATATCTATATTTTACTTTTAAATGCTTAGCTGACTCATGTATTTTAAAAAATTATAAACATCTTTAAAGAAAAGGAATATACATCTTTATGTTACCTTTCTTCTTTATTACATTTAACTAGAATAAGAGGAGGATCAAGGCCAAGGTTAAAACCGGAGGTTGCACTATATTTACATTTTGTTCAATACCAGCACTTAAGAACAGAAGCCAAGCATTTAAAAATAGGCTGAAGGGGATGAAGAGATTTAGAGGGGAATGCCTGGCTGTCTCAGAAACTACCAGGTGAGTCATAGCTCTGCCACTGCAATGAGCTCCGGGCAGAGAAATTGGTACGATTTAGCTCAGGGAAGGGAGACAGCAAAATACAGAGGCAGAGCAGGGCTGTATTTTGATTGTGTTAAGAAATCCTCCCTGCTCTGAGCTGCATCTACAGAGCCTCCCAGGACCTCTGCAGATCAATACAGGACACTGGCACCAGCGTGCAGATTTCTGTGGCAGCACCAGGACTGTGAAGGGCAGAACTGGTCAGTAGCTCAGGACACTGCCTGCAAGTCATCCATCCGCACCTTTTCTGTACCAGACGGTAGGGACAAGGCAAACTGTTCTGTACGACCATGTTCCCATACCCATGCAGACCATTTAACGCTAATACGTGCTCTGAGAAACCACGCAGTAAGCAATTTATGTCACTTGTCCCCAAAAAGGCAACAGAGCAGGCACACATAGTAGTTGTGCTAAAGAGCCCTGAATCTAAGGCAATCTCATAAATTCATAGGGTTGGATTTAGGAAATTTTAAAAAGTAAAATATTTTTCTTTGCTTTTCAATAAAGATGGATTTGATGGTGATGGAAGTGGCATTGGTTCTGACAGAGGAAGCTTTCTTCCTCCAGTACTTTCAGTGTGAAGTATTCCCACAGAGACTATTTTCTTCAGGTAAAACTCCAATCTGTGTAGAGTAAACTAAGCAAACCATGGGACTTCTCATAAGAAAAGGCTATATGTAAATTTAGCATACTGGCCAAAGCTGAGCTCAGGTAAGAATACTGCTTCCTTACCCAAGCTAACTCTCACTCTCAAAGAATACACTTCATCTCTTGTTCTGTACTAAATTATCCCAGATTAGTGCCCAAAGATGGCTACACTTTTGCTTAAAACAAACAAACAAAAGGCTAACAGCTAAAATACGTGTTCAGACTGGGCCAGGTAAAATGTCATCTGAAGAAAAAAACCCAAAACCAAAACCAACCCCCCCAAAACCCCACCCAAATCTCAGCAGCTTGTTCTAAATCTCAGCAGCTTGTTAAGCAGCTGCCTACATCCAGGCTCTTGACTCATGATAAATGTGAGTTCCTTCAGGATTGCCACTAACCTTCAAGTCCAAAATGACCCCTGCTTTCTAAGTCTATACCGAATGGAATAAAGGGCATCCTATACTTGAGTAGAAATGATATAAGTTCTCTCTGTGCTTTATACTTCTTGTTGTTATCACATAATAATTTTTCACTTCCTGGGGCTGCTAGTGGCTAATTCCAATTTTTTTCTGTCTCTTTGTCTTTTTTCCCTTTGTTTCAAGGGGCTCATTCCCCACAGGCAATGCCAGTACTGAGTCAAAGTGTCATTCAAGCCCACAAAGTCACACATTTTCAGCTGGGAGGTGGGTCTGATTATCTAATTACCTTTTGACACTTCCATCATCTCCTTTGGCACCTAGGTACAATAAGTTGGGCATTTCAATATCTGTTCATCCTCAATTTAGACCTGTTTTGAAAATACAAAAGAACCTTAAGTCATCTGTCCACAGCATTGAAATACCAACTTTAGTGGATACTTTGAAAACTCAAAGGCTTTACAAGATGAATAGCAAACTGTGGATGACAGCTCCTGTGGAGCCATTATTGAATTGCAGCAGTGATGACTGCATTGCTTTGGATTTAGATAAAAGACTCCATACAAGACAAATGGTAGGAGGACATCAAACAAGACTGTGTCCATGCAGTGACAGAAGCAATCCAATTGAAGAAGCTGTTGATTTCCCCAAGGTAACTTACTATTTCTTCTTGAGTAATTTATATTAAGGAACTAAAGATTGTATATTCATCTTCTATTTACACTTTTCTCTAAAAATACTGCTTCTAGTTGTCAAATATAAGACTTGCTTAAACTATTTGTCGGAAAGGAAATACCAGTATTGGAACTTGTTAATTATTTTGCATCTGTGTTTTATTTAGCCACAATACCACTATGTCTAAAGGTTATAGACTGAGAGTTACAATCAATACTGATCAGATAAAAAGATTAGTCAGCAAATCAATAACATACATACCAACAGGAAACATTGTGCACTCAAGACAACAATGAATACAAAGGGTACAGATAAACATCATCACCTTTATTTAGATGAAAGCTGATTCTAGAGCACTTCCACTATCTCATTAATAATGCACAGACCTTTTGGAGTCTTAGTTTGCTATACAAGCATAATGTAGATCTGGAATAAGTTTCAAGATGTGACATAAAATATCTTTGTACAAAACCATCAGATTTGGTGTTTACTGGCAGCTATACAAGCTGTACCATGGAAAGGATACAGAATGTTTATTTAACTTCTTGCAGAAAGTCTACATTAGCATTTGAGTCTTCCTGTCATTCCCACTTACTGTGCCTTACTGGTTTACAACATTCAATGGAGCTGGGTCACTCAAACCAGCTTGCTTTGTAACACATCACCTGCTCCAGCTGGGAATGGCCATTCAGCCCACAGGGCTGGACTACAACTTTTCCTGAGCAGAACTGCCTGAAATGTGTATAATGCTGTCAATGCATCTTTAATACACACTGGTTCACTCTACAGATCCACTTTTATTTGTCCATTATAATTGCTAACAGAGACAAAGACTTATTCTCTTAGAGCACAAGCACAGATGAAGGTTAGCATTTCGTTTACTGTAGCTTCTTAAAAGCGTGTATTTGCATTTTTGAGATAAATGTGGGCATTTGATGGATGTGAAGAGATTAAACATATACACACACATAGGTGTGCATAGAAGCATATAAAATATCTGGTAATTCAGTTTTTTTTCTATCTGCTCTCTTTTATCCTATTTTGAACCACTTCACAACTTGCTATGCTTGCTTTCTATTTTGGATCAGGTCTAGTTGCCATCCTCATACTTTCTGCTCTTCCCCAACATGTCTCAGCACGTTTTTCTCTCTGCCTGTCTTTCTCTTCTCCCATTCTAACATCTTTTCTTTCCCAGGCCCTTCTTATTAAACCTAGAGTAGGCTAAATTTAGATTAAAACAAATAACCTTCAAAGAATATGTCCCTCTTTTTCTGATTCTTCTACTTCTCCCTCCCACACAAACTGCCTGACAGACAGACCATGGTCAGCTGTCATGAAAAATTTTACCTGGGATGCCACCTTGCCAGCAGGCACGGTCCAAAATCCCTCCTCACCCTGATGCAACATTTGCCGTTCTTGATGAAACTTTAATCTAAATGCCCAGGGATTTAATTCCCTAAAACCTTACCCAGTTTCAAATTACATTAGAGCAGAAGGAGCCTTTAGCCTGTCATCCCCTCACAATGAGAAAAGGACTCCCAAATCCAAAGAGTTTGGGATAAAATCCCTGAGCAGCAAATTTTTTGCATAATCAAGAAACAGATCCCCTCCACCCCACCTTCAAATGCTTGACTAATTTAATGTGTGCATGTGAGTCTCTGAACTCCTTGCAATGATCTTGGTCCCGGGAGGAATTATCCGCATCTGCTCCTTTCCTTTCAGGATACTATGAGCAATATACCGGAGAACCTAAAAGCTAAGTTTGTTCTGAGCAGCTTCATTGAAAAGAACAGGTTTCAATAAAGCTAAACTTAAAAATAGCTTCAATAGTGTCTAATCTGTGATTCCTGCTTGGCACTGATAATTAGGACCAAAAAAAAAAAAAAATCCTGACAGAAAACTAACATGATTGATCTCGGTGAAAACAGTTTTGTTTTGTTCTCTTGAAGCTACCCTCAGAATGCTACTTTGCATGATTACTTGCAGCGTTTTTCCATCTTCATTTTTATTTTTCAGAATTGGTGAGTTTGTCCAAGACCCAAATAACTAGCAAGTGCAATTGCCAGCCTAGGGATAAGATCCAAAAGAAATTATTCTCACTTTCTCTTTTTCACCCAGGTCCTAATGGGAGCAAGGCTACCTTTCTCATTACAGAGTTTTTACTTTTAATTAGGTCCTTCCTCTTGCTGACACGGGCAGTACTTTACCCCTGGTTGGGAGGGTGGAGCACTCAGCACCTTCCCGGCTCTTCCCTTGGTGATCCAGTTGGAGAATGACGAACTGAACCACCTCCCTCTCTGAAAACGTAGCATTAGTACCTATGGCTCCCCTGACTTCATCTGTATTTATGGCTGCTCAGCATGTCAAGAAAGCAGATCACAACAGCAACCTTTATGCCTTGTAGTCAAAAACTAGAGACCTTCAGGCTCAGGCTGTTTCCTCCCCTGTAGGAAATTATACGTGCAGAACATCATCTGTGGGGAACTGCATGGTTTTCCTTAACATCCATATGTGTACCGCTCCTTGAACATGAGGAACTGTAAAGAGAATAAAAACAGGTATCCTCAGAATCCTTTTTCAAATAATCATTCGGAAAGCAGAAATTTTTTTTATTTCCTACTGCAGAGGAATCCACCTCTTTGCCCTCCCCTTTTTATTGCTCATATTGTTGGCAAAATTACTTTTCCTCCTAAAGTAAATTTTTGATGTGGATTTTGTCTTTTGGATTCTTCCTTCCCACAGACTCTTACCTGATTAAGTTCTTCTGATCCAAAGAACTGAATAGAAACTCCCTGTTGGTGATAGGCTGCAATTCCTCTGCAGCTTCCTGGCCGGGGGGGGGGGGGGGGGGAAGAAAGAAAAAAGAAAAAGAAATTTAAAAAACCACAAAACACAACAACCCCCCCAACTCCAAAAATTAAAAAAAGGTGAAGAAACAAACCACCTCAAAGCCAGTGTCAAATGCAGGTCACAAAAGCATGTGTTGATTCCATAGTACGAAGTCACTTTAGATCCCCTAGTCCTTCGTTTCCACTCCCCGAGAGGAATCAAACCAAACAGAGAACAGCTTACATTGTCAAGACCTGGGAGCTTGTTGGAAAAATAACTAGTTCTTGACATTTGAAATTAGTCTGGTTCAAACATTTTTTGATCTTTCTTATTAGCCCCGTGTCTTGAGAAATAAAAATATGATAATCAGAAAGTACGTAATTGGGTTCAGGGTATTCTGTGGTCACCCTCGCTGGCTCTGGAGATAAAGGCACTTTGAAAGATTACGCACGGATATGTGGAATTTATTCCGCACAGTCTGTGAAATGGCAGATCTTTTTTCTTAATTATACTGGCTATCAGTCTAACACCTGTAGTTAACCATTCTGTCCCGAGGAATCTCTTTTGATGCGTTTTATTGTTCCACCAGACACACGGCAGCAAAATGGCACATGGATGCTGAGACATTTATTACTGCAGACGTGGAGGCTACCTCGAATCCCCACGACGGCTGTTTTACACCACCACCTCTCCACTGCCTCCGGGCTCAGAGGGGCCGTCCGCAGAAGGTGCTGCCACACTTCCCCAAGCATTATGGACAGGAAGCTACAGTTTTAGGAGATGTTTGGACAGAAATAAGTGTGCTTTAGCACCCGCGCAACTTCTAATTAGATGTTTTTTCGGGAGCAGCGTTGTGGCTGTGCCAGCCCTGTGCATCCCCGGAGCAGCGCTGGCGCACAGTTGCCAGTGCCGCCGGCTGACAGCAGCCCCCGCTCCCTGCCGCCCAGCCCACCGCCCGCTCTTCTTTAAACCTCCACCAGGACCCTTGCTGCAGCAATGAATCACGTGCAGAGGGCTTTCCACAAGCTGGGTTTATTGAGCTGTATTATAGGAAAATATAGCTTAGACAGCCCCACTGCAGCCAAAACAATCTGTCATTTTTAATTCTTTCTGTCACCTCATTAGGTATATAGCTAGAGTGACAGTAAAAAAAACCAAACAACAAAAAAACACCAACAGCAAAAGCCAGAACACAATGTTTCCACAACTCCTGCTCAGACTTTAACATAAATATCAAGGCACCAAAAGATTCATTGACCAAACATATGTGACTCGGCGCTGTATATAACAAAGTGACATGCAGAATGGTCTCAATAGGCATATAAAGCAATTAAAAATAACTGTGCTTCAAAGCATTGTACTATAACATAAAAGGTCATCCCTATAAACATGAAAAAGATGACTGTATTTTTTTCCTACAAACAGACACACTGAGCTAGATGTTCCATTCTCAAAAGGTAATCTTTAAAAATCTTGGAAAATATGCCATGTCCTGTATCCTTCTCCCTCAGACCAAGTCTTTTCATCAACAGTTAATATTTTAAGTGAACAAAATAACAAACGTTATCAAGGCCAACTATATGTCAGAAGACAATACTGTACTAAATACAAAATATTTACCCCATGCATACACATGATAGTGAAGGAAACCCTGACTAACCTTCTGTGAAAATGAAAAGCCCATTTTTTTTCCTCCTACAGCTTGCTTGTTTTCACATTAATGCATTAAAGTTGTATTCCAATGGAAGCTGCAGAGAGTACATTTTGAGGACTCTGATAATTTTTGCAGTAACACTCCGAGTTTGTGATAATAATGTTTATGCACAGATGTAAAGAATGTGCTGACAGATTAAAAAGGAGTCAGCCAGTGTTTGCACAGTGTTCATTTTTAAAGGGGAAGAAAAAAGAAAAAAAAAAAAAAGTACTACACCTGGCTATGAACAAACAGCTTTTACAGAAATGGAAGTAGTTTAGTGTATTGCAACTCCCTAAGCCCCTCCTGGATTAATTCAAAAAATCAAGTTATGGGCACATCAGAGAATCACAAGCTTTTATTTTTACTGCAATTAGAGAGTTCACTTTAAATTATTGTCCTACTAATAGTAAAAGGAATCTTAGCCCAGACAGCAGTATTAAGTAAGGATGTGTTCAAAAAAATGTTCATTTATTGCAGAGACAGTCCTCGCTATGGAGACCTTTCTTTCTTATGTATTTAGGCTATACTCACATTCCAACTGTACTTGGAATGCTGTAATGCCCCCAGGGGTGTCTTGAAGGATAGTGAAGGTACAAATGTAGCATATGGCAATAGGTATCTGCTGTTTCTTAATATAGAGTTACGGTATTTTAAAGCTAATTGATGTACTGAAACCTCATATTTTACAATGCCATAGCATGGGAAGAGATTACAGGTAATGTTATTTTTGCTCTCCAACTGATCAGAGAGACTGCCCTGATCAATACCTGCAGAAGTATGCAGTGGCTACAGTTGGAGGAAACATACTGATTCAGGTAGAAAAAAAGAAAACACTCATGAAGAGAAAAGGAGAAGCCGCAAAACATTCAGTCAGAAGAAACATTAATTTGGAAAGTTGAAGCACTCAGAACCTGCAGCTTCACAACAGACTCCACAACTGCAATGGGTAACCTCAAGCCATGCCTCCCTTTTCTAAGGATTTGCCTTTCAACCTAATTAGAGCAGGGCCAGAGAGATCAGATATTCCTTGCTCCTTTTGAAAAGTGACTGGGAAACTCCATGTAATCAGGAGTATTTATGATTTCCATTGACTTTCAATTTTCTTGGTTCATCTGTTCCCTTTCAGAACATTTGATGCTAGTCTGTTCCAAACTGTATGTTGAATTTACTTTAATCAGGTGTCTTTGTAACAGGCATTAGGTCATTTACTGTTTGATTTTTTCTGTGAAAATACAGGTTTTCTTAGTTTCAAAAGTGTCCTTTGAAGAAGCCTGTCATATTCCAGGCAGAGGGGGGAAAAAAAGAGGAACAGGGAGGGAAGCAAGGAGCAGTCCTGTAAATCTGTTCTTTCCCCACAACAACGGTGGGGAATTGTGCACAGTTGTGAGTGGGGCCCTTTGTACCCATCATTGCCCCTCTCCAAGCTCCTTTCTCCTGTGATCTGGGCTCAGTCACTGAAGCCAATTAGCATAAGCAGAGCTTAATATTCAAGTAGACAATTACATACACTGACAAGTGCTAGCTCAACCAAATGCTTTTCCTAGTTTTACACCTCTGCTCTCTGGAGCCTCCTTTCACCTTTGCTGCCCTGGGACTCTCAAGTCCCCTTTCCCCTGTGCTGTACCTGTTCCTGGGTTTAGAGACCAAACCTTAATGTCATCTTACTTCCACCCCGCAAATGTCAGCTCCTCATCCAGCCCCACCTTTCTGCTGGCCATTGCAGCCACTTGAAACTCCCCTCTCTTGAGCTCTCTCCATAAAACCAAAAGTCCTGCTTCTCACAAGGATATTCTAAGTGCTGCATTTAATGAAAAGCCACTTAACTGAGGCTCTGTGGTGAGGAGCAGAGTCTCACACAGTCAGTGGGTGTAGGTTGGCTCAGGTAGGCTGAAATTGCCCTTGGAAGGGCAAGTCTTTCTCTATTGCCTGTAGAAGAAGCCCGGGGTAAATATGCTCCTAGCCTAGCAAGCCTCAATGAAGTGACTAAAGTTAAGTCTCTATTTAGCTTTAAAGTTTAGCTTAAAAGAGTACGTTAAACTAGAAAAGTTAGCTGCTATACTTGGCAGGGAGAACTTCTCTGGAAAGTCTCTGTCAAAGAAAAGTATAGTCACCTCTGATAGACATATGTCTGCTTTTTAGAGATAGCTGTCCCATATATTCGAGATTCAACAATACTAGAAGGTGCTGAACATCATTGAAAAACAAGCCATAAACCATCTTGAAAATCTATTTTAATTGTTCCTAATATACATTTTTAAGATTAATATCTCCTTACTTGCATTATGAAGGGGGCTCCTAAGATGGTACTCTTTGGGACATGGAAAGAATAAATTGTGTAATGCCAACAGAAAAGGTGCTGAGGTAGCTGGTAATTGACAGAGTTAATGAAGTATGTTAAGCAGGTACAATATAGATGAAGTTGTCCCCTGCAGGGTGATTGGCCACTGGGGAAATAATGTGACAGTTGTCTTTGTGTTAAAATAATGTGGTACTCTTTCTTTGCCAGATCCTATCTGCAATGAGAGATGAAAGAGATCTTGCAAGGATACCTAGGTCTTCCCATAGTAAATACTGTGCTTGAAACTGGCAGGTAAAGGACAAGATAAAGAGAGAGTAAGGAGTGTAATGGCTATCTATAAAGAAGTTAGGCTATTTCCTACAACCCACACATGAATTATCCACTATTGAAAAGTAATAATTTGACACTGCTTTCTATAATCCACTCTCATACACTACAATACACTGGTGCTGCCGGGGGATGAATGAGAATGAAACAGAATTTGGCTGGCCAATTTTTCTGGGAGTTGGTTATTTTTAGATATTGTTTTAATAATTAACTAACTAGCTCCCAAGCAGTACAATGGGTACTTTAGACAGCGAAGGATGTTTTTGAGATTAATATAGGTTTTGTATTATTATCTCAGTCTATTGTATGTGAATATTACCATTGAAACAGCAGGGAAAATATCAAATGGAAATAGAGCTCAGCCTCTCAATTATACCAAGCTGTGTGGTCAGCATTGGTTCCAAAAGAGGCGTGTAGAGCATGGAGTAATGAAAAATCATTGATAGCATCAGTTTGGTGTCTAAATAGTCTAATGTGCTATTCCAGCATTGTTCTTATTAAAAACATCTCAGAAGAGTAGTTAGCCTTCCTTGGCCATCAGATCTCAAAATATCCTGAAGCTTTCTTGACTCTTTCAGGTGCTGACAGTATTTTCATGTCATGGACTCATGAAAATTACACATTTTTTTTAATTATTGAAGTTGTGGCTGTTGACATTTTATTGGTTATTTCTCTGCTCATAATGAAAGTGAGTTAGTTGTTATTGGACCTTTGAGCTTTTCAATGTGGTTTTATCCTCATCAACATCTTACAAATCCAAGACAAAAAAAAAGAGCTTTACCAACAAATATCCTTTAAAAGGTGTCCTTCAAATGGGGGCACCAAAGAAGTTTAACCAGGAGTTCTTCTCAGGGTTCTTAAAGGTAGTGATATCTAGAGAGAGAAGTGATTCTTAGCAAATATCTGAGAACATAAACTAAGAAAATATTCACACAGCAAAAAATCTTTTAATTTTCAAAATACAGTAAGTGGGAAAAATTAAATAGAAACACTTGTTCATTGTAGGATTTAGGCTTACAATAATCATGATGTCTTTCCCCAGCCTTTCTTATGGCTGTAAGATTTGTATAGCCATTTGTTATTATGTTGTCAAGAACAACAACCTGGACATGAGAACATTTCAACAGAGCTTCTTACTATGGGAATTTGAAAATCACTCCCTTACAATTTATTACGGACCACAGTTTACAATATTTTTGTGCCCAAAGAATCTCAGGTGATGCCATTAAGACAGCATAAAATACCACAAAATACCAGGAGATCAAACCAACTAGCAATTATCTAAAGCATTTTTCTGGTATCTACCCAGATTTGCCTTTTGGGAGTGCTAACTCAGTAAATAATCACTATACATAAGCAAAGTATTGGCTATAACTCGCAAAAGAACTTAAAATCGTCTTCAAAGTGTTTTGCTTTGTTTGACAAAATACTCTTTGGGGATGTACTAATGGACAAAGCTAAAGATCCAAAGAAAGGGAACTTGATCCATTTGAAAGAGAATAGAAGGCTGAAGGAAGCAAATGTAAAAATATGCTGGTACTCACTCAGAAAGTGCTGACTTCCTCCTGTAGGTCATCTCACCGGCCCACCTTGTACCACAAAATAGTGTAATTAAAAAGTGCTGATGCTCTGTGCTAGCAAGACTTTTCTCTTTTCAACCCTTATTTAGGAGTAACCAACAAGACACAATACATTATATGCAGGGTTGTGAGTTTGTATCTTACAGACTGCCTTAAAAATAAAAAATATCATAAAACCCCACAAAATCAGATCAACAAGAGCACTCCTAATCTATTAGTAATAATTAATAAACTTTGAAATTATATTTTATATCTCAAGGCTTTGTACAAATATCCACATGATACCGCTGTAATTAACTACAACGGACACAATTGCAAATTGCGTGTGCATGAATGAGATACCCACATGCTCAGTCTGACAGCATATCCTATACAATTTAATGCATAAAATTGGCCAGTATAATGAGCATTTTACAAAGTCTATCTAGAAAGAGACTAGTCATGTCTCCCTCCCTTTCATCTTCTTGCTAAATACACTACTTCTTCTAAATCTCTATGCAAGTGTTTGAAGGGCAGCAAGTCTAGGCCAGTTGTGAGGAATTAATTGAACATGCAAGGGGACTGTGCTGTGTGCAACATCTCAGTTAACTTACTTGTTAAATAGGTAATGGCACTTGACTGTTAAGTTGTGAAGGAACCTCTCTGTTAAAGGGATATTGCTACTTATTTAAAGGATACAGTCTAAGGTCTGGCTAAACAATGAGGACTCCAAAGTGTGCAGAAATCTAAACAGTAAGCAGGAGAGGCTAGATGGCAAAAGACTGCCCTTCCTCCTGGTTCAGATACTTTCATCTATTTCACAGTATTTGAATGAGAAGATATATTTTCTCAGATTTGAAGCACTGCTGGCCACAGATATGCAGAGAAGGAGCCAACCACATTCAGATGAAAATCTGCAACTGTGATATCCTACGAAATCTGGGAAAGGTTAGTTTTGGTTTGAGATTTGGTTGGTTGGTTGGTTTTGGGGTGTGTTTTTTTGGTTTTTCTTCTTCTTCTCTTTCTCCAGTTAATAACCTTTCAGATCTCTGCTGAGCCAAGAACAGAGCTATCAAACATATTTCTCAAAAGAATCAACAGCTTCATGCTCCTCCAAAAAGGTACATTTTTGTTTGTTCTTCCATTCCAAAAGTTTCCTTTACATCAGTAGCTTCCTTAACAACAGGGATAACTGAGCTTGAAAAGGTTTTGCTCTGAAATGTCAATGTTGTTTACTTCCTCTGCTCTTCATTTCAGCATTTTGGCTTGAATTTTCAGATCTTGGTCTGTGGGAATCATAAATCATGGGGAATAGATACATAGAAAATGAAATAGTATGGTCTATCTACTTAGTTTTCAAGGAACTTTGAGTCTATAGCTCCCCAGTTGTCAGCTCCAAGCTTTTGTGCAATCAATTTTTTTATTTTTAAAGGAAGCTAGACCAAAAAAAAAAAAAAATCACTGCATTATCTGGTTTTCCCCAAAGTTTGAAGAGAGTATGTTCTGATCTGGAGTTCTGCTTAGGAACATGTCTAATTTTAATTAAAGCAAACTATTACAGAAAGTAAAAGCTGCATGTTTCAGTTTGATTCTCCCTTGGTACAGACCATCTTATAAATACAGTGGCATCTCTCTGAAAGTGAGACAGACTCTCTAACCTCTTGCAGGATTCATAAAATCCTGCCCATATGTCATGTGGCTGCCACCTTACTTTCTCATGGGACAGAAAGTCCTGGCAACCACTTCAGAACTTCAGAGAGTGGTTGTTTTTTTTTCTTAAGAAGGTTTATCAAATAAAAACAAAGCTTTACATTGTTTAAAGCATCATCTGAGATTCTTCTTAGAGGATAAATCCTTTCCTTAGTGTTTAGCTCACGCTTCTCAGCTGGATACTGGGAAACTAAGTGGAAGAAAGGGAAGAAGCATTTTCTCTGTAGATTGTAAGACATTGCTCCTGCTTAAGAAATTACATTGGTTTAGTGGCTTCTTCTCTCTCTCTTCATGTGAAAAAGATCAGGGAACAGTTTTACAAAGTTATTGGGGCAGCTGCAGAAGTTTCTTCATCTGGAACTGGAAAATGCCTATGCAGAAGATGCAGACTGAAAGGCCATTTCCAACAGGCGATATACATTAGCAGGAGGTCTGCATCCCATAAGGCGATTCTGTAAGCGAGGGTGGCCTTTGGCACTGCACAGATTTCATTAAAGCCATCAGAGCTGCACCCAAGGCCAGGAACTCCCCTAGATCTGATTGCAGGACTGATGGTTGCAGTTTGGCTGCTACTTTTGCAATGCTCTGACATACTTGCCTGTATGGGTTATGGTCATCTCTTACATTTCTGCATGTGCAATCAACACAAGGGGAGTGGAGAAAGAAAATTTCTCTATCACATGGAAACAGAGGCAAGCATTGCAAACACAGTGCATTTCAATAAGCCATAATTACACATACAAATTCATCAACTAAACTTGGGCCTGCAATTAGTAGGCTAATTATGCTGTAATTGTAACTGAATAACAAAACAGATGACCATGTGCCAGCCTCCACCCCACCCAGTTGTCTTTGTGCTGTAGCTCCTACGCACAGTGGTGTCTCTGCTCTTGTGTATCTCCTGCT
>NW_008824806.1:2188797-2233938 GCF_000699105.1 Pygoscelis adeliae | reverse complement strand
CTGCTGAAAATACGAAAGTACCAGATGGGTAAATGCCATTGGTTTCTCGCTTAAGCCACCGATTCTTCCAAGTCTGTATTTACTGTCAGCTTGCCATTATAATAGCTGTGACTGAGGTCCTGTTGTGATGAGTTGTCTCAGTAGATAGTCAGAGACAGTCCCCAACCCAAAAGCTTACAGTCAAAAAAGACAAGCTTTGGAGAAACGCTGTTGTCCTTGTTCCGCATACAAGAACCTGAGCTATGGATAGGTAAGAGGTGTGCTGATTTCCACGGATATTGAGGTGCTTAATTCTCTCTTACACTGACAGACTTTGCAATAACAGCCACTAATGACAGGTTTCACCAAACTTGAGATACTTTGTTGAAATGGTCATGTTGGTTGTAAGCTCCCAGAATAATCGATATACAGAGAGTCACCTCCACCAGGCGATTGCACAGAGAGCACGACTGAGCGGAGAGGTTCCTCGCTTACCTTCCTGGTGTCAGCTAGGAGTCCAGGCCTAAATTAGTCCTCTAAGCACTTTACCAATGATCAGATGAATAGTTTGTAGCAGAGAGAAGGAATCAACCCATGCCCCTCTTTTTCTTCACTTTCAGCAAATTAGCTCCTTGTGTTATATGGTTTCTTTGTGCAAGTTTGCCTACAGTTTTCTAAATGTACTGATGCCATCAGCAGTGTCTAAATATCAGTATTTTGATTACTGTTAATATGCATATGTTTCAATAAAATGAATTTAGCTAAGAATAAAAATACCTTTTGTACAAGATATAGCAATTTTTAACAATGTATTGATTTAATGTACTTAGTTCAGTGAAAAATCTGTTGGTTTAAGCTATCTGCCATTAGTTTCAATTAAAATATATTGATCCGAGTAAATGTTGGTTAGATTAAGTGTTGCCTGACTGTGAAAAAAATATTTGCTTAAGCAAAAATTCTATGAGCATTTAGACATGTATTTTAGGTTGGGGACTCTTCTAGCGTCAGTAGAACTGTTTAAGTATCAATAAATTTCTTTAAACATAAATGAAAATATCCTTTCTGAAATTAAAAAAGCTGATTACAGTAATATTGGGACAAGCATGCATATTAATTCAAGTAAAATTATTTTTGAAAGAGTAAGCATTCAAGCAGGAATATTGTAACTTGAAAACACTGGATTCAAGCCCTCTGTGAGGGAAACCAGGCTTTCTCATGGAAAGGTTTTCTTCTTTAACCACAAAGCTAAGATTTCCTGGTATCGTCTGAAATGATTTTTTTTTAATAATAAAATAATCTTGGTAGCCTTAGATAGTAGGACAACACAGATGCAGGCTAGGACATGCAGCTATTTTAAAATACCATATATACGTTATTCATGGGATTAATTTTTAATTCAAAGCATCAAAAAAATATATATAGAAATAAAAAGCATGCAAGTAATAAGGCTGATACACCAGTCCTTTATTAGTTCTATAAAGACTGGAAGCCCTTGGGATTCTGATCCACAAGCAGGAGAGTACCCTCACTTTGTGATAAAAGATGGACTTGCCTGCCTGACTCTGTCCTCAGCTACCTGCACTCGCACCCAAATAATAACTCCCTGGCACAGCTGGTCAGGTTGAATCTATCCCACAGTGGTTTGCTTACAGCCATGCAGCAATTCAGCTCTAGGGTTCAGATTAAAAAACTCGGGAGACCTGGAATGGTAGTCATACATTTATTCTTCAAAGACACACATGCTGTCCACTTGTACTGTTTACACTAGAGCTGATTATTTTAGACACGTGTTGTTTATTTTAATATCATGTATTCAGTCAAAAAAAAACCCATCCCTGGATAGCAAGTAGGGGTTTTTTACCCTCACCGGTTTGTCTGGGGGAAAGGTACTGCCCGGTCTCCCTCTTTTTCTTTATGTGGATGTGTACAGAGAAGAAATCTTGCATTCATAGGTTTTTGTACCTGCCACCTGTCCTGTATTACAATGGCACACTTTGTCTGGTAGAACTGCATTGGCTGTGACAGTGCATCTGTATATATACTCCATTCACAAGCACCAGGAGACCAACGATTAAAAGCACAAGCACAGCAGTAAAGCAGTTTCTGGATGGCAAGGGGAGTAGCCAGTGCCACAACAGCACAAAGCTGTGGTGCAGTGTTCAGGGGGATCACAATTCAGGCAGGCATGCACCATGCAATTTTGGGGAGTCCACGACGAACAGACATGTACACAAAGAACATTTGGGGGCACATTTTCAGTGCAGCGTATGGGAAACATACAACCTCCACTAGCTTTAGTAGGATTCACAAAGCAACACCCCTGCATCTTATACTGCAAATGTCCCCCTGACTGTCAAAAATGCACAGCAATTAAACTATCAATAGACAGGTATTGAATTCTGAATTAAAGAAGCAACACGTAATGATTGAAGTTACAAAGTGGTTCCTGAAACAGGAAGGATTACTAAACCCAATCTTTGAAACTCTTGAGGGAGGAATAAAAAAAGGATGGGTACTTTCTTTTCTATATTTTCTGAATCCCAGACTTTTAAACTACCCTTGTATCATTGCTTTCCAGGATTACCTCTAGAACTGTTAAGGTTAGAAATATATTGAATTTTGTAGTAGAAGCTCAGATTTTCATGTTTCCAAGGTCTGTGAATTTAAAAAAAGGCGCCAAATCTTGAAGTCTCATGATCATTTTGTGAATACTAACAGTGATGCATACCTGAAGTATTTATCTATCCTGTTAAGGACCCAGGCAACATTTTATATTTAGCAGCATATAATTTCCACTAGAGAAGAAATAGGTGAAGGAGCAAGATGTTGATGACGGGCCAAGATGTTGTTGGGTCTTTTTAAAGATGATCCTAGGTGCAGAGAATCTACAAAGTCCTTTCTCTGAACACAGTAGATTTTAAGTAACTATGTGCAACTTATTTGATTATGGATCTACTTTCAGACAGGACTTTATTAAGCATCTCTTTCCTTTTAGCTGTTACCTGTCTCAAGCTGCCATTGGGCCTACCAGTTTTATGTAAATAGTCCCTAGTTTTGCTGTTTCCTTTGCTTATAAAGACAAATACAGTTGCCATTCTCATTTCCCCAGTCTTTTTGATTGTTAGTTGGAGATGTGAAAAAAATCTCTTTAGCTGCATGGGTCACAGTTGTTCTTTGTGTAGAGGTTCTTATAGTTTCAGCTAGCTGTTTCCATAAAGATGTGGGTTTAGACTTCTTTTAAATTAAGAACTCCCACTCACTGCCTTCTAAAAGGTTTTGTTTAAATCCTATAGTACCAATAGTTAAACCCCACTACTATGCCCTTGCATAGCAGAAATAGAAATTCATACCTGAAAATGTGATGTGTGTGAACTTTCACATTGGGATAGACCTCTCAGACTGTATGTCACATAGCAATTATAACAGCCATTATCATCCAAAAGGAAAAACTATGCAAGTATGAAAATGAGAGATGAAATCGAGGTGCATTCCTACATAGGAATGTGTGGATCAGTAAGCAAGTCTTGGGGCAAGATAGGGCATGAAAATCAGCCACAGCACTGAGCAGTCAGCATCATACATAGCACTTGATTATCAACTGTTAAGCAAAAGTAAGCTGTGAGCTTCATAAACAAAGAAAAGCACAGATAAAAAGGTGATCCTAGACACTCTACAATCCAACACCTTTTCTAGGGCTGGGATATTAACACAACTCTTTGTTGATTTCCTTCAGCCCTAATTTGGAGGAATCAGCACAGAGTGGAAAAGAGAAGGACGAATCAACTCTCTTCCCTGATGTTCATGTTTGCTTTTATTTATCAATGTTCTTACACATTGCCGGTCTTGCTAAACTGGCAGAGGGATTTACAGCACCAGAACAAATATCTGCTGGCTTTTTAACCCAAGAATTTTAAGAGATTGCTTCTTTCCCATCCAAAGTATGTATTTACCCAGAGTGAGTTAATACTGCAAAAACAGAAAACTATCTACCAAACAGGCATTTTTGATTTAAAATATACAAGGACCTTTCCCCCTTCTTCCACCCATTCACCTCAGTGGGAGTTTCTGACTGAATAATCAAAGACAAAGTTATCTTCAGAGGTTGAAGAATTAAGTCTCCTTTTGAAGCAATGAGATAATGGGTACCTGAGAACTCAGAGAACAAAGCTGCTTACAGCATGATTCCAGCCATTTAGGGGGTAAGTCTCAGAGACACAGAAGCTCCCTTAACCAAAGCCAGCACCAGTAACCAAAATCCCAGCAAAATACAGATGACAGCAGAATACAGAAAAGCAAGAATACTTACATTATAGGATTTACTTTAATCCATATCATAAAACTAGGTCAGATGACTATCTAAGCAGGTAAGGATTAAATGAAGAACAATAAATGCAACAAATAAGAAAGAAAGGAATCAGTAAAAGATAAGGTGAAAGAGCAAGGCAAACAAAATATTGTACTAGGCCCAAGCAGCAAAACATGTGCACAGAGCTGCCGGAAGTTTAATACGCAGTACTACGTATGTGGGCATAAACTCAAGGAAGGGATCCCAGAAGGTGATAGAAATATTTTTAATGTGACGAATTTAACGTATTTATTTTTTAATGTTCACAGTAATAATACTTTGATGCCATCTATACCAGTTTCAGACCAGGAATATCATATTCCCTGACACTACTCCAAGTATTTCATGGATTGTGTTTTGCCCAGCAAGCTGAGGTGATGTAGAGTAGCCTAGTGTCACACTTGCTGAGCTAAGGTTAGGGGAGACACAGAAGCTCCCTTAACCAAAGCCAGCACCAGTAACCAAAATCCCAGCAAAATACAGATGACAGCAGAATACAGAAAAGCAAGAATACTTACATTATAGGATTTACTTTAATCCATATCATAAAACTAGGTCAGATGACTATCTAAGCAGGTAAGGATTAAATGAAGAACAATAAATGCAACAAATAAGAAAGAAAGGAATCAGTAAAAGATAAGGTGAAAGAGCAAGGCAAACAAAATATTGTACTAGGCCCAAGCAGCAAAACATGTGCACAGAGCTGCCGGAAGTTTAATACGCAGTACTACGTATGTGAGCATAAACTCAAGGAAAGGATCCCAGAAGGTGATAGAAATATTTTTAATGTGACGAATTTAACGTATTTATTTTTTAATGTTCACTATGTATTTTAATAATACTTTGATGCCATCTATACCAGTTTCAGACCAGGAATATCATATTCCCTGACACTACTCCAAGTATTTCATGGATTGTGTTTTGCCCAGCAAGCTGAGGTGATGTAGAGTAGCCTAGTGTCACACTTGCTGAGCTAAGGTTAGGGCAGAGGAGTCCTGCAAGGTAAATCAACTGTGGAATCATCCTGCCTGTGTTCATGAAAGATATGTATTTTACCAGAAAGCCAGACTTTATTCATTTGCACACATTCTTTTATCTTTCCTAAAATTTCAAATTCCAGGAAAGTTTTTCCAAAGATGAAGAGACCAGAGGGTGGGCAAACTTTCATGAAAAAGGAGAAAAGTTATTTACAGTGAAGCTGAACTCAGTCAGATAAGTGACTATTCTAATAAATGTTTGACTTTTCTCCCCCACTTTCTGGAGAGAGATTCAGGCTTAAGAAATAAAGTGTCTAAATTAAGAAGCTTAATAATTTCTGTGTTTAAGCTGACTCGGTGGCTTGTGGGAGCGCTTAAGGTTTATGCCTGAAATTCCCTTGCATCCCAGGGATCAGGAGTGGAAGCTGATAACTTGAGACATGGGAGCAGCATGTCTCACTCCACTGGCTCTGCCTTCAGAGAACATTAGCAGCTGGCATGAGGACGAGTCTAGCTCTCTTTCAAAAGCATAAAAGAAGCAAAGGCAGATAGCTATAGTATACTGCCTATAGTTACTACCACACACTCCCCTAAGCTCAGGAACTCATTTGCATTGCTTTAATGGCCTTTTTCAGATTTCTTCACCATGGTAGACTCATTGTCAGTCAAAAGAAAAAGAAAAAACCTTTGTCTTAATTAGTATCAAGCACCAAATAGCAATATACTTGTGATGGAATCACAGACCCCACACTGAGAGCTGGAAAAGCACTGAAGGCTTGCTAGAGGGTGTAAAAGTACAGATTTGGTCTTCCTGGCCTTCTCTCCTCACTCCCACCAACCAGGTAGAAGTGATCAGGAGGCAGTAATTGCTTCAAGGCAGCCTCGCTGTGATTAAAGCAAGGAAGTGGGATCATCCTTTTGCTGTGCAAACCCCAGCCCCAACCTAAGAACGAGCCCTACTGAAAAGACCTTTTCTGAGGGCAAAATTCAACAGTTCTGTGATGATATCTTGGTATGATACTCTTACATTTACATAATATAACAACATTGACTTGTATTATTCTTGTCATCCATTATGACCCCTAAATCCTTTCTAAAAAGGCAAACAAACAAGAAACTCCCACAACAGTAGCCCTTCTTTTTTAGGATTATTGCTGAAGATGGGGAGAAGACAGGCAGGAGATTTCAGAAGCTGCTTGCACCTGTTAGGCCACCCTGCATTGCACCTGTGAGGCTGCTTTTCGCTCTGCGCATGTGTGGAAGCAATACCGTAAGTGCAAAACTGCAATGTGTATTGTACAGCTCAGTTACTTAGATACTGCATTTACCCAGAGACACTTAGTCCCATCAGTTAAGGGCTAGCCAGTGTGATTGAACACCGCAAAATACTCTCTGTGAACGTTTGTTTCAACCCCTAGTCAAATTTGCCTGCAATCACATTCCTTCTGCCTACACTTCTCACAAACGGGCTATTCATTAGTTTTAAGCTAGGCCAGGAATATGTGCTGAAAATGGAGCTGGTCAAAACAATTTCCAGTTCAACATAAAAAAATAAGAGAAAGGGGAGTGGAAATTTTTACTGTGCTCTCAAATATGAAAAAAAGGAGTGAGAAATAAAAATTGAAAGTGAGTTTCAAATTTGTAACTGTGGCAATGGCAAGTCTCTAATGGGCAGAGACTGCCAGAGAGTATCAATGTCCTATGTGTTCCACTGAAGTAGGGGCATCATTGTAGGTATTTAGCAAACTGTTCCCAAAAGGCATCTGAGGTCATCCAGGATGTTCTAGGTTTAAGGCAAGGGCTTGAAGTTCTAGGGTGAACTACAGGCATGCCAAAAAGAAAGGACAGAAATTATGTTTCCTATTGTCTTCCATACTCTTCTGTCTTCGGACTGTAAGTGTTTCAGAGCATGACTGTGCATATGCACATTTCTAGATAAAAGCAGCAGAGGCAGGCAAAAATTATAGTGTGGGTGAAAAGAGTTGATCAAAATGGTTGAACAAATACAATTTGAGTGTATTTTTATCATCAAATTACTCATAAAATGTCTGGGAAGGAGCTCTGAACATTTTTTCAGGGGTTTTTGTAACCAAAACTTACCTTAAGATTTGGGAGGATGTGTCAACAGGAAGAGATGAAGGCGAGGCATGGCGGCAGCCCAAGGGTTAAGGCAGCTGGGAAAAAACAGCCAGGAAGATGGTAACAAAGCAAACACCTACTCAGCAGAGTGTTTAATGCCAAAGACCAAGTTATGGCATGTAGCTGGTAATATCACTGAGGACAAGAGGCTGCAAACCCTTTTATGATGGTTATCTCTGTCTCTCAGCTTCCCATACTTTGACTTTACGCTCCATTTTTCTTTCACCGGCCCTCATGGTAAGTGCCTAGTTGATGGCTATTCTGCTCAGCCTTTAAGAAAGAAGGGTAAGCCCCAGCCAGCATTTCTGTGGTTTCTGTTTCCTGTGTCAGCAAATAACTCTGAGTAACAAATGCCTTCAGTAAAATCAGGGTCTGTTCATGGACAATTTACAAACATAAGATTCAAAAATTCAATTAATGACTGACTGGTTATGAATTATTATCCCCACCTCTTCTGTTTGCAGCTCAGCAACTGTGTGCAGCTGGTCAAGCCAATGCACACCCCCAAAAACATGAGATTAATCACTTCTGACCTTGTTCTTCCTGTGACGTTATAGCACTGGCTTGCAGAAAGAACATGCATATACAGATATCTTGGCATAACTTCAAGAGTGGTTCAGTAAGTAGTTCACAACTGCTGACCATCTGGCTGTTAGATCTAAGAGGGATCTATTAATGTTAGAGCTAGAACATTGCCAAGCTGCAGCAGAAACTGCATGACAGAAGTGCATACAGGCCCTCTTTAAAACCCTGATAGAAATCATTGCAATTGTTTTATCCACCCATTTACTCAAGTAATGTCACGTTATTTCTGGTGCCTTCACATCCAGAGGTACTATCCAGGAAGGAGCTCCACTGTTTGGTAGTACAACAATAAGCAGCCCAAAACAACTTTAAATCTGAGTTTATGTTTCCATGCTATTCTGGAAAAGACAATTTTTTGTGCATCCTCTTGGTCCTTCCTGCCCTTTGAGATGATCAAAAGCAATGGAATGGATAGACATAGGTGCTGTTAACACAGTGCCAAGCCTCGGTTAGAGGTAACATAAATTAAATGGGGCTCTGCATTGTAGTATGGTTTTACACTGCTCTTGATCAGCTTAAAGCCTGATAGAATAAGTTTGCATCATCCAGCAGTTTACTGCATTGACAGAATATACAACAAGCAAAGAAGAAAGAGCAGGGAGGGGGAGATACATGAATGTATACAGTTTATGGGTCAATTTATGCAGTGTCACGGGGGCTGATGTACAAAATCTACACAGAAAAAATGATCCTGAGGGATTTGGCAGTATCATCTTGTATGTCAGTTTAGGAAGGTCTTTTCATTCAGTGGGAGCGATGAGAAGTAAAAGCTATGAGAAGAATAAAAAAAAAAAGTATTGTGTTGAAATTGTTACTGATTTTACAAAACACTAAGTCATTTTGGAAACAATAAAATATGATAATAAATTCTGCATTTTCCCTTGAGTAATATTTTAAAAACTGTCTAAACACCCATGATTACTCTTAGAGATTCATTTAAATGTATTTAGAATGTGTATTGACTCTCAGGCCCAATATTAAAATGCATTTTCTAAATATTTTCTTGGGTTTTCCCACTGGGCTGATTGGTCTAAGTTAAAATATTGCCTCAAACTATTTTTCCCTCTTATGTATGCTTCCAATGATCAGATCAGTCTATGAAATTTAGGGAGTTGCTCTGAACTGAACCCAGTACAAAAACCTTTTGAGGTTTGCCCATCACTGCTTACAATGCTGTTTTGAAAAACAGCCTCAAGGCTATTTAATTAATCGTTCATTCTTTTAGTCTCCCAACCCAGGTATATTAATACCTATGCTGCCCTCAGATCAGTGAGTTCTGGAGTCTCCTACAGATTAGCACACCTGTAGTTTAAAGCCATTTTGCCTTAGAAGGAAAGAAAGAAGGAAAGAAGGAAGGAAGGAAGGAAGGAAGAAAGAAAGGAAGAAAGGAAGGAAGAAAGAAAGGAAGGAAGAAAGAAAGGAAGAAAGGAAGAAAGGAAGGAAGAAAGAAAGGAAGAAAGGAAGAAAGGAAGGAAGAAAGGAAGGAAGAAAGAAAGGAAGAAAGGAAGGAAGGAAGGAAGGAAGAAAGAAAGGAAGGAAGGAAGAAAGGAAGGAAGGAAGAAAGGAAGGAAGGAAGGAAGGAAGAAAGAAAGGAAGAAAGAAAGGAAGAAAGAAAGGAAGGAAGGAAGAAAGGAAGGAAGGAAGGAAGGAAGAAAGAAAGGAAGGAAGAAAGGAAGGAAGGAAGGAAGGAAGGAAAGAAGGAAAGAAGGAAAGAAAGAAGGAAAGAAGGAAAGAAAGAAGGAAAGAAGGAAAGAAAGAAGGAAAGAAGGAAAGAAAGAAAGAAGGAAAGAAAGAAAGAAGGAAAGAAAGAAGGAAAGAAAGAAGGAAAGAAGGAAAGAAAGAAAGAAGGAAAGAAAGAAGGAAAGAAAGAAAGAAGGAAAGAAAGAAGGAAGGAAGGAAAGAAGGAAAGAAGGAAAGAAAGAAGGAAAGAAAGAAAGAAAGAAAGAAGGAAGGAAGGAAAGAAGGAAAGAAGGAAAGAAGGAAGTAAAGAAGGAAGGAAGGAAGGAAGGAAAGAAAGAAAGAGAAAGAAAGAAAGAAAGAAAGAAAGAACATATTCCCGGGAGGAACCTTTCAGGGATCAATTCATAAGCGAAGGAAAACGTGCTCTTCTGAGCAAGGAAACAATGTATTTTTTGTCTGCTACAGTGATTAATAACATGCTATATCTAGAGCCTATTTAAAGGGCTCCATCAACCCATGTAGGACAAAAGCTGACCCACTTTAAATTCTTAAAATGTGATGAGAATTGCCCCCAACATTTTTATTTTTTTTTTAATTTATAGAAGTAAATGGAAGCTGTAGAATTGCCACCAACAATTTCCTCCACCAAGAAAACTGAATATCACTGTTAGGAGCACCCAGAAATGGTGGTAGAAGTTTAGCAGTACAGCACTATGAATAAAATCCTAGGGCTCTAGAGAAACCAGCTTAAAAATTTCCAAAACTCAGAGTAGATGGGAACCACAAAGTATCATGTTGTTGGTTTTTTATGCATACAATTCAGAAGAGGAAGGATCTTTTTCCCAGCCCAAATTTCAAAATCCAGAGCGAGGTTCTACCTGTCTTCTGGCTTCAAGGGCCATAAATACAGACCAAAAAGCAAAATTTTGTCTGCCTGTTTCTGTCTAACAGAGGTGGTAACATTTTTCTGGAACTGATGAGATAAGATTGATGTCTATAAGTGTTCAGGAGCTCAGAGATTACATCTTAGGTTACAGTTAGTAGAATCAATCCTCAGCCTTGAACTTTCCCTCCTCCACATCCACTGGAGATGAATATTTGCTGGTCTTTTGGGGCCATGACTCTGAAAAGGTCAAAATCCTTGCAGGTGATGTTTAGTGAGTGGCCCAGACAGTGTTTGTTATCTTCAAGAATCAGACACTTGAGCTCTCCTCCAGCAAAGCATGCATATAGCTACTCAGATGGTGAGTAATCTTGATGATGTTGGTAGGACTACTCAGATACACAAAGTCACATTGGGATTTTAGTGGGCAGGGGACCTTCTGAATAAATAAATTCAATAATCCTCAAAGCACAAGACCGCTGAAAAAATAAATTTTTAAAAATCATCAAAATCTTCAGTCAAAATAGATAAAAATTTTATTTTTTTTTATCTAGTGAAAAAGTACATTTTATTGAAGACAAAAACTGGATTATTAATATACAGCCAATAGCCAAACATAAGATAGAGTGTATGCTAATTTCAGAGTTCAAATAGGCATTTATGATGCTAAATTTAGCCTCTCATTAAAAAAAATACCTTGGCCAAGCTGTTTAAAAACACATCAAAACCATTAAGAGTGAAGCACAAAAAGCTAGGGCAGTGTCTTCAGTCTCAGACAACCAGGCAACAAAAGGGCTAGCAAGCAATACCTCCACCCACACCATGATATGGATAGCGTGCAGTAGGAACAGTCAATTGCCAATCCCACCAGATGCAACAAAAAAAATAAAAAGCTAACCAGTAAAGTTAGCAGGGCTGATGACAAAAAAAAACCCTTGATATAATATGGAATGGATAAATAATAACACAAATTCTTGGGGCCCAAAACTGGAGAACTGGCTTAAAAATATCCTGCCATGAAAAAGACTGTGAACTAATGGGCGGGGAAGCGCACCCTAATTCTGCAGCCTGAGCGTGCATCTGGGCTACAGCTCTTGCTGTCAGGCTGGGACTGAGGGAGAGCAGCAAGTGAGGCAGCAAACAAGGGCTGCTTCTTTCTGTGCTCCAACATGCATCGGTCTGGTCCCTTTGATTCATGAGTGTCTCAGACTTGTCTTTTCCACCACCTTGTGAACAAAGACTTCATGCTCCCTTTGCTCTCTTTTTTATGGTAAACCCATGCTGTGCTGTAGGACTCTAGCTGTTTTCAAAGGATTTAGGGCAGTTTACAGCATCTCTGTATCAGCCCCACAGCACTTCGAAAATGGGGGAGCTTAGGCCTATATGACCTTAAAGTGCTCCCCAGATCTGGTCCTACATTGGCAGGATGCACTGGGTTAACATTATCTGCCTGTAGTACATAATGAAATTCATACTTGAATGGCAAGTACTTTAAGTGCTTTTTTGTAGTATATCACCAATGTATTTTCTCACTCTAGTTATTACTTATTTCTAAAACCTTCATTACAGAAGCAGTTAAAAAATAACTTTCTCCTTTTAAAATGTTGATTTGTTTTTCTTGCAGAGAATGTGCTGTGAAATGTCGAGGTAAGCATTAGTTAAAGGGCCACTACACCATCCCAGCAGGAGCAATTTACTTCTTATGCATATATTCCTGAACATTTTTTTGTTCCCTTTCTCTTTGTGAATGGGAACCACTTCCTTACAGCAGCCGAGTGCTTTCCTCCCCCCGTCTCCAGCCCTTTCTTCACTTGCTCAACAGCAGGGGCATGTTGAGGGCATGGGCAGTGGAAGTACACGTAGCAGGTCTTTGCATTAATAGACACAGTTGCCCCAAAGAAATGCAGTCTACAGACATTTCAGGCTGAAAACTTAACATTTTCTCTGTGTTAAAACTGTGTTAAGCTGTTTAATTGTTTTGTGATTACCAGAGCACTTACCTTGCGAGGATATTAATTATCCAGGCATAAAGAGACCAAGTTTTTCTGTAAGGAGAGAGCCATTCTTATTTTTTTTAAGTTATTCAAGTTTATTTTACTCATTCCAGCTAAATAGATCTTGCCCGGGAAAGAGGAAAAAAATGGGTCTAAATGCAAATTAACATTACTGTTTAAATATCACAGACCATTTTCTCTGAGCCCAGTTACAATAACTAGTAATTATAAAAATTGCTTGCCTTGGGCTTCTGGCTAAGCCAATGCTAAACTTGTCCTTTTATTAGATCTGTCAGACTGAGTTAATTATCTTTATGATAATAGATGTGCCTTACCTCAAACAAAACAAATACCCTTATAATTAGCTTTTTAGTTAGAATTTTAATTTATTTATAAAGACTGTTTGTTTTGTTTCTTTTTCTGCTTTACAAAGAAGTTTGGGTTTTAACAGGTTACTTAGTCAGCTTAGTCATGTTGAAGAGAAAACAGACTCATTAGGTTGACTAAAAGGGTGTGTGGTTAACATAGTATCTCATCTAGCCACTGTGAAATCTGTTGGGCTCTCTGAACGTGCCGGTGTATATTTGTGTGAAAGACAAGGGAGAGGGAGAGAGGAAGAAACAAGGCATGTTCTTTTATTCCAGAAAGTTCTCTCTGAGCTGACTTTTGAAACAGCACATTGACTGAATTTAATACTGAAGCGTGCTAACAAACACTAATCCTGGCTGCATGTTTTCTTTTGAATCCTTTTTCTGAAGTCAGAGCTGAACTTTCCTTAGACTACTGAAAATAGAAAGCATAGTCTGGTTTAATATATCTCTGTCTCCACAAAATCCCTTTCAATCTCTTTCTCTTTCTCTCTTCTTTTTTTCCTTCTTATCTTCCACACATATTCTCTGAACGGATCCTGCAGGCACTCCAAGCAGAGCTCCCAGTAAGAATTGAGGGCTTGCAGAATGGGGTCTGTACTTTATTCAGGATTTCAGATATGTTTCTTCCACTAAATAAAAAAACGTGCCTTATGCATCAGGACAATCTCTTATTTTCCAAACAGAAAATAAATAAATAAATAAATAAATAAATAAATAAATAAATAAAAGAGTTTCAAATTCGGGGTTGGTGGAAAATGCAATCTACAGATTAACGAATTAAAGAACATGGTTAGGAAACAAGTGCCTTGTGTATCATTTTAGTTTTGTCACAGTGATAGGATCCAGATTGGATTTGTCAGATGAAGCCTGTTTAAATGAGAGTCATGGTGCAACTTCTCTAGATCGGAGTGTTCCCATGTGAGTAAAGCAGTCCTATCTGAAAACTTTGTCAGGGTCTCAGTTCATTAATATTTCTATCAGTATTTGAGATCCAAGGATTAGATAAGGCTAACTTATACTGGTTTATCATCTTATTCTCTCTTTATCATATCTTATTCCCTCTCATTGAAGTAGTTGAACAGGCTTGATACGCAACAAATGTAAGGGGAATGTGGATAAAAATGTGGTAGCAATTACAGTAGGAGGAGACATTACCAATATTTACAAGTTTTTCAATTAATAAAGTAATTTCAAAAGTAAACAGCTTTGCAACCAAATGAACGCAAATGCAGCTGTTTGGTAATGAAAAAAAACCCCCCGTTGCTATGCACCTTGTGTAAGCATGCAAAAGGAAAAAAGGACCCAGTTGAAATCAACACAGATCTTTCTACTCTCTATATACACAACAACTAAACTTAAAAGCTCCTCAGAAGTACAGGAAATAATACTTAACAATGAAAATGTACTCTTAAATAAAAATAGTAGTGATAGCTAACATCGAAACCAACCCAATACAGACATATTTCTGTTTGCAATTAAAAATGTCTTCATTTATTTTTCATAAGTCAAAACTCTTTGGTGAAAACAAATATTTCTGTGGCCAATAATTAAAACTAATGTGATAGAAGGTCATATTTTCCTAACTTTGTACAGCCTATTTCACTGCTCTAAGTCACCATTAAAGGCTGGGTGTTTATTTTATATATTTGAGAGATGGCAAGAGAAACCTCCCTCTTAGAAGGAAGGTTTCATTGCCAGCCATTTTTGCTTGCAGTTCTATAAATGGTGTAAAATCTTTTAATTAGGAAGACCAAGTTTATAACTTTTGGGGTCCTTCCGTAGTTTTCCAGTAAGTCCCTTATAATTAACAGGGCTGTGTCTCCACTTCTTTTTCTAGCCAGGGAGAGAGGTGAGGAGACACCTGTGACACAGTCAGCTCTTTGGTGAAGCCGGAGCCCCTGGAGCCGGGTGTGTGCTGAGTGCCCATGCCAGCTGACAGCCCCGTGGGCAGGGTTTCTGCACACAGAAAGTCCTACTGATCACTGATGCAGTGATCCTCCTCAAAACTGAGGATGATCTGTTTGTCAGCACAGGTACTGCAGCTAGAAAAAGATATTTAGAACAATAGATAACCTCTCCCCCCACCCCCTGATCATACCTAAACTTGGCATTTTGCTCTTGCCCGCAGAGGAAAAAGACTCTGATTTGGTGCTTCTCCTGGGGTCCCAGAAAACCCTCTGCTGCTGCTGAAAACAGAAAGCTGATCTCCATTTTTCTTAACAAGTCAAGGTGCAACACCACAACAACATTAGCCAAACTAAGCTGATGCTTCTTCAGTCACCCCTCATTCCCAGTTCAACGTTTCCTGGTCCTTTGCATCAGCCCTGGTGCCTCTCTGATCCTGTGCTGAGCTGGTTCAGGGAGCCGCACTAGCAGAAACTTTTTTTGCTGGGTTAGTTTTCTGCTAGCGTCTCTCTGACCCACCTCACTGTGGTATCAGATGAATGCTGGTGCCAGTACAGGTGGGAATACGAGGCTAGAGGCGAGCTTTTAATCGCTTTTGCTCACAGGACTGTAACTCTAGGCATTGCTGCTACACAGCTACACACCAGCTGGGTGTTTTTCAGTGATTGCTGGGATTCTCTTTACCCAAGCTAATATTTTATCTTTCCTGAGTACTTTCTTAAACAACACATTTTGATCTATTTCTTTGTCAAGCAACATAACAGAAAAAAAAACACAAAATACTCCAGATAGATCCCAGCTTTCTTTACCTGTTTTATTTCAGATGCCCAGGTTGGTATCTCCCCTATACATGGGGAGAATGTAATGTATAAAGATAAGGAAACTGGGGTTAGATCACACTGTTGCCATTATCATTTATGCATGTATTAGAGTAAAATTCTTAATTTGTTGTGGACATATTTGTGCTTTCTTGTACAGAAGCACACAATAACAGTTCCTGCTCAAGGAATTGATATTTTACATGGAGATGCAATACTTCAGTACTATAGAAACATACCTAAGATGTAGGTATTCTATACATAGCCCATAATATTAATAGAGATTATAATATGCAGTCTGTTCTTAATAGTCCTAGGGGACTCCACATAAATAGAGAAGTATATTATGAACTCTC
Source organism: Pygoscelis adeliae (assembly GCF_000699105.1). Classification (NCBI taxonomy): domain Eukaryota; kingdom Metazoa; phylum Chordata; class Aves; order Sphenisciformes; family Spheniscidae; genus Pygoscelis; species Pygoscelis adeliae. The sequence goes on along the minus strand of NW_008824806.1, from coordinate 2,217,906 downwards.
TCTATCAAAGTAAGCAATATGGCAATTGGCAGCCGGTCACAAGTGGTGTTCCCCAGGGCTCAGTACTGGGGCCAGTTCTGTTTAATATCTTTATCAATGATCTGGATGAGGGGATCGAGTGCACCCTCAGTAAGTTTGCAGACGACACCAAGTTGGGCGGCAGTGTTGATCTGCTCGAGGGTAGGAAGGCTCTGCAGAGGGACCTGGACAGGCTGGATTGATGGGCCGAGGCCAACTGTATGAGATTCAACAAGGCCAAGTGCCGGGTCCTGCACTTCGGCCACAACAACCCCATGCAGCGCTACAGGCTTGGGGAAGAGTGGCTGGAAAGCTGCTTGTCAGAAAAGGACCTGGGGGTGTTGGTTGACAGCCGGCTGAACATGAGCCGGCAGTGTGCCCAGGCGGCCAAGAAGGCCAATGGCATTCTGGCCTGTATCAGAAATAGTGTGGCCAGCAGGAGGAGGGAAGTGATCGTGCCCCTGTACTCGGCACTGGTGAGGCCGCACCTCAAATACTGTGTTCAGTTTTGGGCCACTCACTACAAGAAGGACATTGAGGTGCTGGAGCATGTCCAGAGAAGGGCAATGAGGCTAGTGAAGGGCCTGGAGAACAAGTCTTATGAGGAGCGGCTGAGGGAGCTGGGGTTGTTTAGCCTGGAGAAAAGGAGGCTGAGGGGAGACCTCATTGCTTTCTACAACTACCTGAAAGGAGGTTGTAGCGAGGTGGGTGTTGGTCTCTTCTCTCAAGTAACAAGCGATAGGACAAGAGGAAATAGCCTCAAGTCGCATGAGGGGACATTTAGATTGGATATTAGGAAAACTTTCTTCACCGAAAGGGTTGTCAAGCACTGGAACAGGCTGCCCAGGGACATGGTTGAGTCATCATCTCTGGAGGTATTGAAAAGACATGTAGATGTGGTGCTTAGGGACATGGTTTAGTAGTGGACTTGACAGTGCTAGGTTAATGGTTGGACTCTATGATCTTGAAGGTCTTTTCCAACCTAAGCAATTCTATCATTCTATCATTCTGCATCTTCTCTCTCTGCAAAATTTTCCAAAATTCTCATTAGTCATGATCACATATGAAATATACAGATTCCAATTAGAAAAAAAAAGTTAATTTCTCTGCAAACTAATGCAAAATACCTTAAAAGCATCTATTCTTACAATTACATGACCAATTATACAAAACCAGAAAGCTTCTCACCATTGAGAAGACATCTTCAGGAAAGGTCAAAGCTGTACTTGACTCTGTTCTGCTCTATTACAGCTCATACAGATCCTATGTTCTGTCACTGTCCTGCAAGGACAAATACACCACAACATGGACAAGGCAGTGTTAGCTCTTAAAAAAACTTTAGAGTGACACTTTCATCTTTTACTATTTTAAAGTGAACTTCAAAATGGAATGCAGAAATTTGTTATATATTTGCTCTACAAATGATGAATGGATCCATCTGAATACGGACGTTCACTAAACCAACGGGAAAAGAGCATCCCTAAGGTTGCAAAGTCAGATCTTCCAAAGTTAGGAAATGTCACAGTTAAGGTTGCAACTTCAACTCAACCCTCTTGGGCGTATACATTATGATAGAAGTTTTAATTAGTTTCTAATCTCTTTTTTTTCCACAGGACTACTGCTTTGCAGGATGGAAACACAGTACGCATCACTGCTGGTTGCCCATAAAATATAATGTTATGAAAAACATAGTTACACAGGCTAAACATTATTTCTGAAACATCTCAGTGAAAGGTAGCTGGTGTTTATAAATTCTTTGCATTTGTATGTACCATACATTATTGTGAAAGTTACTCTTCTCATGAGATTAATAGTGTCAATTAGGCTGTCAAGGATGAGCGAGCCTGTCATGTGGGCTTTGACAGAATGCTTGGGTTGATTAGCTTCATGCAGATATCATAGCTTAATATTTACATTTGAGTAACTAACTTTTTACAAACACTCTGAATTTTTTCTGCTTACAGAACTGCATTCATAAATATTATTTGTCTTGCAAAAAACATCATAGCATACTGTACATCACTTAAATGTGTTCATTTACATAGGTTGCAGATATAATTACCAAAGCAAGATTAAAACACCATTTTGCATTACTATATGAACAGGCAAAATAAAAAAAGCAGTTGAGTGACTTTGTTTAGGATTGTTGAAGGCAAGGCCAGGTTTCTCATTCCTGTATGTAGTTTCTAGGACTAGTCAAGGCTGAGTGATATCTAGTGTTTACACCACTGGGGAAGGGAAAATCTTCTACCTGTGGAGGAAAAAACGCAGACAGTGTCCTGTTGGCTAGACCGCATATTGGGCTCAGCAGTTGGTCTAACCCTTACAAGCAAGGGAAGGAGCCATAAACACACCTCTTGGACACCACTCCTTCCTCTTCATCTGTCTTTTCTCGGTGGACCCTCTTTTCCAAACAGCAGTCTCCCAGATTGGGAAATGGACAGGAACTGCTCTTCCCCCTTCCTGCAACCATAATGGAATGAGGGGAATGTACGAGGAGGTGTATTATTTATGGGAGCTGGCAACATAGCTCCTGCTTTGCTCTGCAATGCAAATGCAGAGCAGAGACTGGCAGGACCTGGAGTGTGGTTTTTTCCAATTCATAAGAGAGATCTTAAATTTTTAGAATGATAGTACAATGTGTCAAAAGCAGATTTCCTTCAGAATGTCATATATCGCTCTCAGCAGGGTTTTTAGTTTTCAATGATTTCTGTTATATATGCCATCTGCTTTCAGTTGTGCCCCAACCAAATCTCCTCTTGGATGCTATTTCAGGGCTGTATATCCTAGACATTGCAAGGTCAGAATTCCAGGCAAGGTACTATCAGTGTGCCAAAAGATAAACACCTCCTCAATTTTTATTTGGTCTGTACTCAAATTAACCTCTCTGACTTCAAGTCAGGACTCTGGAATTTGGCCCAAAATAATAGTTCTAATAAAATGAATGAAAAGCCAGTGTGAAAATGGATTCACAAATAGAACCAGACTATCAGTACTTAAAGGGGGCTTATAAAAAAGATGGCAGCAGACCTTTTAGCAGGGCCTGTTGTGACAAGACAAGGGGCAATGGCTTTAAACTAAAGGGGGGTAGATTTAGACTAGATAGAAGGAAGAAATTTTTTACACTCAGTGTGGTGAAACAATGGAACAGATTGTCCAGAGAGGTGGTGGATGCCCCAACCCTGGAAACATTGAATGCCAGGTTGGACGGGGCACTGAGCAACCTGATCTAGTTGAAGATGTCCCTGCCCACGGCAGGGGGGTTGGAGTAGACGACCTTTAGAGGTCCCTTCCAACCCAAACTATTGTATGATTCTATGATTCTAACCACAAACATATGCAGTGTTTTAAAACATTGAATAAAACATATCTTACCCCAAGTACCTCCTCTATGGTGACTAACACACAGACTGGGTTTTCTATATTGCAGCATGAGTTTTCTCCATTCTGTTTCTGTTTTGGTCATGTGTGTTCTCCAGTGAGACCACGGGGAAGCTGGATGGAAGCTGAGCACCTAACTGCCAGGCCTTTATAATCTGTGTAAACTTTAATCTTTCCTTACCTGCATCTGTCCATAACATGAATGAGAATAGCCAATGGGCTAATCTAAATCAAAGAAGTAATAGTCATTCTCCCTAACGCTGTGACATTGAAGGACATGTCACGGGCTCACTAAGTGAGGCAAGGAGAAGGCTAGTGGCTCTTATGTTGGCTTTTCACCACATCAAATCCTGCTGTGTCAGGGATACTAGATCACTGTTATGGGAATTAGTAACTATGTGGGAAAAGACAGGAAGGACTGTTCAGAGAAGTGTATTTTAAAAGAGGATTGGAAGAAACACCAAGAGAGCAAATGAATAAAACATGACAGAGGCAATTGCAATCAGAGAGGTAAAGGAGACAAACAGAGCACTAAAGTGAAAATATTAAGTGAACGATAGGGAGGAAAAGATGCATGGAAAGTAAAAACGGAGGTGTGGGATAAGGCAAAATTGTGAGGGACTTTGCATGTTCAGGTCAATAGCTTGAATTTCTTCATTATATATTTGCATTGCAGTCATGCCAGGAGCAAAGACAGTGAGCAGTAACGTGACATGAGACAAAGCATAGAATTTGGAAGTGAAAGAAAGGATAGAGTTGGCTGGCACCTTTAGAAAAAAACAGTCAGGAGAGTACGTCTCTGATAAACTCTTCTTGAATATACTGCCAGAAATGTAAACATAGCAGAGATTGAGCTGAACTCCCCATTTTTCACACAAAACCTCTTTCCACTTCTTAGCTATTAGGGTCACTAGAGAGATGGTGGAGGAGAGAGAGAAAGGCTCACATTAATTACAGATTGGCTATGTCAACTCCATTATAATATGAAAGAACAAAAGCCAATGCTGTGAGACAGGTAGGGACAGCACATATAAAAAGTGAAAAGGTCTGAGAAGGGGCCTTACAACCTCCACATTCCTTACTGCTCCCTTCACAAAATAGTAACCAGGGCAAAGTGCCAGTGAACTGGAGGTTGTATCTGGGAATAAGAAATTAGGGAATAGCATTCTCTCTTCTCTTATTCCTTATTGTGAACCATACTAAAGCAGAAGATAACCAGAAGGGGATCACTGAAAAGAACCATAGCTGAATTAAGCTCACCCATACCTTCTCAGGTCTGGCAATGTGTGCAACCTGATATGGGTACAAGGGACCTATCAGTGGAAGGTATGTAAAGATATTACGATACAAGATCTCCTTGTTCAGTTCCCAAACTGAAGAATTACCTACATTTCACAGTTCCCAAGCTGAAGAATTACCTACTAATTCACAAATTAGTTCAGCCCATCTTTACAGATCGAGGAGGTTTTCCAGAAAAAAAAAAAAAGGAAGTCACTGGATTATAGTTATTACAAAGCCAGAGGTAAAATTGCACAGTAAAGCAGTATATTTATATCTACAGAGCCATAGAGAGCAAACAAAACAAAATAAAAATAAAATACCCCTAAGCAGTCTAAATTGCATTGCAAATAAAACTTTATATTAAGAGATACATTTGCATACCAGGAAAATTAGATGTGAAACTTATAGTAACCACAGACCAAACCATTAAAAGTAAAAAGTGGTCTGTGGAAATTTTGATGGAGTGATGACTGAGAAAATACTTAGTAAGGACTTCAAAATTTGACCTAATAATAGGATTTGCATATCCGGTTTTAAAATGAAACCCCATGGAAGTCATTTTCTCTTGATACATACACACACTTCAGTCTAACAGTAAAGGGAGAAACTTGAACACATTAAGGATAGAATATACCATGTAAGTATCCCAGAAGGACTTAACTGAGTTTAATTTAGATTAATAGGATACTATATAAATACTTCTTGCTTGTTAAGCACTTTTTATTAAGATATAACTACTGTCTAATACTTTTCCATCATTCACACTGTAAAAGCATAGAGAGAATAGCAATTTCAAAAGTAATGAAATTCCATTCTCAGAAACAACCAAGACATTCAAAGCTGGGTTTGTTTTTAGGAGTGTAGAAGTGGCATTCATCTCCTAATTTTAGCTCTTCAAAGGACAGTTTAATCTTGCCATTTAATCTAGCCTCAACTAGCTGTCTAGGTTTCCTCTGCGGTCAGTGAAAAGCAATAAATACCTCCAACAAACAGTTCATCCATCGTAAAAGAGGAGACTAGAGTAGGTGGATTGTGTCACTCTCTGATGATGTTTATGAATGCCTCTTCATTAACACTGAAGTCATGCAGATGACACCCTTAGATCAGACTCGAACCTTTACACAGCTGAAATGAAGTTAGATGATCCTCAGCTCACAGTGTAGTTTTCAAAATCTCCAGACTACCAATTATTTCAATATTATAGGTACATTTGGCCCTTAAGCACCTTTGGCTGGGACATTAGTTCTCCTAAACCATCTAGTTGTTTCAGATTATGTAATTCCTGTTGTTTAGAAAAACTATTAAATGAACATGAGGACTGGGACATGTTTGGGAAGGAAAACCAGGTCCTAACCTTTCATTGTTTTATGTTAAAAGAAAAATATTAGCACACTCAGTTTCACCAACTATAGTGACCAGATATATGTGACTATTACTCTACAGAAAGTGTACACTCTAGTTCCTCTGCCCTGAGCCATGAGAAGGACTGATCACTTCCCTTTGGAGACAGTGAAAACTTCACACAGTGGGGCCCTAGTTTCAAATGCATATTTCATGAATATTTGAGAAATACCTACTATGAACTGAAGCAGGCAGGTGATGAAAGATAGAAGGCCAAACACAACTGTTTAAGTACAGAGAGAAGTGTAAAGGAAGGATGGTTGCTACTGGCAGAGAGAAATATTTGCATGTGCATACTTATAATAAGTATACTTCCATAACTTATATTTGAATGTTTTTGCAAAATTAACAGGTATATCTGCACAGCAGTATTCTGAGATAAAGAACTATTATTTGTATGGTGAAAACTGAGGTTCAGAGAGATTAAAGACTTCAGTCAGAAAAACGTTCATTAGCTAGACTTTACTGTCAATGGGAACTGTAAGCTTAACACATGCTTGGAGCTTTGCTCAATCCAGACCATAACTCTCTTTTCGATTCTTCAAAGTAGCTAGTAACTAAGATGGGTATAAATTGCTATTTAATTGTGTATATTTTATAGCATTTCCATAGGACCTGATTTATTATGTATATAACCCTATTGATTGCGTCTTTATTTAACTCCATTAGAATGCTATTGAGAATGAATGAATTCAGAACCAGCTTATTCTTACATTTAAAATCTACACCAAAATAGAATATTTTTCACGCTTGTAAAATGTGAGATAGAGACTTAAAAATACACTTTCTAGTAGACCCATAGTTACCTGTTGTCACCCTGGACAGAAAGAGTAACAGAAGACAAACGGTCATCATGATATTTCTGATGCAGCAAAAAGTCGGGGAAGCTTCATCAATGTCCTTTTCCAAATCCTCTGCTCCCAAGACATAACATAGAAACTGATAAAACATCTTTCAGATTCTGGATGTTTCCTATGAAGCTGGGATAACAACCTGGTTTTGTAACCTTGTTGAAAATATATTATGTTTATTTCTTCTATTTTTACCTATCTATAAGCAAAGTATCCACTAAAGTGTATAACAACAGACCCTTAGTCCTGCTAGAGGAAAACATGGTCAGAACTGCTTGCAACCACTGTGCCTCAATAGCCAGCTACCAAGTTCCAGTTTTGCCAAGTCTAAACATTTTCAGAAGAGGATCCACACACCTGGATGACTAAATAATTTGAAACCTCAGGCTTTATGACATTCACCTGTTACTCATTTCTTTTCTTTCTATTTGTTCTGAGATAGTTTTTTTTGAAGCAATGAAAATTCTCAAGGCAAAAGAGGATCTTCCTAAATAGTAGGTTAACAGTAAGCATTTCATAAAAAATGACACTTTATCTGGAATATGGAAATATGGGGTCAAATTCCGATTTCAAAAGGGAAGTAGTGTCCATGAAGCCACTCATGAGCCCAATGTAATCAATGTGAACAGAATGAAACATTCATTGTTTTGTACAGTTCCAAATACCGTGGCTCCTCTTTTTACCACCTATGTTTAGGTATAGCCTTATTGCTTAGCATTAAGGGCTGCTTTCATCTGATGAGTTTTGGTGACCTCTTTCCAGTCCAACAAATGTCAGTGATTACAGTAAACAAAAGATGATGAAAGCTCTTTGAATCTTTTGCGATCTTCAACATCAAAATATTGTAATCACCATTTTTCCTAAGGCTCACTCTCTTGCTCAATACACTAATGGCGTGTGCTTTAATCTTACCATTTTCAGTTTGTGACAGAGTTCAGCTAACCACAGTATCCTCAATTCAACACCACCCACCGTTTCTATCCATTTTGTACTGTCAGAAGCACATCAAGCAGCCTCTGAGTGTAATCACATCAAAATCGATTTTCATGGCTGAGAGAAAAATAATGGAAATTTCTCTAATGTAGAAAATGTATGTGTTCCTTTTGGTTAACCAAAATAGACTATATATCAGGACTGTCAAAATTAAGTTTTCTTGATTCAGTGCTCTTCCCCAGACTTGTGTACAAATTACAAACCCTCACTACAGAATGTCTTTAACATAATTTCTGTTGACTGCCTCAATGTGGTTCCCACAAAATGAACAGTCTACCCAAGTGATAGACTACAGATCATTCCCCAGATCAAATCCACAAGTAAATTACTCCAGGGGTTATAAACAGAATCCCTGAACCTATGCTGAAATGGGCAGCCAGGACTTTATACTTGCATGGAGCCTCATAACGTTACTGATTCCTGCACAAAGCCTACTGCAGGGTATAGAGGTGTATATAAAACCCCTCAAGAAATGTGAGACTCTCTATGCAATATTGTACAAGTGAAGCTCAACAAAAATTTCAAGAAGAATAATTTAATGAGGGTATGTTCTAAAGGAACAAGAGCCTTTTAAATATAATCATTGTTTTTAATTATTTGACAGCATTGTTTGAGAATCATGTTCAAATGTTAGTTTGCTGTTCTGAATATGTTGATCATCCTTGACTACTCTAATCAGTTGTGCAATACTATGTTCCAGGGTTAGACTTGCTTACCTCCTTTAACAGGTTTGAAATGTTGAAGTGAATGTACATGAGCTTGTAGAGATTCTGGTAGGAGCCAGAAAGAGAGAAAAGGCTCATACAGCTGATGTTATTTCCCGGGGTTATCTTAGAATTAGGTGCCAGAGAAGAGACAGGCAGCAGTAATAGCTAGGCACATGTATTTGGGATGCAGCAAAGTCGTTTTCTGTGGAAATGCACAGGAATCTTCCGAAGGTAATTACAGATGGCTATAAATATTTATTAAACTTTGAAAATTAATATGGTAGTGACCTACGTTCTTAAAACAGGATTAGTTCATTAATCTTGAAAAGTGCTTTTTCTGGTGCATATGGAAAAAATAGGAGTGGCAGGTTTTGATTTAGAAAGGCTTTTGTTGTTGCTTTGCTAAGGAGACACAGTCTAAATGAAACTGTGATGCCATGGGTGAAAACTTGGGTTAGGGAACTTTATCCATAAAGTAGTTATCAGATGAGGTTCTGCAACAGTCTGTTCTGGATTTTGTTCTATTCAGTCACTAACAATTCAGACAATGGAATAGAGAATATGCTTATTAAATTTGCAGCTGATGTGAAGCTGGGAGAGATTGCACACACATTTAGTGACAGAATTAGAAATCAAGATGGTTTTTACAAATTGAAGAAATAGTCTGAAAAATATATGGTGCTATTTAGTAAGTGTGAAGTATTAATGACAGGTAGGAATGAGCAGCTGCGTATTACAAGAATCAGAGCAGCTGATCAGTTCAGGAACCATTCAAGAGGGCATAGGGGGCTACAAGCCCACCATGAGCAGCAATACCAAGCTGATATGAAAAAAGTTAATACCATGTTAGGATGCACAAACAGAAATTTAATAGTAAGAGATGTAGAATGGTCCTTCCTGCCTACTTAGTCCTAGTTAGGCTTAGTTAAAATAACATGTCCAGATTTGGGTGCTGTGCTTCAGCAAGAAGTGAACCACTTGGAGACACTTCCAGAGCAGAGCAACCAGAATGAGCAGAGCCCTAGAAAACACAATCTAACAGAAAAGGTTGAAAGTCTGAGTTATTAAACTTAAGAAAAACTGTCAGGAGACCTAACAAGGCTGTTGCACAGTGGAATGGAATGATAAATTCTCCATGATATCTCACAGGGTAAGAAGAGATGATCTTAAATTACAACACTGAAGACTCAAGTTACGATTTAGGAATGATTTTCTAAATATAAGGCAGTGAGGAGATGATTGAGCTTCCACTGTCAGGGATCTTTAAGAATAAGCTGAGCAAGAATGGCACAGATTTAGCAGATCTCACCCGTAACCAAAGAGGTGGACCAGAGGAAGCTCTTTCCAGGTCTATTTTTATATGAGTTGATGACTGTGCACTTAAGCGTCTGTGCACAGGCACTTGGACAGGTCTAACCAATTAACTTGGTCATGATGGTGTGCAGCATCTCTTAGTGACAGAAGCACCTGAAAAAAAATCAGGCAGTGTTGTCAGCTCCCGCAGTTTTACATTGGCTCAGCTCCTGAACTCATACAATGACAAGAAAACCTTTCTTCTCACAGAGAGGGAAAAAAAGTAAATTTCGAATCTTGCCTTTGTGAAGGAGAACTTGAAAACTTGTCTCCAAATGGCTTAAAAAGTCAGATGTCAAAGAAAAAAGAGACAATGTTTCTACACTATTAAATTCTTATGGCTGGGGGGGGGGGGGGGGGGGCCGGTTTACTCAAGGTTTTTCACTGGAGTTGGCATTAATGATAATGGACTAATTTGAATAGACAAATTTAGAAATTGATATTCCTGAACTTCCTATTATAGAGAAGGCAATACTGCCTGAACAGCAGGTCTATTTCAGGAAATGAAAACCTCCCCATATCCTTTCAGATGACTTGATCGTTTCTACATTTCAGTCAATGTTACACAGGGGACATTGCACAATGCTTAACATGGTGGCAGAAAATTCACCTAGCAGAGAATTGTGAAGGCACAGTGTATCTGCTGAAAGACTCTCCAGCTGGGAACAGACATAATGGGGGCACAAGGAATTCATTCTTGGGCAATCTCTGTTGGGAAGCTGTTGCCTTGAATTAACAGTACTTCTCCTACAGGGGGGGTCTAGGTAGAAATTGCACACAGAAGAGCAGTTCTCTTCTGCACCAAGCAGGACCAGACATCTGCATTCTCAAAAGACACACAAATTAAAACATATTACAGATGTCACACGTGAGAGTTGTTTAATGGAGTTTCTGTCTGCAGAAACAAAGGGAGCACAGGACATTGTTTCCAAAAAAAAAGCAACCAACCTTCAAAGTCCTTTTCTCCTGAATAGTTGTGTTCTTTATTATAAATTTTATTTTGCCTTTACCACTGTATGTCCTTGCTGAATGTTCCTATTTCTCCTTTCCTGGAAATAGTCATTTTCTGTCATCCCTTCCCTCCTGCTCACAGAGAGGTGAGAAAATCAGTGCTATGACAGATCACTTTCACAGGACGGACAGGAAAATCGTAGAAAAGACCTTTCTGATTAAGTAGTCAATCTCTTGCAGCACTTCCTTCATTAAGACCTGGAATAAATGTCGTGCATGTTTTACAAAGCTCTGATCATATTATTATCATGGCTGGGGCATTTTAAAGTGCTATTTAGGCTCCACTGGACTTTGTCAGCCTTTACCATTATCAAAGCCCTTCTATGGGATCTCCTCTTTCCATTTGCACAAACTTCTATGAGGCTGATAACGCAGACACAACACAGAGATGTCTTGACTACTGCCAGCTTCTACCTCCTGAGACTTGTTTTTTTGCTGTACCTTTATCTCTACATTTAAAAGGTCTCCCTGTATCATATATCTTCCCCAGGCATTGTTAATCAACTTGTCCCTTGGCTTATTTTGCTAAAATGAATAAAATGAGCACTGTAATTCTCTCTAAGTGGGCAGTATTTTTCACACTCTGAAGCATTTTCTGTATCACTCTTTCTGAATCCTCACCCAATTTTTATCATCGTTCTGAAAAACCAAACTTCTCAGAAGACTCCAGCTGAGACAGCCTTTCCATTTTGCTGCTCTTGCTCCAGCTACTATCAATAAGGTCAGAAGCCACTGAAACTTCCCCATCAAGCAATAGCTGTCCTGCTGCTTCCACCGCAATTGCTTGTTTCTTGAACTTTTCCATTCACCAAGAAGAGCAAGAGGATCTCTGGAGCATTCAGGAATGCAAAGAAAGGGAAGGAGAGATGTTCTTCCTTTGATGGAGCAAAGAAGCCGTGTAGACCCACATTGCCTCTTAGCTTAATATCTTCTTAGAAACAGCTGTGATCTGAATCCCTGACAGAGAAGGTACAACAGTGGGAGTTCGGGCTTCACGACTGCAGGGGGAGGAATTCTTCCTGGAAATCCTTGGAGCACAGCATTGTGTTCCCAGAGCTGGATTTAACCCACTGAATGCAAATACGCCCTCAAGTTACATCTAAAAAGGAGGATCCTCCTTGCAAATGTTAAGCACATTTATAATGATCTGTACATAAAGAGCAGAGACCACAGAGAAAAATCTATTATTGTTGCTGCAAAAAACTGTAGCAACTCATGAAAGTTTTAGTTTTATTATTCATGTTGCTATTAGGAGTTGCATTATTACTGGATCCTAGCTGGCACAGATGGCTGCTGTGCTTTGAGGTCTGCTTTAGTCATGTTTTTAGCTGCTTTTTTCTGCAGATTTTATAGGGTTTGGGCTGATTTTAGCTTCCTTCATTTGCTTGATAATTGTTTTGTTTTTTGTTTTAGTTTTTACTTAATTAGCAGGAATATGTTCACGTTTATAGTGTGCTTTATTCACTCTTTTTGAACTTGTAGTAACCAGAATCAGCAATGCAATTATACCTTCTGTTTGTATGGGACTGGCTCAGGCCAGATGCTTTGATGGTGGCAGCAGCTTTCCTGGAAGGTCAGTATCAATTTGCTGGCACTGCTGGACTGCTGGTATTTCTCACCTGTAGATAACTTTCCACCTTGGAAAGCATCTTTCTCAACATCGCTTCTGTTTGCTGCTAAAGCAGGGAGAACCCTCACCCGAATGTTTCCATTCCCTCCGTCAAATCACCGCCCAAAAACTGGTGAAAATTTCTGCTTCCTGTCAGATATACATACGCTCATCTCAGCCATCATCTCCACTGCTGTGATGTTTTGCTTGCCTAACAGGTTATCTGCATGCAGTATCATCTTCTGTTTCCTTGTGCCTTCCAGTTATTGCCTTACTAATAATGACCAACACCAGGAGAGGGTTCCTTGCACTGCTGTACCTGGTCAGCTCTTGTCTCAGGTGTGACTGAGTAGAACCTACTGATAAAATTTTATGATCTGTTAAGCAGAAATTCAGGCTCAGTCATAAACAACTGCACCTGCACTGTTGTTCACTTTGGCTACATCATCACAGCACATTGATAAGAGATCTGGGTGCAAGTTTCAGCTTTCCTATGAAATGGAGCACATGAGCCAGGAGGCAAGGTGTGGTATGCTCCCATGTGACCCCTGTCTGCAGGGTCAGTACGTGGCCCTCCAAGTCAGACACAGACTGACTTCTTCTAGACCTGAAATACATTGTTCAGTCTCCATCGTGTAAGGTGTTCATAGACCTACATGCCATACTTTGGTCTTCAGTAATTTCCCATAGTCCTGTTCTTTGACTGCTAAATGTGTGGCCAACTGGTTAGGAGGATTCACAAAAAGCTTCGAGTACTGCCCATGGTTACCTCTTCTCTCCCTTCCCCTGAACATCACGACCATTTGTGATAGGTAAAGAAAAGTTTTAAAATATAATGTTTGGGAGTGAAAACTTAATTTTACTGAAAAATGAGAGCTTTTCAGGTGTCTGTGTTAAAATTTAGTTTTGAAAACCTGTGGGTCTCAGCTCTCCTGTTGCAGGAGACAAGTAATTAATTACCGTTGTCTCAGTGTCATAGGATAGTTTTCAGTGTTATGACCAAAGGGAAAATATCTTGAATAGGATGTGCTAACTTACAGTAATTTTCTCCTAATCTTCTGCCATATGATTTGAGTAACTGCCTTTGAAGTCCATGGCATTGTTTGTATGCTATGGCAGGGGACCAGGTCCCTTAGCTTTTATCTGCTCTTCACATTAGCCTCACTGAAAGTCTATGAGCCAAAACTATAACCCCAGCTCCAGATGCCCCCATAATTTGGATCTGGCTAAGAATTTAGCAGCTCAGGCCCATCTCTAATTACAACAGACAAATTATTGGATAATTTCTTCTGCTTTATCTTTGCAATTCACTGGAGCAGTTAATTTCTCCAAAAGCAGGCACATCCTTTCTCATTAGAAATTACTTTTTGGCCTTTTTAATGTGAGTTTCTTATTATTAAACACACACACATGCACATGCACACACAGACTCACACACATACAAAAAGTTTTGCTGATAAGAGATTATATAACTGGTACCTAAGATAACATGAGATGTTTAACAGAAACTTGGCTTTAGCCACTAGATAATTTGCCACTTCATGGAAGCAGTCTCAGTTGATTTCTTCTTTTTTTTTCATAACTACAGCCAAAATTTGAAGACTAGTAGCAGAAGAACTACATTAGTCCATATTCTTCCATAGGACAGAGCTGGTGGGCAGCAAGGAAGAGCTGGAAGAGGAAAGGACTGGTGGCAACTGAATTGAATAACCACTTTGTGGTGTCTTGGAACACAAATTTCTGGTTTTTATTTTTGAAGTTTCTGTTTCTTTCCTGCCTATGATGGAAGTGAGGTGTTCAACAGTTGCTAACTCTGATGTTTATATTACCTTTTCTTCCCCTTTTGGATCTCTTTTTGTTTAGTATAGGTACACCCCTATTCATCACTTCTAACACCCTAGCTGAAAGCTATTTCAGCCATCCCTAAGGGTGGTACAAACAGACGCTGAAGATACAGAGAGATTACAATCTGTACAGACTAAACAGAAACAGGAGCAGGATGTTTGCGCTACATGGAAGTGCAAGGCTGTGTTTCTACGGTCACCCAGAGGTACGGTCAGATAGAAAGCTCTGGATTCTTGCTTCTTCTCTGCATTGCCCTCTTGCTCTCTCTCTTCCCATCCATACAAAAAAGCTGGAGAAAAAGAACTCATGTTTTCACAAAATATCCCAGAAAAAGAAACCTTAAATATTGTTCTGCTTTGCTTTGTATTGATTGAGCGTTGCATTTTTCAGTTTGAAGTGAGGAACCCCAGGGGTTTACCCTGAGACTTCCAGGGGACTAACAATGGCACCTATAAATTTTGAAGCTGTTGATTGTTATTTTTTTCAAGATTTCCACTTCTAAATCAGCATTATTACTTAGGAAGTCCTGGCCTCTTGACTTAGCTGCAGAACTGCATGCCTCTCAGTTGCATAATATTTTGGAAATGCATGCTTCATTGAAGTGTCATTGATTTTCAAGTAAAGTGAAAATGCCCTCATTTAATGCTTTCTTAAGAGAATTACAAAGGAGGTTGGAGAGGGTTTGGACAAAGTCATTATTAATTGTACATCACAAAATTGGGATTTATATATTTTTAATGCAGAAATTCTTTACAGCTCCTAAATCAAAACACTGTTCTAAAATTATGTCTAATTTTATAAATGGAAAGACCCTATTTTGTTCAAGACTTTTAAATTCCTTCGCTTTGTTCAACAAACCCCTGTACTTGCTGTGACGGGATTGCTGATTGCTTTGTCAGCAAGACCAATGATAGTCAATCTTTGATTTCTGATTCATTTGCTTCTTCCTTCCCTTTGATGAATAGAATAAAAGTCTAGCTTTTTCCTCTCCTTTCAAAAAAATTTCTCTCGCCTCTCACTTCCTTAGTAGTGAGACTGTTTTATGTGAAACATTCTGCCTGTCTTTTGGACTATCTCTTCCTCTTCATTGAGCTCAGAGCTGGGTAAGTACTTTACAGTCTTGCGTTAGAGAAAAGAAAATTTTCTTTCCTTCTATCGCTGGCTCTGATGTTAGGGTGTCAGCTTTGCCTCTGACCACAATGGTCCCTGGCTTCCCTTTGGCTGTTTCCTCAGGCCTTTGTGTTGGCATTGTTCTCTGAGGTGGCCAAATCTACCCCTGTTCTGGTAGGCAATGGGTAAGAAGGTCAAGTTCTGAAACTGGTTGTGCATAAAGGGTGCTATGAGATTACGGAGGTAATCTTGAAGCAGGGCCTAGCAGTTACCATAAATTAGGCCCAGTTGACCATGGTGTTGGCATATAAGATTCAGCTAGCCCTACAGGATAAGGCCACAGCTTAGTTACAAGCACAGAGGAATATCTTAAGTGTAAACAACCCAACAAACACTCTGAAAGCAGTGACAGCACCCTCGAGAGGGGTAGGTGATGAGCAAAAGTGACAGCGGCAGCCAGCCACCAGGTGTGGCAGCAATTTAAACAAAGCCAACCAAGAACAGGGTGTTTTCTACCTGATCCAATGACTGTCAGCAGGCAGAGAGCCTGGGGATGCCCCAGCTTGGCCCTGGGAGCACCCACCATGTGGCTCCAGCCACCACACTGCCCCAGTGGCTTTTCTCCCAGACCACATCAGGGCCATGAAGATGATCAAAGGGCTAGAGAACCTGCCCTATGAGGAAAGACTGAAGGAGTTAGGTCCTTTCTCATTGTAGAAGAGAAGGCTCAGCAGGGATCTCATCACAGTATTCAAGCACTTCAAGGCCAGCTAAAAAGAGAACAGAGGCTCTCTTTTCACAAAGAGCCACATGAAGAAGACAAGGGGCAATGCGTACAAATTGCATGAGGAGAGGTTTTATCTCGACACAAGAAAGAACTTTTTTACAGTAAGAACAATCATTCACTGGAACAACCTCCCCAGAGTTCCTGGAGGTTTCAAGATGCAATTGGACAGGGTGCTAGATAAGATCATCTATGCTCCCTTTCCCACAAAAGGGTGGACCGGATGATCTTTCGAGGTCCGTTCCAACCTGGACTATTCTATGGTTCTCACAGGGAGAAGAGAAGTTACCTAAGTCATTGATTGCCTGTATCTGTCATTGAAGTGTTTTGGTGTCTGAGTCCATGTAGTCTCCACAGTCATTTGGCCTTAAACTGTGACCCAGGCTCCTGAAGTTATAACTTATTAACATTTCAGAAAGTCCCAGCCACACCATCACACTCAGTGCCACACAAACACGTGGCAAAAAACAGTTTCTGTCTGCCTGAGTATGTTTTAAAACAAAACAAAGCAGATACTAAATGGGAGAAATGCACTACTAGCATCCCTGTTTAAAAGTGGAGAATGGGGGCTCTATGCAATGAACAAACTTCCCAAAGGTTGGGCAGCATGTCTGAGAAAAAAAGAGTTAAAGCTCGACAATGGGCTCACAACCATCTTATCATGTTACAATTGCTAAAGCTTGTCATATTTGGCTAAAATATCTTACAAGCAGAGTTCACCTGATCTGTACAAGAATTGTACTATACTTTAGTTAACGTGGATTACCAAACGCTAATGGTTTAGCTAATAAAAAGATCTTTGACCTGTGAAGTCTTGACCACTGTGCTTAATCGCTTTGAAAATGCTTGTGTACTTCCTCTGAAATGCTGAGTACAGCTATGTGCTACGCATCTGAGTAGCTACTGATCTCAGTAGGAAAAAAACATGGCTCATTTCAGTGGGAACACCTTGTCAGATTTGGGTTTGCACCATCTCTGGACAATGGAGAAGTGTGAAGGCCTCCTTTTTGTCATGCACCTCACTGAACAACACAAATAGCAAGCTTTAGGCACAATTCTTACACCAGGACTCATTAGCTGTCCTCCTAAAAAACTCTTTATTTCATTGGGTCTATAGAAATGTGAAGGAATATGTACTCAGAGGTCTGCAGGTGAGGCTGAGATCACAGGTGTATCATAACCACAGTGTGAGCTTTTTAAAAATCTTTGCAGTGTGAGGAAGAAAAATCAAAATATTGATTGCAAGGTTTGATCAGTTGCTCTTTTCAGAAGAAATTTCAATCTGATTTGTCATGTTATTGATTTTTTCTTGCTCTTTGAGTAATTATTTTCAGTTATTCTTAGCTGATTGCCTTACTTTGAAGTAGTACCAGATAACAGATTTAGGGGGTTTTATTTAAATGTGAGAAAATATTCAATTTGAGAAGGATTATAAAGTCAGATCTGAAAGAGAAAGCTGATATGTGTCCTGGGGAAAAAAGAAAACAGAAGCACTTTCTACTTCCTAATATGGCAAGTAAGGCCATTTAACAGTGTGAGAAAAGTAGAACATGTTTTATTATGTTCAAAGGTGCGAGATAACTTATCAAGTCTTTAATTCATCACGTGCTTTACAGTGCTATTTACCTAGATATCATTTCCAAATATGGCCAGAACATTTGTAAATACGTAATGACATATCTTTATTGCTTGGTATTCTTCTGCATGATTCAGCAGAATATTGTGCAGTATATTCAAGGTTTGCAGCTATATCAGTAACAGTTGGTAAATCTGGACAGGTGACATACTGAAATGAGATAACTTTCTCTCCTTACTACCTTCATATCCTGTTTCTAATTTTTTATTCTTTCTTCAAAAAGAGTGCATAAATAAGCTTAAATGTCTCCTGATTATTGCTCCATTAAGAATGACTTGATCCAAAATCTGCTGAGATGATGGAAAGATGACTGAAGTTTTGGATCAAGTTCTCCAAATGCAGGGGGTCATAAATTGACCGAAAACACACTAGAGACAATGAAATTCAATTTGAATATGGTTCTTGTCTCTCTCCCCCCTCCTGTAATACATTAACATATTTTCTGCCTTTGGCAAAAGCAATAAAATCTCAGCCATGGCTTTTTGCGACACTAATGTACATCCAGAACTTGTTGACTTATCTTAACATGCAAATCTTCTCAAAGTTTGTCCCAAAATACAAACACAGGAAAACATGGAATAATAAGCTATTCAGCTTCTTCTCAGACAGCCTGTGTTTCAAGTACAGCGCAGATTATTGCAGCGAGCACTCTAATTGATTTTTTCCATGTCACACAACCTTTTTCTTGAAAGATCATCAGATAGAACACATGCATAGGCCTCCTCTTAAGAAAATTGTTATGTGTTACATTTTATGGAATATCTGAGACCATAAAATAAAGTAGCATAGTTTCAAGGCCTCTGGAGTGGCATGGGGAGGAGATACACTCATAAATGTACTTATATATTCATATGCAGCAGTTAAAGAAAAAAAAGATGTAAGAAATGAAAGTTCAGTTGTTCAGCAAAGAGCTTTTAGATTGTTAGAAATGTCCTCTTGCAAATGCTTCCAAATATTTTTACTTTGTCTGTTTAAGATTTTAGACGTTTTTTACATTAATATGAAATCTGAAAACTTCAAGGCAGAGATTGTCTGGATTTCTAATTACGGAATCATGGAATCACAGAACAGAGGTTGGATGGGGCTTCAGGAGGCCATATAGCCTCAACACCTCTCATAGCAGGTCCAGCTAGATCTAGTTGCTCATGTCCACATCCGGTTGAGCGTTCAACATCAAGGATGAAGAGCCCTCAACCTCTCTGGGCACATTGCTCCCATAGTTGATGACCCTCATTAAAAAAATAAATCTTTATATTTAATTGCAATTTAACTTGTTGAAGCTTGTGTCTATTGCCTCTTGTGCCATAGCGCACCTTTAGGGTAACGAAGCTGGTGAAGGGTCTGGAGAACAAGTCTTATGAGGAGCTGGGGTTGTTTAGCCTGGAGAAAAGGAGGCTCAGGGGGAGCCTCATGGGAGACCTCATCGCTCTCTACAACTACCTGAAAGGAGGTTGTAGCGAGGTGGGTGTCGGTCTCTTCCTGGAAGTATTTAAAAGACGGGTAGATGAGGCGCTTAGGGACACGGTTTAGTGGGCATGGTGTTGTTGGGTTGATGGTTGGACTCGATGATCTTGGAGGTCTCTTCCAACCTTAATGATTCTATGATTCTATACAAGAAGAGTCTGGCTCCATCTTCTCTACACCTCCCATACAGGTGGCTGAAGACAGCAATAAGGTCTCCCCTTCGCCTTCTTTTCTTAAGGCTGAACAGACCAAGTTCCTGCTGTTTGTATCAAAAAACTCAGCTCCCTGAATAATTTGACTTTAGAACTCTTCAGGGTTATGAGGACAAAATATGATAAAGTATTGTTTCAGGATGGCATAACTGGGATTTCTTAAATGATGTTACAGAAACTGATAAACATGATTGCGTTAGGAAACTTGGGGAAAAAATCTTAGATTATGCTCTTCTGATTAATTACAGAACTGGGAAAAATAGCAGTTTAAAAAAGATTTAAGATATTTACTTGCACAAGCATTACTCAGAGCCAGCTTTATTTTTTAAGGATGCAATTTTTCTGTCAGTCTATAATGTGGTACTGTGACTGGGTAATATATCTTCAGGCTTTACAGACTCCTGGCATGACGTACTCTTTGAGACAGTAGATCTTAATAGATCCTTCTGCATTAATCCTGACTAATGAGCAGATGAATAGTTAATTAAAAATGCTCCACACAGGCTTTGACACAGTAGACCATTGCAGCCTCACTGTAGTTCTTGCTTTCTAATAGATGAACAGAACTTAACTTGCATTTTTTCCATTAGATCATAATGGCTCAGAAAGCTCCATTACAGTTTACCAGATCACTGATCTATGAACTAAACAGTATTTAAATATTTCTTGATTTGATTTACTATGGTATATGATCTCCTGTGCCTTCACTGAATCCATATAGTAAAAGAGCCATTATGTCATTTCTTTAGTCACTGATCTAGCAGATCATTAAGAAGTTTTTCATTCTGCAGGCATTAGGCTTTAAGGGCTTGATTTTTTTCTAGTGTTCTGACTGCTGGTGCTCTGCACGAGGGGAAGCCCTTTGACACAGACGGTTCTTCAAGTGCAATATGTACAGCATGAAACCATAGGCGGCAGCCCATATCAAGTTAAAATGAGGCCTTTTCCGTCTAAATGGAATCCTGTTTTTATCTCCTGAATTATACATTCACCAGGTTCTGATGACACTGCACATTTAAAAAGTTCTGACAGGTGTAAAAGGATGTAAAATGACTGAGTTTTGAGTCATACCAGAAAAGAATGGAGCCCTCCACTCCTTATTGAACTCTCACTAAGGTTCAGTTGTGGGTAAATCTTCTGCTAATGACCCGTGGAAAACAAGAATTCTAAATGGCAAGGGTAGCATGACTGGTCTCAAACATCTACAGAATTCAGATTCAATCAGATCAAGATCTCAGTAATTGTAAGATTAATTTTTTGCAGCTTAGTATTTAAGACATTTAGTCCTCAGTAGCAAAGGAATAATCAAGTCTTCACAGAGGAATAGACCTGACTTTATTTTCCTTTAGAGAAATCCACTGTGTTTTGGGAATAAATGGTGCTCTGATCAGCAACAATTCCATCTTGCTTCATTTAGCCAAAAGCACGTTGTCCTTTCTCCAGCTATACCATTTCAGGCTACTTCTTTAAAAGACAATATATTTTACAAAAGGACTTCTCTAACTTTTCAAATTTCTGTGCTTAAATGCTGCACACAAACAATACATTTAAGTGAGGATTATTATTTTTGCACTATCGATATTGTATTACAAAAAATCATCGAGCCAGTATCCTTGGAACAAAGGTCAAGCCAGTCACGTTGGATCAGATCTTTTGCCATGAAAATGCAAGGTGCCATTTGCCATTTGCCAAAAGTAATGGTCAATTTCAATGTTCATGTTTTCTAACAAAAATTCAGCAAAACATTTTACCTTCAAAATTTTGTATGGCTAGAAACAAATACCAGGTGCTCAAAGGAAACCACAAGAAATCACAGGGAGGATAACTGTGGAAAAACATACCCATGCTAGAAAACTCTTCATATAAAATATTTCTTAGATCAAGTATGTGCCTTAAGTGCCAAAATTTACTTCCCTTTTGGTTTAAAAATATGTTCTATCTAATACAATCGTATTTTGTGGAATATCTTTCTACAGTTTGGATGCTTCTCAGTGAAATGAAATGCACTAGTTAGATTAGGTGAGAGTTTCTTGAGAGATATTTGCTCGATTGTAAAAAATAACATTGTGGAGAGAATTACCAAACCAGTAGAAATTAGGAAGAAATGAGTCATGGTAATTAACTTTCTTCAGGACTCTCATGTGTCAGAACCTAAATGTTACTCCTTGATAGATTTAGCTAAGGTATAATATTCTACCTACAGTTAATAGTAACAAATCCTCTATTAGGAAAGCAGAACATCTAGAAATATGATAAAGTTAATGCTCGAGAGAGTTGAACAACTGTGAGGATTGTTGTACTACTATTGATTGTTGTACTACTTTGATGTCCAAGTTTAAGGCTACCTACACAGTTATATTCTGCTTTATTTTGCAACTCATTAAAGAAGAAAAAGAGTGTCCTACCAGCAAGAGGTATTGTCTTCCTTCCAGTAATAAAAAAATGCTACACTGGAAAACTACAGGGACACTGGCCAAAGAGCAATAAAGAGAGATCAGGAGAACTTCTGAAACATTTATCATGTCCTTCTGCCAAAGCTTGTAAAAATGTGCTAAAACTTTGAGTATTCATGAATATGGCAGCTTGAGATTTACCTCATCTCGTCAACTCCCTGGGCTAAGTTTTCACTTACCCAATATTTTTCCCAGACGGGATCTCAGTAGGATTATGAGAGATAAGAGGGAAAGACATACATTCCTTAGCCAAGAGATAATTAAACAGAGTCATCAAGGCCAGACCTCTGACTGGGCTGTGAAATCTACTGCCAGATGTTGCAGATACATCTGTCTAAGTACTAACAGGATCCTTCTCATCACAATATCTAAACACTTCACAAACATTAATGGGTTTTCTCTCTGGGAAAGGAATATTTTTTCATACTAATATAGTACCAGACAGAGCTGGACAAATAACAGTAACAAAGTAGGGGGGTTTTGAGTTTTATATTTTGGTTTCTAACTTCTTCTGTCTGATTTTTTGTACACAGGGCAAAAAAACACCTTAAACTCTCTGAAGCTTGAAAATCTATAGGCATCTAGTTGCTTCCACACAGAAGATCCTTTCCTCCATAGTTCTGTAGCTATTGAACAATAGAGCATTGACAAATGATGAACTGCTTATTGATCGTTCAGTATATTTTTAAGTCTACAAGTCTTAGATAGTGTAGTGGTAGTAACTGTGGCTTAAAGATTGAAAAACTGAAAAACAAATATCAGGGATCTTATATGCATGTATACATATATATATTTACAAGTATAAAAAAACTATTAACAATAATTAAATGTGTATTAAAAATTAAATGTGTATGTAAACGTATATTTTTATATATTTTTATATAATTTGAAATGTGGGTGTATGCATTTCTGATTACACACATAAGTACCTTATTTCTCATCTATTTCATAATGCTTGGGAGTTGTCTTACATTTTTTGAATAGTTTGGGTTGGCCATCCTGAACTTCCTGCATGACAATGAACATGATGTGTGAGAGAGAGAAACTTCTGCTTCTTACATTGCTTCAGCTTTTATATATTGCTGTGGGTTATCATCTTCACTGTGCACAGGGACAGAGATAATGGGAAAGATGGGGAAGTAACATCAAGTCTTATATTTCGTGTTAGAAAATGGCATTCTTGTCTGCAAAGATCCAAGCAGGCTTTCCTTAGACCTCACAGACTAGTAGAGAAAAGCTTGTATGCACATATGAGAGCAAAAATGGGACACTTCCATTAGGTTTGGCATTAAATAACAAATAACTGAAATACCACCTGTAAGAGAATCACTAAATATAAATGTCCAGGTGCTGCAACAAAATGCAAAAACATTTGTTTAAATGTCTGCAACATTGCAGTTCAGCAAATTAATACATCATAATTAGAGGTTTTCACTGAGATTGTACTGAGGAAATGTGTTAGTAAGTGGGCTGTGAGGTTCATTCTTGCTGACGGTGAAAGATGTCCAGGTCACACTAGCTGTTACTGTGAATAAAAAGATATGTGTTTTCTGTCAGCCTCTGGTATCCAAAAAGGATGTACATTTTCATGCAATAATTCTGGGACTAGAGAGTAAAACGGACTTGGGCAGACTCCACCTCAGACACACCAGCCTTTCTCCAACGACTACCGAGGGAACCCAAATGGCCAGGTTGACCAGGGCACAAGTTGTCTTTAAAGGCGAAAAAGGAGGGGTAGGGGACCTTCCCTAACCCAATGAAATCTGATTTATAAACCCTTTGAGGGGGAGTCAGGGCACCCCTCTGCCCCCCCTCAGGGGGCACGCTGAGCCAGTTCCAGGGTCTCCCACGC
Source organism: Pygoscelis adeliae (assembly GCF_000699105.1). Lineage (NCBI taxonomy): Eukaryota > Metazoa > Chordata > Aves > Sphenisciformes > Spheniscidae > Pygoscelis > Pygoscelis adeliae. The sequence continues at coordinate 2,193,945 of NW_008824806.1, read as the reverse complement.
GTGTGCTCCAGTCAGCTGCATGGTGGATGTGCCGACTTGAGGCATCTCCCCGCTGACAGCCCTGGCAGTTGTCAATCTCTGCCAGGTCTCACCCTCCACACTCTGTGCAGGGAAGGTCAGTTTACAGTATCTGAAGACCTAGGCTAAAGTATATTAATCCATCATGCAGTTTCCTAAGTATTGCTTGCCAAATTCTATGATGGCGTCACATATATCACATACAGGCACCTGCTACTGATAGAGCTGGCATTTCTGCTGATAGCTGAAGGTGGAAGCTCACATGTTAATTAATGATGTAACCCTTGCTACACAAATACTTTCATTTTAATAAAATTACTACAGCTGCATACAGTGTTAGGATAAATTTTTGGACAAGATTCTAGATTAAAGTTTATTATTAATCATTTGTTAGTTGTACACTGTATATAACTGTACACATAATTGTTATATTCCTCATGAGCTCTGTATTTTACTACTTTATTTCTATAGGTAAAATAATCCATTTACTTCCATGGTTCTGTCCCAAAAGTTTGGTTAGACCTTGTTGGAACTTGAGAGATTATCAAAAATAGGGGTTTTCTTTTTACATTTGAGCACAAGTTTTACTGTACATTATAGTTTTAGCTTTTAAGTGCATTTTTTTAATTCACTTTAGAAGATGAATTAGGTTCTGGCCAGGAAACTTCTTCACAGTTGCTAAGCCTTTCCCCAAGAAGTGAAAAAAAAAATGGTTTGGGTCCATTTAGCTGTCAGTAAATTTTGATGCTGTCACCAGAATAATATTGATATACTTGTGATATTGATATATTTGAAAAATATACATTCTTTGGACCTTGTGGCTTGTTTAAATACGCTTCCCAAGATTAGTTAAGTGTTTCCTATGATGATATATAATACAACTGATGCTATAAAGTACTTTACCAGGTCCTCTGGGGACCTGCGAGGACTTTTAACACCAGTGTTTTCTGACTATGCATTGCCTCTGTGCTCTCTACTCTTTTCAAAATCAGAAGAGGGAAAACAGCCCATGCAGAGCTGCATGTGCTAGGAATTACATTAAAGCCATGTTCATGATACTCTTGGAGGCAGAGTTAGTTGCCAATTATTTATTTAAAACTTGTAATTTGTGCCAGAGAGATTGAAGGCCTTGGCTAGTAACACATTCCCCAGCAAAACAAACACATAAAACAAAATAAGTATGGTTCAAAGTATATTCAGTGCCTTGAATAGACATCTAATATGCCCTAGTTTAGTCCTGATCTTTGATTCCCAGAGCTGTCCAATTCCAAGAGGAACAGAAGATTGCCCACATATCAGGCTGATAGCTGTTTTTTAGGTATTCAAGTTATTTACTGATGAAAGAATTCGTAAATTTCTAATTAATGCAAATATTTTAGGACCTACGGTTTCAATATTAGATCTAATCCTCCACTGTGATCCAATGGCTTTGACCTGTTAGAAGCCCAATCATCTCCATCAGTTTGCTGGAGCAATGCACTGGAAGATTTGGATTGCTGGTAAGATAGAGTGCCCCAAACTGAGCAGTATAGTTTAGTTTCAAAAAAATACACGCAGTACTCACCTTGTTCACTTCTTAACATCATCTTCATTTTTGTGCAGAGATAACTCAGACAAATCAGAGGTTTTCACTAATATTTTCTTCATTCAAAAAACATCAAAATAGGATTCAAAAAAATTATATTAGCTAAATTAGCCTTTTCCAGGGACACATTACTTACAGGTTATTCTTCTGCACAGTCAATAATGGTACTTTTACTATGTTCCTTGGGAAACTTTCTAACAATTTAGTGAATTTTATCATTAACATACTTGTTCTGCTTGTCCAGGTTACTTTTTTCTCTGCACAGCTTCACTGTGTTACACTTAGTTGTATCTTCCTGCATTTTACTAAACATTTTTTTTCTATCTTTTATAAATACTTCTAAAAAATCCTTTAGAAATCCGTTTAAAAATAGTTTTAAAATCCTTTAAAAATAACAGATGAGTCTCAAGCACTCAAGTCTTTCGCATATCTTAGCCATGTGTTTTCATAAAATTTTCTGTATTAAACAGATCTGCTACTCGCTGAATATGTTCTATTCTCTCTTTTAAATCATTTCTTGTTTGCAGATAGAAGACGCATTAATTTCAGTTCAGAGCAGTCATCAAAAAAAAAGTCATTACTCTTATGAAGTTCCTTTTACCTGTGTATTCCAGAGTTTATGACAAACATTATACAATCAATTCCTTCTCTGCCTCACTGGCAAAGGTGTGTAATACTTCACTTGTAAAGCTGTAAAACAAAGCACCCCTTAGACCTACAAGGTTCTACTCTGACTTGAAGTTCCTCAGTTTGAAAATCTTTGAAAATCAGGCCACATGGTTTTTAAGTTGGATATTCAAAAATGTAGGTCAAAGAAAAGAAATTTCCAATTTGGTTCCCTTCATCTGCTGTACTCCCACATACAAAATCAAGCAGACATATGCTTACACTTAAAAAAGTGTTTATAACTCATTGACTTCAACAGGACATAAACACATTCATGAAGTAAAAGTACATTTCAGATCAGAACCTTAATTACTAAATGCCTAACTGCATAGATACCTGGTATATTCACTGGGTACATGCTACACCAATTCACACATTACTGCTACATGAATAAAATTATAATATTTCTTGTTCACAGAAATGTGAGTATCGCTTCTTTTCTGGTGTTAGACAGGAATTGAAAGGGACCAAAAACAATGGCCAGGAGTCTGATTACAATTGTTTCTTTTCATTCATAACATAAGTGACCAAGAAGTGCGAAAGCAAGCATTCAGAACGAAGTGGCCAGGCTTTCAAGGCTAACTATATCAATCCTCAGTGAATGAAAAGTGAGCTCAGGTAACAGCAGTTATGCAGCACCTTTAAATCCAGAAGACACTAAAAGATATATTTGCAGAAACTGTATAGGTATGCCGTCAGCTGCTACAGAAATGGAAAAAGATGGTTTTGAAACATGTTTCCAGCATCTTGCACAGTAAACTATTTGGTATCTAAAGATTATTTTGTCCCATGGATTTATCACAGGCTGAATACTGGCTATATGGGTATTTAGAGTCTACTCGTCTACTTCATATAGGTACAGAGCAGACAGTGAACACGGTCTTAAGTAGCATTTAAACATTATTTATATGTTTTTAATTGACCAAATTACAGCCTAGTACACAGCTTATGGCCACGACAGCAATCCTGAGGGAACAGTCCTTCAACAAATCAAGATACAACCTGTTAGCTGTCTCACAAAGATAGGGCTACCTGCTCCTTTATTCATTTCGTGCCTCTGAAGACATTATCAGAAAAACATTATTCCTCCCTTTTTGTAGATGTGCACAGCAGAAGTCAAACAAGACCTGAACTAGCTTTTTCATTCCTAAAACAACAGAAACACACAAACAAGCAAAACCTCTTAACAGGCTGGTATCACAAAACCTTCAACTTGGCAGGACAAGATGAATAACGGGAACCAGAGGCCATCTTCAGAAAGCAGATCAAAAAGGCTGTCTTTTAAACATGCCTTTGTACTCCCCAGTTCATTCACTTCACATCTTCATTTTCCTAAACCATACCTGAACATATGCCCCCCATCTTATTGGTTCGCTTCACTTCTGTATTAACATCGTTAAAATGATTGATTATTATTTTAATAGCTAATCTTGCAGGTGTCTTTAAAAAATGTCCAGTACCAAAACAGCTCTGGAACTTGGCCTTCTTACACTCCAGTATAACAGGCAACCTTATTTTTATAGTCTATTCCCTAATTAATAGAAAGTAAAATTGCCCTTTCTGGGTAAAAATCTACCTGTACTGTCTTACCCACTATTCATTCACTTCTGCCACGTAGCAAAACTTCTAATTAACCAGGCCTCTCAGGGGCCTGGTTAACTTCTACTTGCACAGCTATACTGCTGAAAACTGTAATATGGTCAACAACTCCCTAAAAAGAAGACTCTTTGCACTTTCTGGAATGAGAGAAGAAATGGTTTTGCATGGATCAGTAAAGATAGCAATAATTGCCATAAGGCTTACTGTAATTTATGCAGAAGAAGTTTCTCAATTGCTCATGGTGGACTGTCAGATGTGAGACAGCATGCAAATGGAGCAGATCATAAAAATAATTTCTAGCCTAGGTTCTAAGAACAAAACTCTTGAAACCTTCCTTTATTGCTAAGAAATGTAGGAATAGAGAAAACAATGTGATTGCTAGAAAAGTAACAGAAGTGCATACTGTATTATTCATACTCTTTTACAGAGCTGCAACAACCTAAATAATACAGTTTTCCAAGATTTATGCACAGCTATATCTTGGTAGGACAAAAGGTTCATAAATTGCCAGCAGTATATTGGTCTTCTTTCAGTTTAGGAACAATTAAGTCTTGGTTGAAAGGGTATATCTTTTTCTGTGGCTGCTGACGCCTTAAGCCATGGAAATACAGAAAAGTTTCTTGTAGTTGTTGATTACTATACAGTTAAAAGGTAAATAAGCTGTTGTCCATTTGATTCAAGACAGCAATGAAAATACATTAGGAATATTTGGAAAAGTAAAAATTATACTGAAATGACGTAGTTTGAACTTCGACAGTTATGGTAGATGTTATCCTACAATTTTTGCAAAGAAGAGTAAATACTGGCTGACAGCTAATTGTCTAGCTCCTTTACTGTGCACCTCAGCAGAGTATGGTATATATGATATTGAATACAGCATTTCAAACACTCAGCTGTTTTCTGTTACCTTCCCAATGGCATCCAGCTTTCCAGGACATAGTTCACGTAGGTAGTTTTGAGCACATAGAAATACTGAAGCATATCCTCCCAAGATGGCTACCTCCTGCTCAGCATTTCATAGAATCATAGAATCATAGAATCATTAAGGTTGGAAGAGACCTCCAAGATCATCGAGTCCAACCGTCAACCCAACAACACCATGCCCAATAAACCATGTCCCTAAGCACCTCATCTACGCGTCTTTTAAATACTTCCAGGAATGGTGACTCAACCACTTCCCTGGGCAGGCTCTTCCAATGTTTAATCACTCTTTCAGTAAAGAAATTTTTCCTCACATCCAATCTAAACCTCCCCTGGCGCAACTTGAGGCCATTTCCTCT
>NW_008824806.1:2175954-2186903 GCF_000699105.1 Pygoscelis adeliae | reverse complement strand
GGTTGTGGTTTTGCTGGCCCCCATCCTTACTTCACCGAGAACTGAGAATTCTACCATTTCATGGTCGCTAAGCCCAAGATGGCCTCCGACCACCACATCTCCCACCAGTCCTTCTCTGTTTGTAAACAGGAGGTCGAGCGAGGCACCTCCCCTGGTAGGCTCACTTACCAGCTGATTTGAAAGGATCTTAAAATGTTTTTTACCTACTCATATTTATCTATATGCACTAGATGTGGGACTTATCTCACCTAAGTTTAACGGTATAAAATCATACAATGTCTGATCTAAACTAGTTGTCTAATGCAATCATCTTAGGAGAAAGGTAAGTGCTTTCAGAGAACAGTTCATCCCTCATGCTTAGATAGTACCTAACATGGGTTTGAAGTGGAAAGAAAAATATGAAGAAGAAAAGATTGTATTTGTGTGATGTTCTAATGTTTCCTGATACTAATCTGTGATAGTTTTACAGCATCTCTGAACCTTTTCCTCAGCCGTGTTGTGGTCTTCTCAGAATCTCACTTCACTCAAAGCAAGAGCCTATTTTCTTTGCCCTTGCAGTACACACTCCATTCACAAGTCTATAAACTCCGTACCTTGCTTAGGGACCTGTGATCTTGATATATCCAAATAGAAAGGTAGACACCTCATGTAAGTGGTCTGAGCTATTCTGAATGGACTGACTGCAGAGATTCTAGCAACCTCTCATGAGCACCTGACTGAGATATCTAAATGTGGTGAGAAAAGGCAGGTGTATTCAGTTCCCCAGGTTTTTATAATGGTCTGCTAATGAGGGTGAATGAGAAGATGCTGACTATAAAAAAAAGAGGAGAGCTCCACACTGTACACCTGCCAGTGACCCGTCTACCTTTTTTTTTTAACTTACATTACTGAGTGACAGTAGACATCCCTCTTTCTTTTTCTCTTAGGAAAATACATTGCTGCTTCACCTGTTCCTCATCATGTTTTACTTTACTTATCTTTAGGAATTATGTCTCGGATGGATTTTCTGTGCTATTCAGATCTTGACTGCTGAAGATCAGTGGCTTTAACATTTGCCTGACAATGGCAGATGTTTTTGTAATCCCATGTTCCATACTCAGAGTGCTGGACGTTACAGCCTTGACATTTGGCCTAAGATTGAGGATTTGCTATTAGTATTTCCCCAGGAAACTGACACTTGACAGACAGGCTACATAATCCATGCTTGGATACATTTCTTAGTGAATTGATCTCCATTTCAAATTGTCGTGGGCAAAGACACAAATGTAGTAGATCACCATCTATTCCCCACGCACAGTGTATTTTAATAAAATGCAACATGCATCGCAGCGTAAGCTATGAAGCATATAAATCTGCAACATGCAGTTTGAAACTTGCTTACAAAATACCATGTATGCCTTCCACATTTCCCTAGTGCTTATTTACTTATGCAGGAAGCCTAGAAAAATATTTTGATGTATTGCATGCCATAATTTTTAACATTACTCAAAATGTTTCAAAAAATTTTTAGTGAAAGTTAACCCACATCAATCATGACCTTGACATGAAAAATTACTGCCAACCTTTAAATAAAAAAAGGAGAGGGAGCAAGAACTCTAATACTCCTGGCTGATGCTGAATCGTTGAAAACATTCAGAGTGTTATGCACATACTCTGTCTACAGTGGAACTATATAAAAGGAAGCCAATCATTTATTACCATGGCAAATGTAATTAAAGATCTTTTATCTTTTCAACTTATAGGATCCCAGAATGTGCACTTTACATAGGGAGAATTATATTTAGTAACTATTGTATTAGTAACTATAGTAACTCTTGCTACTTTAGATTAACATAGATTCCAATGAATTCCCTGGGAGCTTTTCAAAGTTAGTAAAAAAGTGCATTCAGGCTATGACTTTGTACCATATGTTGCTTCTTCCCCATTGTAGTTCCCCAGCTGAAGTTGTACCTGTTATCCAAACAAAAGATGGTACTAGACTAAGCAGGTTGACCTGCTTTTCTGGTATTCTCCTTACAAAAGAACAACAACGAACTACATGCCAAGACCTGGTTGTCTCACAGGATCTGAATAGAGAAAACTTTCTATTCGGTAAGCACAAACAGCATTGCCTCCAGCTCTGTGCTAAAAACTCATTAATGTGCCTAACAAAGATGGCATATATCCTGTAATTTCTCTGAGAAAAGTAAACTTTATCAGAAGTCTGAGAGTTAGGTCGTCCTGTCAAATTCCCTATATCTATGGAGAGTTTTGGTCAATATGATGTCCTTGGGCGCAGAATTAAATATGATTCAAATGAGGAAATGCTTCTTTTCTCTGTTATTATGGAAAACTTCAGCCTTGAAATATTTTAGCTGTACATTCCTCAAGACTAGATGCTTTATAAAACCTTGTTATTACATATCCAGCTTATTTCAAAGCCTTGATCCGCAAAGCCTCTTTATATACAGATTTCTGATGGTTTTTGCAACACGTCTAAATCATATCATCTAATTTATTCAAAGTTCTGACTGTGCTTCTCAGTCTCTTACAGCATTTCAACAAGTTGTGCAAACTATGAAATTTTATGAAAATATTGCATCTACCTAAGGATATGAAAACTGCTCTTCTTCTCCATCTGACTTGTTATTCTACTCTTGCAGTGGTCAGATTCACCTATAAATATCCTATCACACTTTTAAATCATGCAGTTCTGTATATCATAGGGAAATAGAGGAAGGCAATTTTCTTCTGCTCACAGTGGTAGTTTTACATGCTTAACTTGAATTCTTACTGTCAAATGAACTAGAAGCATTTTAACTGAGCTAGTAAAAGACCTAGAAATGGTCAGTATTCTTGAAATAACTACCCCAGGACAGGAATCAATTCTACTGTTAATTTAAGAAAATGAGTTTCCAGAAAATATGAACAATGATCGCAAATAAGAAAATAACCATAACCAAAACCAGATGCAATTAATCGAGGAGTTCTTTTCTGTGATCTCTTCTTACTGCCTGAAACATAAATGTAAATTTAGTGTTTACAGTATTTACATTTAGTAACTACAGTCAGCTGTAGTTAATGAGAAGCCCAAGACTGAGTTTGTAACTATGAAACTTCAATACAACTAATAAATTGAAAATGTTAAAGGAAAAAATCTTATGAAGGAGAAGATGAGATCTGTGTGTACACATGTGTTTCTTGTCTTGTTTCTCACCAGCAGCTGCTGGTTCAACTCGGTAACAGCTCCTTCCCAGCATCTTAAAGGACTGGTCAACCTTACAGCTCTCTTTTTCAAAGGAAAAAAATGACTGCTAACACAGACACTAACAGTTCTCATTAGAGAGAGAGAAGTCACTCTTAGAGTTGATCTGCTTTGCTTTAGAGAACTCCAAAGCATCTCATGAGTTTTAGTTTTCTCATTTGTCTGCTTTTGTGGAAGATGCTGAAAGCATCTCCTCTTCTGCCTATTTTCAGTAATTGCCTCATTATGGCAAGGAGCACTTCAGGAGAATCTATTGGCCATGTTAGATTATGTCTGACCACTAGACTGATGCTCTGAAGGTTTTAACTCATGGGATCCTGTGCCATAATTTTTCTTCCACTTCATTTACAATATTCCTATTTTTAGCAGCAACGTGAGACAGACCCAATTATACCTGAAGTTCAGCAGCATATAATAGGTGTCTGAATTTGACTCTTGAGTTATTCTAATCACCATTTTTACAGTTTAACATCATTTACACAATGCTATTTGGTTTTAAACAGCCTGGGCTCAAAGTCAGGTGCTTAAAATCATGTATTTAAAAAAAAAAAACCAACATAAATTATGAAGAAATGCATTATAGTCAAGCACCTGTGATATGCTATGTTTAGCAAATATAGAGTAACACATGAGATTATATTTTTAGCAGCTGTATTCTCCGTTAATATTTTTTTTCTGAATCCTGGGAACAATAATCCAGAGTGAATATGCACTCTTTATAGTTGTGGAAATCTGACAAAGCTGCTGTAAATTTGAGTTTTCCTTTCCTAGCTGTATTTTAAGTTAATTTCTATCTGTGCTTCGTTGTATCTCCATTGGCTCCTGTCCTTCAACAGCTGTTCCCAGCCTCCTTGTGGTTGTGCTCCACTTGACTGAGTCCATAACGTTCCAACTGCAAATAGATGAGGACCTGGAACCCTGTTTTTTCTCTGACGTGTGTTTTCATGTGAACTATTAGCAATGAGTTTGAATTGTTACAGCATTATTTGACAAACCCTAAGCATCTCTCTGAAATCCAGTCTCCTAAGTACAGGTCTACTAACCCTTGTCTGGGATTTCCCGGGGAGAAGTGTCTTCATATGTACAGTGAAGTGCCATTATAAGGTAACTCTGATGTTTTGCAGACTGTTTTGCAGACTGGTTGGATTTATTTTATTGCATATATATGAAACAGCTGTGAAGTGCAAATATAGTTGGTCTCTCAGAAGCCTCTCTGCAAATTTGCAGACACCTGGTAACCCTATAAAGTTGAATACTACTATGCATACACAATGGAGCTAGCCAGGCTACTAGATGTCAACAAATCCCAGACGTTCACTGCAGATGAGCTGATTGGTAAGGAATTACAGTCATTCAACAGCCAGATTCATGTTACTACGTATGTATGTTCAATAGCAAACAAATTCACAATGATGTGATAGCACGATGAGTAAAAATTATTCTGTAAAAGTGAAGAATATCTTCTCATCCTTTGCAGACAGGTTTTCATCTGGAATAGGTTATGTCCCAGTCATGTGGTAACTCTGATTAAATAAATAATAATAAATAAACAAATAGTAACACAAAAACCCCACCAAAATACTGATACGTTCAATCACCTTTAGTTAGGCAAGTTAATGGGGAGCTGGGACAACCTGGAGGAGGGGAAATGGCCCCACCAAGTCATGCTTAATGTAAGACTTACAGATAGCACATTTTACAATAATGTCCATCCTAAAAATATTTTTAGCCTAGAGCATTTTGGACCCCTTTGGATAGGTGTAACTTTGAAGGACTTAACTGAGAATCGTACCTAAAACATCCTTCAAGAGACTAAAATGTCACTGCTTCTTTCAAGCACAGATGTGGAAGAGAAGACATCGCTAATATTATCCTCACAGAACCTCATGGTAAATTTTGACTTGCATATGTGTATATATGTACTGTATACATGTATCCCATTAATGTCAGTAGCGTATCAGAGTTGAGACCTGCTGTGCACATCTGAGAGGAAATTTTTGTTACTGGAGAAGATTTCATAGTGTCTAAAAGATAAAGAATTGTTCGTGGTGAGATTTGGTCATTGTTCCCAGAGCTGCATAATTAGTCTCAAATGTTCTAGTTACAGTCTTGCTGTGGATTTGCATGTGTAACTCCTGGTGATTAAAGCGGGACATAAAGAGCAGAACTAAGCTTTTGCTCTATGTGGGAAGCAATATATGAAACTGTGCCCACTGAAATCACTGAGAGTATTTTCTTTTCTTTGCCAGGTCAGGATTTTCTCCCATGTCTGGCTAAGTACTCAATAGATTCATTTTCAGAAACTCTATTCCCTCTCCTTTTTCTCTTGGTTAGATAAGATAAAGTATTTTCAAGAAAAAAGTAAAAGAGAACTAACCCAAATAAATGCATAATTTTGATATCCTACTTCTCCCTGGCATAAAAGGAGAAAGAAAGGGTTTATGCTCCTACTGTAGTTTTGATTCTAAATCTAATGTAAATACAGAATGAAATGTAAATCCATTGGCTTTTTGTGTTGTGAATTTTACAACATTTTTAGTATTGATTCAGCTATATGCTGGAAAGTGTATTTCGTTAAAAAATCCATAAGCAGTTGAGGAAGGAGTTGAGGTGATGTCTTTGTGTCTGCTAAAGTTTAAACCCCTCGTATACAGCCAGGTGAAATCCAGGAGCGGGCAAAGTGACGTAAACCATGTCCTTCTCAGATCTCCAAGATTTTATGACATGCTTGCCTTTACACTTGTAACTCCTTGGTTACATTTCAATTGAGTTCTCCCTCACTGTGTCGCTGCCTTAAGTATTTTTCGCTTTTGTAATGTCAAAAGCTCTTCTGTTGAGAGGACTCAACAGGAAGTGGATGCAGGGAGTATGAGCGCTGATGAGATCCTTTAATCCACCCCTAATCCCACTCAATTAAAACTCCATTGATGACAGAAAAATCATTATGTGCTAAAGAACAGGAAAATGAGCAAAAACATTCTCAATGCATGAGAAATTAGATTCACAGCTTTTAACAGGGGTGTCCTGCTCCTTCCCCAGCACACCTCCTTTCTGTGCCATCCCTGGCAAGCCAAGCTCTTAACTCTTACAGCTGAGCAGGTAAAAATGTATAATCTAGTTGGCAGCTTAAGTAATGCAGCTCTCACTGTTCAGGCAGAGTTATGCACAGAATACCTAACATCACACATCCCACTGCTGGGGGAGTTGGAGGAATCTAGAGGCTTATGTGAAGGGTCCATTCAGTGACTGCTCTCTTCTTCTATAAACTATAAACACATAACGCTAGTAAACTGTGCAACTCCGTTCTACCTATGCACTCCTGCTTACCTGTGTATTTCTGTAATTAATTTCCAGAGAGGCAGATTGCAGAGATAGGAGAAAAACTACAAGTAAAAATAAGAAAAAAAAAAAATCATCATTCTGTTTATAAATAAGTTTTAATTGCATTCTTTCCTATTTTCTAACATAAAACACAGAAGGTATTTATTGTTCAATATCTTTACATTTAGCGTGTCCATTTTTCTGCTTTATGTCTTTTCTAATCAAGTGGGAGAAAAATGAAGCCAAGAAAGCAATATTTGATGCTACCTCTCCCCTTGCATGTTCTTCTCCTCTGATACCTTCAAGTGGGTTTTAGGTCCTAGGGAAATAGGAGGCATAGTAGAGGATGTACAAAGAGCTAAGGAGCAGCAGGTCTGAATGATATTTTCCACGGGGAAACCTGGGAACCATATGCTGTAAATGTTGAGTACAGTTAATGTGGCTTGAAGCAGCATTAAATCCATTTACACTGCATGAGCCCCCTCTTCCCAGGGTGCACACATGGGTCACGGAGCCAAAAGCAGTACAGCAATCAGCTGGACTTTGTTGATGGTTCTGGTGGTGGCCAGAGGAAAGCCTTTGGAAAAAGTCCTTTTGCATGGCTATACTGAGAATCTACAGCATGCAGTCTTGATTTCTCATGGATTCCCAGTCTTTATTTTCTTCCTTTCTTGGCCTGAAATAGCCCTATTTGGAATCTCAGATAATCTCACAGACATAAGGAGGGCATGAGGTAATTTATAGAAACTTAAGACCCAAACAATTGTAGACTTCTTGGGCTCATTTTGGTCCCCCTGTGTGATTTTACACTGGAAAGGAATATGCAGACTTTCATCTTTCTTCATCACTAACTTAAAAAAGGAATGGCCTGGTACTTTTCCAGGCAATCTGTGTGCACCTATAAACTGAAATGCAGCTCATAAACATTAACCGTGTTGAAACAATACACTCGCTGTTTGCAATCACATTATAAACAACTTAGATGTAAGACACAATTTGTAGACATCTGTAATGTCACTGCAGAGGGAAACCCAACCTCCACACCTAAAAAAGAGTAATTATCAGCACGTATATATTTTGCCTTGCACATAAGCTTTTCGACCAATATGTATAATGTCCATATGACATTGCACTTCTTCATCAAATACTGTTGATATTTAACCTCTGACCACTTTTACACTCCTTTCAGGCCTCTTCTCCCTATTTCTCTGGTACGCGCTCACTGCTGTCTACTTCAAACTGCAGATAGCCAGAACTTCCTTGCTACATGCTTAAGTGCTTTGTTCAACGCCTTGTATTCTAATTCCTATTTAGTGCCCTTAGGCATTGCAGTAGAAATAGTAACTCATGGGTCCTGACCCTTCAGATACTTTCTGGTACAAGTAATACCCACTAAGGCTGGTAAGCACGTCCAAGAGCAGGCTGATGATTTGTGCAACTGGCAAACAGAGGCTCAAGAGATTCTTTAGAGGTCTCACTTGATAAACTGGAGAATGTTGCCATACTTGCATTCCCTGACATTTATTTTGATATAACAAAAAGCTTTTGAAAGAGAGGCAGTTTCCAAGGATTTAAGTACCTTGCAACTTAAGGATCTCCCTTGGACAGCCCAGCGTCGTCCCGCTCGCTCCTCAGCCACCAGAGCTGTGGTCAGCTGCCAGTCATCAGCTTCAGCTGCAAAATTACAGGATCTGCAAATCTTCCACAACTCCTCTGAGTTCTATTCATAGAAATATACTATGATCTACGCTCGGTGGGTCTGGTGCCAGAGATAATTTTAGAGAGGACTTGGCTGGTTTCTTCTGTCTCCTTTTTTGCACTATTTTGATACAGGTAATGTAAGGTCAGAGTCAAGACCTTGCGGAACAATTTCTCTATCATATTACACTGCAGACTTGTTGTTTTTAGCACTTACTTAGGGCTGTTGCAGAGCAGTCCACTAGCAGACACTCTCTGTCAGTTTATTTTGTGTATTGTGAAACAAAAATAAAAGGCAGCTCAGCTGGGTTTTTGCAGGAGAAAAGACTACATAGTTTGATTAGCCTAGAATAATACTCTAGAATAATACTCTAGACTCTGACTGATTTATTCTTTTTTAAGTCAGACAGAGAATTTAGTTGCACAGCCTCCCTCAGGAGTCAGAACACACATGGGGAACATGACACTCAAACGGGTGCCTGAGGTGTCAGTTCCTTTATCAGCTGTATTACAGATATTCTGATTCCCCTCCTCTCAGTTTTCCCATGTGTTAGACAGGAATGAAGGTACCGGTCAGTTGTATGAAGATACTGAGGTCTATGGGTAGTCAGGCTACTATGATCAGATAAACTGTGGTCAGACTCCATCCTGTAAACGAGCCGTTTGCCTATTGGCGTGAGGTTATTATTGTTGACGTGTAAAATACTCACGTAGTCTACATTTTCAATAAACACAAATCTAAATACTCTTCTAGAGTAAGCCTAGATCTCTAAAAAGAGATGTGTTCATTTACCCAATATCTGCTGTTCCTGGACACCAGGATCCATTCACTGATTACAGCTCTTTTACCCTGCATTCCTCTAGGAACATGAATTACAAACGATGCAGTCACATATGCTATTTTGCAACCATGGATAAGGACTTTAAACTTCTAAGCAACACCAAGGAAAACAGTACAAGCTGTAGGCTCCTCAATGACTTTGCCATAAGTCATGCATATGAAGCAAGGTGTTCAATATGCTGCCCTGGGGAGCAGTCCAGGAGTGTCTGCAGCACGGAAGAGCCACAGTCTGTGCCTGCCCGGCATCTACGGAGGATGCCACCACTGCTGCCCAGAGCCATGCCTCAGCAAGATGAAAACAAACTTCTGCAGGTTTTCTGTTCTCTTTTCCTCACTCCGTTAGCCTGCACAGAGAAAGCATTGGCTCTAATCAGGCAGCTTTTCCCATTGTAGTTGAGGAAAAAGGGATTTCAAAGTGCTTCATTGGGCATGCAGTATGAGCCTCTATCTAGCCCTGTGTAATACAGGGTAACAGGTTGGTATATTTCTCCTAACTGATTTTTTTTTAAAGCACAGTTTTGCCAAAGTCAGCATTTCTAGCGTCAGGCATTTGTGTCCAGTCCAAGATGGAAAAGCACCTACAAAATTGCTTGACTGTGGGAAACATAAGTCAAGGGAGAAGAGGTGTGTACTTGTGAGACAGGTACTATGGTAAATCAGTAGGCTGTAGGAAAGCCAGCATAACAGACAGAAAAATAAAATATTAACCAGAAAGTCAAAATTCAAGTCCCATCTGGTGTCTTCATGGAAGAAAACAGCACCTATTCCAGAGACAGTTGATCAGGCACAATGACTCTGCATTTGCTGAGCTAGGGAAGACGTAGCACAGCACTAGTAGCTGATGTGCAGGATAATGGCACACTACTAAAGTGTACTAGGTACTTTTCTCCCTGTCACTGCAGATATAAGACTGGGAGTGATCTGGACAAAAATTGTGAGATGCTATCATTCACACTCAGTGAATTTAAAATGGTTTAAACCATTCCTAAAATACATTCATGCTGAGAATAGAAATACTGGGTCACTTTTGCCTATGTTTTGCTCTCGTTTCATGCAATGTTAGCACTGCAAGCCTCACAGGCACTGTACTTACCAAGCAGTAAGGAAGCAAGACCAGAGCCTTGATCTAGCACTGACATAATGAGTGAAATATATTCCTTTATACCTACCTTGGTTTCAAAACCTTGTTTAATTCAGGTGAAATACGGGACTGTAACACTGCTGTACTTGTATTTACTGATTTCCACTAGGTTGAAGAATTTGCCTTGTGAAATTTAACTTGAAGAGAGAGCAGAACCCTTGGAGAAAGGTTCAACCTTTCTCCAGATCTGGGAAAGATCTTGTTTCTTCAAGTCTACTTGATGAAAAATAAATTCCATTAAAAACATGAATGTTCCTAAGAACTTCTTACGTAGGAAAAATATTAATGGCTGCCAAATGTCATTAGTTCATGTAGAAACATCCAGAGCAGTTTCTTAGAGACTGCTAGATCATTTTCATACAGAATCCCAGCTGAAAGTTTTACAGAAAAAAAATTCACTAAAAATACTTATTTTGCATTATTGTATGGTATCATTATTTTGAAAATATTCATTTTGTTTGGACTTGAAATATCAGGGTTTGGTGATGCAAAAACAAAATACATCAACAGGCTTTGGATATTCTCTTTGTATAATAACTTGGAAAAGTCATTTTCTTTTTTATTTCTTTTTTCTTCTGGAACTCACCTTCTTCGGAGAAAACTAATTCAAGTCAAAACTTTCTTGCCAAAAAAGAAACATTTTTTTAAGCTAAACTCTTAGATTTATTTTTTTTCCTGGAAAAATAATTATATTTATTATCTGT
>NW_008824806.1:2167562-2175889 GCF_000699105.1 Pygoscelis adeliae | reverse complement strand
GTAATCAGGTACAAAGGGGGGGGGAGGGGATGTCACAAAATCATACATATATAAAACCACATTTTTTAAACAAAGAATAGCTGCATTATTTGTTCTTATGGATTGTTGCAGCTTGCCTCTTTATGAGTTGTTGAATGACAACTTAATTTGCAAGTAGGAGAGCAAAGAGTATAATGTGACCATTTATCTCCAAATGAAGATAGAGCAGTAGCATACACAAAATGAATCAACCCCCTTCACAGACCAATTTTTAAAAGTCTTCCAGTAAAAAGTATTTTAGTATTTTTAAAAAACAGTTGTAGCCAGCTGAAATTAATTTCTCTTGTCCTCTTAATAGCCTTTTTACGTGGGAAATTAATGCACCACTTGTTACTTGGGCAGTATATGGGTGTGTTTAAGTTTGCGAGGAGAAGGGGGTATTTTAATATGCAAGTCTAATGGTGCTATTGGGTTTTTAAGAATCAGAATGATCTATATTGCTTCCTAAAGTGAGCCTACATATCGTGGTATTCAGAGACATGTTGTGTCTTGTTAAATTTTTTCAGTAATATAGAATAAGAACACAATAGCTTCAGTAAATCAAACTAAAATGAGTGATTAAGTGCCTGATTTAATACTGTGCATTAATTTTAGTTCAGATGGTCCTTGCTTTGTTGTATAATACAATTACATGCAAGACTACATCATTTGCATGCTACAGCAAGGTGCATTATAAAAATAATCTTAAATTATCAAGACCTGAAAGGGAACAATTGTTAGGATACAGTGTCCATATATCAAAGACAAGCCTTTAGTGAGGGTGCTCCTTGATTCTTATTTAAGAGCATGTACTTCGTTGCCTTAGCAATTCTTCCTTTTTTCCTAAAATCCAATTGCAGTGGCAACCCTTCAGGTTTCTAGAGGCTTAGCCATTACTGCTCCTCCTGCAAACTGTCAGTAACCTCTTACTTAGCAAGTTTTAAATTTTCCTGTATCTATCTCAAAACTACAGGTGTACTGTATCACATCCTTCCAAAGGATTCAGGGCTAAAAGGAGAATTTCATTCTAAATTACTGCTTTAAAGTACTGTAGATCTACCCATCTCTCTGCAGGGTCTTGCTATCTCCATTCAAGCGATTATTCCACCTCTCCAGGTTTTTATCTTGGCTGCTAGTTGTTCATTGCTCCATCTGAAATCTGCAGCTGGCTTTGGAAGCAAGGCGAACAGTTCAGAGGTAAACACGCAGTGTATTAGTTATATTGGGTATAATTAAAACAAAAATGGCCGATTAAGATAGCTGATGTGGTGTTTCTGAGACCCTTGTGGCCATCTCACCACGTGGAGTCTGTCTCGTGTCTATGATTCTGCCTCCTTGTGATCCTGCTGCCGCTGCACATGGCTAATATGAGCAGGGCATAACAGCAAACACAGCAGCTGTCAAGAAGAGTTTCAGCATTGTTGAAAAGAACTTGATCTGTGCTTTTTCTAAGCCATCTAAGACCCTTTTACTGTGGATGTTTTATAAGCTGTATCTTGCCGTTTCCCAGTGCTGAAAAAGCCGGTACATCAAAAGCCCTTTTCCTTGAGAGAGTGGAAGGGCTCCTCCTGAAGCCTGAGGGCCCCTTCAGCACCTGGAAGAACAGCCATTCAGGTTGGTAAGAACTGCTGCCCTCCACTTGCCACCTCAGCATGATCCTTCAGATCTTCCTCAAGATGCAACAGAAAGGCAAATGCATTGGGTTGTTAAGCTGGGAAGAGGAAGGGCCTTACAGATCCAACGTAAGTGCCTGGAAAAATAAGTTAGTACACACGTGCCCATCTCCATGTGCAGGAGAAAAGTCTCAGTGAGTGCCAGGGATGGCTATGGTGACCAGCTGAGTGCAGGGTATAATGGTACAAGCTGGAAATAATGAACAATCATGAGAGGTAGGTAAATGCTGAGGAAAGTATTGCAAAGAAAGATACAAGGGTAACTACAGGGGTATATTGTCTGGTGTTTATTACGTTATGTAAATCTTAACTACTCAGTAACAAACAGTTTTATTTAGAGTAGTACTGAGCAAACTAACAGATCAGGAGCAAATTCATGTCCATCACAAGTCTTCTTCCTCTGTGCATGACCACCCCACTCTCTGTCCTCTCAATAAAGACATATTCCAAGAGCATAACAGAAAGGAGAACAAATCTGCATTCACAGAAACACGTCTTGTCACACTAGGGGAGAGCATTGCTTCATGCTCTTCAGCGATCTGCTTCTTATAAATGCAAGGATGTTAACACAAAAACAGTGATGACCTAGTTCAACTGTTGACTGTATTATAATAGAGACGACAATCTATACTAACCCCCACAGATGAACAACTTAAGCTCTGAAGCATGAGGCTTCATTACCCTTGTAACTCTTTGGTGGTAAGGCTATAAAACTTAAAATGTTGTTCCTGTTCGTATGGACACGTAATCCCTTTTTAATCCTCCCAAAGAGCTTACTTTAGCAATTTCCACGGCAGTGATTCCACCACCGGTTGGTTACACACTGCATAAAAGTGCTTCCTCTTCTTCTGCCTGAGTTTGCTCACATTGGTACTCACTTGGTGCTCACCGATTTACAAATCAGAGGAAGAAGGTCTCTGATTTGTGGAGATCTCCAGGTCCTACAGTGTTCAACTGGAGCTATGGGGTGCTGAGCCTATCAGTAAATCAGCCTCTAAGTAGAATGTCCATTGCTCAATAAAATATTAAAAGCCTGTAATTAGTACATAAATTGTAGGAAGTGCTACAGTTCCTCCAGTCAAGCAACATAAACTTTTAGAATTTATCCATAACTATGCATAGCTAGACATCCTTAGATGTTTCTTGCACTTTCTATTTATGTATCTATGTTTGTGTAATGACAATTATTAAAGAAATAATATCTAGCAGTGGATACTATTGAGTCTATTTCGTGGAAGCAGCTACGTTCCTGTAAAGAAGCAGCCAATTTGGCTACTAGAAAACTCTCTCATTAGCTTGTGTTCAGTTATTCTTGCTTGAGAAACTTCCTTTGTTCTCATCAATGTGACTTTGAAATGAGACTAAAGGGAAAGAAGCTGGCTGGCACAGAAACTTCTCTTACACAGTGCTCCAAGTCTCCATAGCAGAATTTTTAAAGAAGACTGCAAGCTTAGGAGTCAATAGTGTAGTTGAATGGTTTCATGTAGATGCCAGGTGTCCAAAATACCATAAATTTAAAGATCAAACCTTAAAAACATTTAAGGCCCAAAACCCATTAAAACCATGTGATGGATTTTACCTTAGACTTTTTATAAAACTTATCCCATATGGCTTCTGCCAAGTTGAACCTTATTTTGCCGCTTTTTAGCCTCTCCAGATTCCATTATATAATCATCTGCACTGGTATTCACCGTGTCTTCTAATTTAATAAAACCTGTAAATTCAATCAGCAGGCTACTTTTCTGCTCCCACATCTCTAATAAAAATGTCCTATGAGTCTGTATCCAACAAAGATCCTTGTATGATGCTTCTTGTAACCTCCTACACTGTTATCTTTCATAATGTCTCAGAAAAAGGCTGCATGCTTCTCTCTACTGCATATGGAAAACCGAATTGGAGATGCATGTGAGTAAATACCTTAACTGACCTATATTAGGGAGGGAAGGAACAAAAGAGCTAGAACTGGTTTCCCTATTTTTCTGGCGGTTATAAATAAGCCTGTTCTTATTTATGTGTATTTTTCAGTCCTCATTTTCCTGTACTCAGTTTCCAGTAAACTCACTGGAGATCCTTTAGAGTCTGTCTTTGTTTCTCTCATGTTTATATATTAATCATTTTATATGACAATGTGAAATATCAGAGCAACAATAAAAGCAGATTGTAAAGCAACTATAGTAACCATAAAGGACCAAATTTTAATCCAGTTATATTAATGAGCTGTGTACTGTCCAGCAGGGCTCCCTTTTAGCTCGGTATACTGCCTAGAGACTTTAGGAAGAGAATAAATGGTGTGAAGTTTCCTCTTGGTTCGTGTGAGCCTCTATGAGTATAAGTGCAAGACACCTAGCAATAGAGAATAATGCCAAAGAGAACTGGCAGCACCTCAAAAGTCTCATTTGAAGAGTGCCTGCTGAAGGCAGGGAACAGGCTCCTTCTCCTGTGGCAAAACTCCTGGGAATTGAATGGCCTGGGCTAAAGCTGCCCTCCTTCTCCGACAGTCTCTAAGGAAAACTGAAGGTAACATGACCTGCCTCTCCAAGGACGTACCAGTCCCTCTGGGGAGCCAGGGATCTGTCTGGTGGAAGAAAGTCATACCACAGCAGGGGGGACTGCATCCTCTCTCCCA
This sequence comes from Pygoscelis adeliae, assembly GCF_000699105.1. Taxonomy (NCBI): domain Eukaryota; kingdom Metazoa; phylum Chordata; class Aves; order Sphenisciformes; family Spheniscidae; genus Pygoscelis; species Pygoscelis adeliae. The sequence goes on along the minus strand of NW_008824806.1, from coordinate 2,171,572 downwards.
AACTGTAAGTTAAAATCCATCAGTCATTTTAAATGTGTCATACACAGAGCTCTAGCCTACAGCATTTGAATAAACAGCGTGATACTGGTTTTGTATTATTTTTCTTTCATCTACTAAATAGTCTCTCTTATGCACTCCAATACTACAGTAATGAGCTCTGGATAATAACTTAAACTGAAAGAGTTAGTCTTTAAACATATTGCAGTGTTTGTCCTTACAATACCGCAGCACCATGGCATTTTACAGCAAAACATGAGGAAAAAAGTGATAATGAACAAATATGGTTGCATCATGTTGGGAAACAGTAGGCAAAATGCCAATCTTCAAGAATTTCTAAGTGATATCCTTGTGTTTATACTATTAGTTCAACCAACATTACTCTGCTTCATACTAAAATAATAACAAGAACAGAACCATTTGTTCAGCCTGACTGCTGGAAAAGGAAAATGACGTTGTGTGTAGAACTGCAGGAAATTATGTTGACTGATAACAAATATAATTATTTCTGAATTATTATGATTGTGTCACAATCATTCCAGGAACGCAAAAGATTTTTTTTCCCCACTCCTCCCTTCCCCCCTACAGCACAACTCCTTATCTCCCCTCTTTGTTCTTACTTTCTGCAGCAGTTGCAACACTGGCACTGTGCCCCAGCACATGAAAACTATAGTATTGTAGATTATCAGAGGTTTTGCCTAGAATAAGATGGATGCAGAAATACTCTGTTTAACAAAGGCCCAACTTTATCTTTGCCCAGTCTTCTTTCCCCTGTTCTTTGAAGCTTCAATTGGGTATGTTGTGTCCTGGGGTGGCATAAAGGGTAGCTACTTTCTAAGAGGGTTTACAGGCTGCAGAAACAGTTCAGTTTTAAGAAACAATATGCATCAAACAGCAAAATGTCAGATGTCACTATAAAAAGGTTAGTGATTTGGGGCTGAGGTGTTAGTAGGAAGAAATGTTTCATAAAATGGATTCTAACAGGAACAGAGTAGAATAAGGAACAATGTTTGCAGAAGGCCCCAAAATTGGTGAGATATTGAAGAAGATTATAGCTGATGAGGTACATTATAGAGCAACTGAAGAGCAAGGAGATGGATTGTGAAAATTAGACCTAGATGAGGAGAAAAGTACTGAAAAAAGTACTAAATTAGAATTGATTGACAACAGCCTGTTAAACAATATTGGAAAAGGTTACCTGAAATTGGGGAATAGTTCAGCTGCTGAATTCTGGTTTTGCGTGAATTAAACCACAGGAAATCATTTGGATGAGAAGCTAGCATCACCTGAGACTGTTCCAGATGTGTCAGTGGGGAAAAAAAGGTGGCAGCTTCAGTTGTTAAAACGCACAGGCTATAGTATGGAAAGCCCCCAGCCCACTGCATTCAAACAAGCTTTTAGCAGCACCTGGACTAGCTGCCAGAACTCAGGAAATACCTAAGCTACCAGAACCCAGGAAATACCTAAAGGTGAAGAAATATCCAAAATGCATTGCTAAAATTTTATACATTCATCTGCAGTGGCTAAGCGGCAACAGATAGGACCGGTTTACAGAGAATAATTACAGAGTATGTCAAAGCAGAGCACCGACTTCTGTACAGAAAAGATTATTAGTCAGTAGCAGAGGCCAATGTCCCATGACATGGCAGTTCTAGTAGTCCCCAGCCACCCTTTTGTTGGGCTACGAGCCATAAGAGCTGGAGGATGGGAGGCAGATTTGTTTGTTCGATTGCTGTGCTGCAGAAGGCTGGCCATAAGCTGCTGGCACAGTGGGTCAGTCACTCAGAGACATGAAAAGTTTTTCTGAGAAAGGCAGTCATGACTGTCTGCCTCGCACAATGTAACCAGTCACATCTCATCTGAGATGTCTAATGTCCTAATGATGTCTGCAGATCTTATTGACTGTGCACAAGTGAAAAGACTGTTTCAGACAAGGAGACTTTGTCCGAAGCACTAGCTCTAGACTGAGCCTACTTAAACAGGGTTTAAACAAACTCAAGCTAATTGTAGCAGAAGATTGCTGTTCTGAAGAAGGCTGTGTTTATCCCAGGCACTTGGGTGGCACGTCTATGTCTTTTCTTTGACTGCCAGGATCTGGAAGCCCTGGATCATAGCAGCAGCTCCTAATCGGGCTTTTCAACTTGGTGAATCTCTGGTTGAGCTAATCCTGCAAAAGAAGGGTTTCAGACAAAGCACGAGGCACAAGTCCAGCTACCGGCTCTTTGAGACCCTGTTCTTCGTGGAAAAGTTACAAATTTCTAGATTTGCCTGGAATGTAAATTTGCTTTGTAATAACTAGCCCAGAAGGCTATGTCCTACAAAACTCCCATGTCTTACCCTTCGGACTGCCATGTGGAAGGGAAGCAACCATGGTCTGATCCTCCCTTTCATACAGCACACAGTCTAGTGGAATAACACAGACATCTGTATAGCTTTATTACACGAATCCACAAGGCCTCTGACCAGGCTTCACATCCATTCCTCCATTTATAATGCTTCAGCTCCAAATGTCCCGACAATCCCCTGCTTTTGTTATCTTCATGAAGATACATGGCAAATCTACTTTTTTCTCCCCTGCCTTGATAACAGAGTGAAGTTTACAGTATTGTCCCCAATGTGCCCTGCTGCTTTGATCCCTTAGAGTGCATTTTAGAATGTAAATATCTTGCAGCACATGAGATGAACATGGGATCTCCAGTATGATAAGCTATTAGAAGTTAAAGAATATAAAACATTCTGAAACAAGTATAGCCTTTTGCTCCAGAAAGTGATGTATTAAAACTATCTTAGCTGCAACCTGCCAGAGAAGAAATTATCACAGGGTCTTATATAGGGAAACTGCTTGTAAGCAACATTAAAGGAGATGGGTCACTAACTCCTCAAATAACAATATCTTAAAATAATGAAAGTGGGAAAGAAGAAATTTGAGACATCCAAAATCTGGAAGCTTATCTTGGTAGATAAACTACTGTTACTAGATACCAATTAAGCCAGCTAATGTTTAATTTCACTAACCTTGAGTGAAGGCCTGTGTAAGAGGTACAATCAGACAATAGACGCAAAGGAAGAGATAAGGAAAAATGTAAAAAGATTATCAAGGAGAAAGGCTAGCAGGGGATTTTGCTAAAAAAAAGAATTATGTTCTTAATGGGGAGAATCAGACATAAAAGAAAGGATACTAGAACACACTAAAGACAAGAGACCTGAGCTTTACAAACTGTACTATGCAAAAGAACTCATTAATATATATTTAAAGATAAATATATATATACACACATATATGCATTTTGCAGAGATATGAAAAGCTTTATACCTTGAATCACATTCTAATCATACTTTCCCTTTCTGAAATCTGCATGCTTTGATGTTGGCAATGAGATTACATTATTTGTGTTCTGTCTATTTGTCGATACTGCATAAAACTGTGTTAGAGATATATTATGTTACAGCCAAGGCTTTGATACACAGGAATACTTCCTCTTTTAAATTATTACCATTCCTTTTTACTCATCAGGATCCTCATCACAGCAACCTGCCTCTAAGAGACCAGATTTATGCAAAACATCTTTATGCTTTATATTGATGTCCCAGGCAATTCAAAAGGGCTAAAGTGGGACATCTGCCTGTGAGCACCTGGTGATAGTTTGCTGAAAAGAGTAAAAAACAGAAGAAATGTTGTTCTAGACCCCATCAGAAGAGCCAAGTACAGGAGTGGGAAGAGTCTGCTCCGGGCTTCCTTTCTCAGCTGTGAAACACACTGAGCAGGCAGCCAGGGCTGTGTTGCTGGCTAGTAATGAAAGCCCTGGGCTACTGCAGCAAGTTTTGATGGATCAGCCATCTCTAAAGCAGATCACGAGTTCAGTCAGTTTCTGGGCTCTTTTCAGGAAGCCTAGCATTAGTATTTCCTACTGCCTAGATACTTCTAAAGACCTAAGAATTCCACTGGTTAATGGAAAACACCAGGTATTGGAGTATACTGGAATTTACAGCATCCAAATATGGCCCTATCTGAT
>NW_008824806.1:2157665-2167303 GCF_000699105.1 Pygoscelis adeliae | reverse complement strand
GTGGACATTTTCTTTGTCCAAATTCCATCAGCCATTGCTCAGGTGGTGAGACCAGAGAGCAAAAGGATCAAAAGGGCCAAAGGACCGCTCCATTATATTTCCATTTGTGCACACTGACATTTGTGCTACGTGCAACAACCACAAAGGGTGTTTCTGATCTTAGTACATAGTACATGTATCTGTGTTTATATACTTCTATATGTATGTACATAATATATTATATACATTTTATATCATGTATGTAGTAAACATGTAATGTATACCACATAATAATACTACTACTGACATGTATGTATATATTAAAATAGATACATAAAATAATGTTGGTGTGTGTAAAGACTAAGAATGGTAGTAATATTATTAGAGTAAGTAGGGGTGGGTTGTTTTTTTTTAGTTTTAGACTAAAGGACTATGCAAAGAAAGGACATCTATGAACTGCCCTAAAGGAACACACAGTATGAGGGAGACTCAGGCCATAGCATCATGAACATAACAATATAAGCAGTTAAACTTGTTGCAGTTTTTTTCGCCAGCTGTTTAACCTGGATTGATTCCTTGATCTGGTTCAAAACCTAGCATAAGCACCTATGCTGACAGCAGGGGGGAGAGAGGGCATGGGGTGGGAATGAGCAGTCTAGGGAGGAACTACTTCTACCGGCTTTGCTGGTTCAAACTGCATGTGAAATTCCGGCCCCAGCAGCAGCAGGCATCTGGGAGTGCCATGCAGACAGGTTATAAGAAACCACTTCTGTTATTATATTGCTGCATACAACCAGAGCCATATGTGCATATCAGGGCATTATAAATAATGCATTCTTTGAATCTTGTTGCCAAAACAAACAGATCATTCATTGTTAAAACACCCTGCCAGCATCTATCTCTTGTTTCCACTAAAAATATTCCTTGGACTTTCAAGTTGCAACTGTCAGCCTCATAAAGCAAAGGGAAAAGGTCTCAGACAACTTGTTAAGAACAAAACTTTAGTGGAAACTTCAGGGTAAAACATGCTTTAAAGCCTCACCTGTTCAAATCATCTTTTTCTTGTATTTCAGTGTGTTTTACTATTAGCCCACTGGCTAATAATAACTTCCTGCATGCTTATTGGAAGATGGATGTGTTTTATTTGCCTGTTTAAGTCCCAGAAATCTGCCCTATTTCAACCACATATGAAGATAAAATATATTGGTTGGTGAGGTATGAACAGGTTGCAGTGAGGGCACAGTCTGCTGGGATGAGACATTTATTCTTCCCATAAGGAGATATATCCAGTACCTTCCAAGTTTCCACAGGTGCTTATGTTGTAATGAAGACAGATATTTCAATTTCTCCAAGTTTTAAGGGGGAAAAAATAGAAGTATTATGGTTAAAGACCCTTTCTGGCATTTGTGTATTAGTTTTGGACAAAACCGTTAAGTCTTTGCTTAGGGCTAAATCATCATAAATGGATATGCCCATGGAGGAAAAAAAAAAAAGGAAAAAAAAAAGGCTTATTTAAATAGAACTGGCCACAGAGGACACAGTGGAAGGGCAGAGATGAAGGTAAGAAAAAATCATGCCTCTTTCCCCTGAAGCACAATGCGTTGTGAAGCCTTGGGGGTGGCCACCGAAATTACCACTGATAGTATCCACTCCTCTGTACAGAGGAACTGGGGGGTGACAGAGGAGCCTCCCCTTTCTTGTTGCCACCTCTGCAGATGTACAAGGTCTCCTCCTCTGGTGTGCATTGCTAGCAGCAATTTGAATATGGTCCTATGTTACTCACGGGGCCAGAGTCCCCCCATCAGATTCCCCAGATCAGTCATAGCTGCTTTGTTACTGTTTATTTATAATGTAGTATAAATAGTAGCGCCTCTTTGCCTGAGGTATTTATATAGTCCCTATCATTACTGTGCCCGAGTTCCTCCCAGTCTTAAATGTGTTTATTCTCACAACAGCACTGTGAGGGCAGTGCTATCACCCCATCTTGGAGGTAGGAAGCCAGGACACAGGACAATTAAGGTCTGGATAAAGGCATGCAAACATCTGACTTCCGCTGATTCCAGTAGCATTCAGACAGCTAAACAGAACTGCGTGTCCGGGCCCAAACAGTCAGCCCACCACCCTTTGGGAAGTGATGGAGCAAGGGAATTCAAGCCAGCTCTCACCACCCAGCATATGTCTTTCTTTTCCATGAGGAATGTATCTGGTGAAACACGGGAATCACACTGCGTAACAAAGACGCTACCTGCCCTGAAGGGTAAATATTGTGGTCCCTTACTGCTGTGTAGATGATTTTCAGAGATAAAAGTGGAAGAACACTAAGGTAATGTAAAAAAGAAGTAATTGTGGAGTTAAAAGTTAATCACTTCTTCCCACAGCCTCAGAAACGTCTTTCTAAAGTTACGCCTCCTAAAGGCAACTTTTCCCCTGGTGAGGATCCTGGTAGGAGAGTCACATAGGAGTGATGGAGTTTTCCTGCTGTGTTGTGGGTTTTCCTGCTCAGGATAGTCTATGGTGCTGAATTTTTCCTGCCTAATGATTACGGGATTTGGTCTTTTAATTAGATCCTGTATATTAATTGGATCTGAAAAGCTAAGGTATTTATCTTTGTAAAGCAGTTCTGAAAACTGAATAACCAACTATTTTTCATAAGAAGTTTACTATACAGCCTTAAAGGGAATGCAGATTTATACAATAAATACAACTACTCCAAAAGAGATGAGATTTACCTTAGGAACTGGCAAAGTCTCTCTAGGATTCATCCCCAGTCTCAGCCTATCAGTCAGTGTTGCTTCTAAGGCTTAAATGCACACTCTTTTATAAATTATAAAAGTTTTATTTTGTCAGACACATGAAGAATTCCTTCAAGTGAGGGATTTTATCCCTTAATGGATCACTTTAATAGCAGTAATATTAATAATTTACCTTATATCCTAATCAGGATTGTATCTGAATTATTAGGCATGTCCTTGAGCATAAATGAGCAAGGGCAAGGGCAGTTTAGGGTGACAAGGCTAGCACAATCTCTAGACCCAAATAAATAAATAAATAATAATCTTACCAAGAAACAGCAGAATCTTAACAATTGCCGAGCCAGCAGGACGGCTGGAATCGTTGCGAGTTCACCCTTTATGGCCCAGGAAAAATACATTGTTAAGCAATTTTGTTGTTCCTACCAGCAGACCTTGAAATGGAAATTAACGAGTGGTGGTATTCTCTCACACCCAATCCCCTGTACATTTGCATTCATTTGCATATGAATGCCCAGCTAATTGTTTTGAAGTAACAATTAAGAGAACAATAGAGGAAAGAAAAGGGACTCCAGGCAGCAACTGACACCTGGGAGTCTGTATTAAGAAAAGCTTTTACATATTTGAATTAAAAATAGACAAAGGAACAGAAACAGGCAGGCATAAAATTCATTACTGAAAAAAAAGTAGCACACCACATCCGTGCATGCTATCACACTCCAGAATATGTTTCACACTCATGCAGCCAAGAGATGTACAATATACTGGATGGTAGAGGAGGTTTTTCCTTCTTGTGTGTATTTTAGAAAAAGGTTGCTTTCTCACATTCCCTGTGTGCCTAAACTAAAGAGTTTGAGTGCAGAAGGAAGGGAGTATTTTGCCAATTTGGCATCAATTTCAAAGTGGATTAGCCTTTCCTGAGAAGTTCAGGTATGCACGGATGCAGCAGTGCCTTTAAACCATTTGCCTGCAGTTAGAACTGGATCCATTGGAATATGATAACAGAGGTTTCATTTCTGTTATAACACCATCGATGCCATCTGAAATTATTACTCAGGCTGCATTTCCAGTAGGGATCCAATTACCCGATTGTTCATGCAATGTGTTTTGTTAGACTCACTCCTCCCTCCTGGTAATAATGATGTAGCTCTTTTTATCTGGAGCAAGCGCTGTTGTTAACTGCATGACTGGCAAATGCTTAGGCTCTGCTGTCCTCTCCTGCAAAGAGAAACGTGGGGTTGGGAAGTAGGCTGGAAATGGAGCTAGGCAGTTTCACTTAGTAATAACCCCTGCTAATAAAGAGGTCTATTGACTCCAAATTACTGATCACTAAAAGCACTTTTGTACCCAATAGGATCATCTAATACCAGCACACAGCAGAAAGGAAGGAAGCTTGAGGCCGTGAGGAAGGCCACATGGGCCAAACAAGTCAGGGGCGGTGGGGCTGGAGACAGGAGAATGGAACAAAGCTCTGGGTGAAGAAGCTACGGCTGTGGGTTTGCCAGGGGAGACAGACACAAGCATGCTCCTGAAAAAAGCTGGGAGCTCAGCCTAGGGGCTGCTTTCACAGGACAGTGTTTTCTAACCTAAAACTCTTTCATAAGATTTTCTTTCACAGACCAAAGAGAAGGCAAATTGTTTACTGTGTACACTTCAGGAAATTAAAAACAAAAAAAAAAGATAGGTTCACTCGGAAAACCCAGGCTCATGACCACCTATTCCTGATCCAGGTGGGACCATAATCTGCAAAGGATGCCTGGGAGATACTCTTAGTGCAAAGATAAAAACTGTAATATGACCATAAATTACATTTCTTGAAATGCAAAATTACTAGCCCTGGGATAGTTGTGAACTAGTTAATATGCTGCAGAAAATAGCATCTTGGTACTCTGATGCTCATGGGTGGCAAAATGCCCCAGAATGTACCATGCTTTTTTAAGTGAAAGGTCTTATTATTCAGAGCAATCAAAACTTACTTTCTTGCAATTAAATAGTTTATTTTAAATGGAAGAGACATATAATTACAGGAGCAGGCTATCTATCTTTTTTATTGTCCTTCCTTGAACATCTGTAACTTCTGGTTTATTTTGACAAAATCATTGTGATGTACATACATTATACAACTGTATATGCCACACCGCAGCTAAGGCATGTGAACGTAGAATGTTATATTTGAAGATGATCTTAATCATGAGATGAAATATTCATAACATATTCTTCAGTATTGGCATGTTCGAGTTGTCTGGAAAAATAACTGTCATATCTATATAGGACTGCAATGGTTTTCTCTTACTTGACCACAAAAAGAAGTAAGATAGACCCATAGAAAGACTGATAGAACTTTCACTATAAAGGATTTGAAAATATGGAATAATCCATCTCTACATTATTTGTTGAAATGCTGTACAGTAGGCATTTCTCTCTCTTCCTGTTGTTTTACTTTTCCTGTTTTTCCATTCTTTTCATGTACTTCTAATACATTAAATAGAATGTTATGGATTGAAAAATAAAGGTCTCTGTTATGGATGAATTATTTTTTTCCATCAAGTTGTCTGAAGGTTAGACAGTCAACACCTACAAATTACACAGATGTGTCATATTCCTAAATGAATTGTATTATGCCAGCACACCTATGAATACTAAAAGAGATCTGCCACAAATCTCAGTATAAAATGCACCCCTCTAATTCGTTTGGGAGTATACTGAATACAAGAACATTCTGTCACTCTAAAAAGCAACAATGTGTTGTGGGTGATGTTATTCAGCAATTAGTTGTATTTGATCTCCATTATTTATCTCTTTGTTGAATTAACAGCTCTCTTTCCAAATACGCAAATAAAGGAGTCACTATGCATTGGTGACATTATTACACTGCTTTCTTATTAAAAAACATCCACCTGTGCCGTATGTTGACAACAAGGAGTGAGGGAGGAACGTACTAGCAAGAACAGGGAAGACTCTACTGCCCAGTTTGAAGGCAACTGTTGCCTCAAAATGTAATGCTAGATGTATGCTTTTAAAAGGTCCCCTTAAAATATAAACCCCTATCAATTTCTGTGAATGATGCGGTGGGAAGGAGAGAATTAGTTGCCATTTTATAGCAGCAACAAATGACAACGCATTGTGCAAGGGAACCAACTCTGGAACTGTTGATTGAGGAGCCAAGGCATCTGGCAGGGTGTTGATCGGCCAAGACTGTGATAGGGACAAAGGGAAGAGAGTAGCTTAGTAGCTTCAACAGTCATTTTCCTACAAGCCTGGTGAGAGCAGTGGTGGAAAGGGTTCGCACCAACACCAAGGACATTGGCTGTTGGGACTGATTTAGTGGAGGAAAGATGGGGGAATGCTGAGATGTGTGAACTAGCGAGTGCAGGACTCGGCCATTTCTTTTGATATTATGGGAAGATAAGGTGAAGAAAAGGATTTTAAGGGTATTTCCTGGGACAGGTGGGTAGTGGAACATTTGGAAGTGGCAGAGGTTTAAGGGTATTTAGAAGAAGGATTCTGGAAACTGACCAAGCAGAGAAAGACTGTTTAGGTAAGGCGGGAAAAATGTAAATACAGATAAAACTGTTACTCAGTGTTTAGCACAACTGGCCCCAAACCTTTAGGTGCTACCATAATGCAAACAATAAGTAGTAATAATAGCTTACCATAGAACTCATCATACCATAAAATGTTAGTTTTAAACACATGATGCCATCATGACTGGGGTTTCTTCTAATACATAGTTATTTCAGAACAGTATACATTTATTTGATCATTTGATGTGATTTTAACTTGTTAATTCAGCATACTACAAAGTGCCCTATTATTTCATATTTACTAATGAAAGCTAACCTAAGGTGTCACAAGTTGTAATTTTGTGGTGGACCCAGTGAAAAGTAGATTCTATTTTCAACATTAAGCTCCAATGGCAGTACAGTAGTAAAATAATTAGAATGTGTACATGAAAGCTGAAATAAAATGATACCCAGTGGGACAGTGTTAATGCATATGGTAGTATAGTAGAAATACATAGAGAAAGATTATACACTAGATAGTCCAAAGAGATTCTAGTCAATCTACCATGAACAAGAATCGCAATTGCCATAAACCATAGCAAAATGTGCACCTAGTCAGAGGTCACTTCGTAGCATGAAGAGGACACAGATAATGAAGTGTGGTCAAATTGTAGAACCCACCCTGCAGGGCTTCAATTAGGGCACCTGCTAATTCTTTAATCTTTAATTGTGCATGTGTAAGGTGTATGCTCTGCCAAGACAATTCAAAGTTACATTTTCTTCTCTGTGAATGTGTGAATCAATATTAGTGATTGAGTAAGACAAGCTCATCTGTTCACTCTGTCTTGAAACATGACTTATGTGGTGAGACTACATCTAGTGGGAGGGCAACTGAAATACTTATAGCCAAATGAGTGAGAGCTTGCCAAACAGGTTTTCTGATCTGTAACAAAAGCATCTGGACAAGTGTTAGCGCTAAAATTGTCGTTTAGTTTGGGATCAAAGAGGTCTGCATTTACCATAGTTTCTGCTGTTTTGTTTGCCTCAACTGAGTTGTTAAGTGAAAATCAGCTGTGTCCATATGTCTTCTTGTTGTGGAGCCATGGAAGCAACTGTTTCATGTTTTAAGAGAACATTTCTGGACACCTGAGGTTTGCTGCTTACACATTTCAAGGAGAAAGGAGGCCATAATGCGACACTTCAAGATAGCGGTTTTGTGCTCAAAGTTTATGAAGCTGGTGTTTCCTGCTCTTACTCAAACTGATTTCTGTTCAACACTGCTTATTCCAGCACTCCATATTCCACAGACAAATATGCAACCATGCAGAGCAAAGGCTCAGCCAGCCTCTGGACTGATCTTGTAACCATTTCAGGTTCTTAGATTTTGAAGAAGAACAACACTTATTTCCTCTTGGCTGATAGATGCTGCCCACATTTTGCTTTGCTAAATCCCAGCTGTGCCCTAATTTACATAGAGAGAGCATAGAGGCATTCCCCCAAAACCAAAGAGAAAGAAGAGTCAAACTCAGAAACTGGGAGTGTATGGGCAAGAGAAGAATTACAAAACTTCATTAGGTATGGTAGATTAAATGTTAACACAGCATATGAAACTCTCAGTCACTTTGTATTTGTTGACATTTATTTGTCCATTCCATTTACATCTGTAAGGTCATCCTCTTGAATCATGGCACATGGAAGAATCTGTCCTCTGAAGGCATGCTTTCTACTACTGATGCTGGTGTTTCTTTTTTTGCTTAGAAAAGAAGACATGACTGATGATTGTGAATTAAATGTAACCCAGTGAGTTGTCAGTGACAGATATGCCTTACGTGCACTAGTACTAGTCCAGATGTCATTGCTACACTCTAGTATTCTCCCTTTAGCAGCTTACAGCCCATAATTAAGGTTTAACTTTCTTTTTAACGCTTTCAGATCCCAAAGACCCACATAATAAAGTGAGTTATTTGTATAATAAAGTTAGTTATTTGAGAAGAAAGAGGGTGCAGTGACACAAGTTCATAAGTATGCAATAATTTTGAAAAAAATACTATTTCTTAATAAATGGAAACAGTGATTTTGATGAGTATAACAAAAAAAGGAAAAGAATGCCACCTCCTAAGACATGATCGATTGTCATTTGTTTTCTTTTCAAAATGTTTATGTGGCGAAAAACTAAAAGTAATCTATAGCCACAAGCACGACACTCTGGCTGCATCCACTTCTGCTCTAGCAGCAGCTTCTTCACCTTTTTTTTTACCCAGTTTCTTGATTCTATAATATTAACCCCTACGTTTCCCAAATTGCACGCAGCACTTTAACAACATGACTCCCACTGACTTTAATGAATCTTGAAGCTGAAGATTATGCATTTGACTGATGGCTGTAGTCTACATGTACGGTGTGCAGTCACAGATCATTACACTGCCTTGTCTCTCTTGAGAGCTATAAGCAGTAGCTATAGTCTCCAGGCAATCAACTTAATTTGCAATGGGTTTAACACAAAATATCATGAAACTGAAAGGAAGCATTATGCTTGCCCACCCCATGCTGAAAGGAGAAGCCTTGATTTGATATTATCTGATCAGAGCAAAACTACTTTCCCTCAAGAAAAATGGTACTTCTTGTTTGCTTTTTAATTGAGGAAAAGCTGAACTTTTTGCCAATCCAGCTCCCTAGGTCACCAGCAAATTCCTCTTTCTGTGATTGTATGTCGACATTTGTCAGATTAAAAATTTTCAGTTGCAGTCTAATCCACTATAGAAGGGTAACATCCTAAGAGAAAATGTATCGGAGCTATATGGGTTCTGAGATATTCCTGTCAAAAATGGATAGGAAACTGGTGTCAAATGCTTTGTCTGCCTGCCTCCACTGTCACCTTGGAGAAGAATGGAGAAGCAATGGGTACATCTGGAAAACAACCCCACATTCTCAGACAGACAAAAAAAGCCTGGCACATGTGACTCTCCTGGGACGCTGGAAGAGCGCCGTACAAAAATGATGGTCCTTCCCTTTCTCTTTCCTTCATGTGGCCTAGTTTTTTCTGCCATGGTCTTGAAAAGAAAGTCTGGCTGGCAGCAGTACTGTTCTCTTGTCTTCTTTGTTCTCCAAGGAAACAGCTTCTGACAGAAGAGGCAAAGTTGCAAGTAACAAATGAGGGCTGCAGTCATTTGGGGTTGGTGCATTAAATGCATAGGATGAAGCCAGAACAAGTGTCCTGCTTGATCTTGACACTTTTGCCTTGACATGGCTTAGTTACTTCAGTAAAAGCACCTGCAGATTTGTATGGTGCTGTTAGATTAGAATAGAGAATCGAATTTTTATATTTGCCCTTCTTTTTGTCAAACTCTTCTCAAATAATTAATCATCTTTCTTGAGATTATAGTTGAAATCTCTTGCTTCCAATTCA
>NW_008824806.1:2156026-2157627 GCF_000699105.1 Pygoscelis adeliae | reverse complement strand
GAAATGTAATAAGAAGCATGTTTTTCTTGTGCAGCAATATTAACAATTTATTTAATTTTTAAATAAGCATTGTAAAGAAGTTAGCAAATTAGTGTTATTATTGCTTCTAATGAATGATATGTTAGAAGTATATGTTTCTATTGTACGAAACAGAAAGATCTTTAATAGGGACATCTTACGAAAGCATTGCAAGAAGGATGTTACTTTGGTTTCAGCCAATGGAATACTACCAAAATCATCCGAAATACATTTAATGTGAATGGATGTGTTATTACTGGACATTATACAGAAATTTGCAGAAAAGGACTAATGAATTAATAAAATTCTTAGCTCTTTGTAATGTAAAAGGGCAGGTAGGTAGTACATAGATATATGGACATATCCTCAATGCACATAAAATGCTAATTCATCTGGTTTGTATATAAATCATGAGTAATGATTATAATAAGCTGCTAATGAGAATGTGATTAAACTTTGTTCATGTAAATAGTATTATGTAGTTAATTGGATGTTATTTAATAATTAACATCTAGATGTATTCACAAAAAAAAGTAAATATCTGCAGGCATGTATAGGTATGGTGTATATATCATAAAATCATAGAATAGTTTGGGTTGGAAGGGACCTTTAAAGGTCATCTAGTCCAACTCCCCTGCAATGAGCAGGGACAGCTTCAATTAGATCAGGTTGCTCAGAGCCCCGTCCAATCTGACCTTGAATGTTTCCAGGGATGGGGCATCCACCACCTCCCTGGGCAACCTGTGCCAGTGTTTCACCATCCTCATCATAAAAAATTTCTTCCCTATATCTAGTCTAAATCTATCCTTTTTAATTTATCCTTAAATTTTTTTAGTTTAAAACCATTACTCCTTGTCCTGTCGCAATAGGCCCTGCTAAAAAGTTTGTCCTTATCTTTCTTATAAGCCCCCTTTAAGTATTGAAAGGCTGCAATAAGGTCTCCCCAGAGCCTTCTCCTCGCCAGGCTGAATTACCCCGTCTCTCAGCCTTTCTTCACAGGAGAGGCGTTCCATTCCTCTGATTATTTTTGTGGCCCTCTTCTGGACCCACTCCAACAGGTCCGTGTCCTTCTTATGCTGAAGGTTCCAGAGCTGGACACAGTACTCCAGGTAGGGTCTCACCAGGGCAGAGTAGAGGGGCAGAATCACCTCCCTTGACCTGCTGGCCACGCTTCTTTTGATGCAGCCCAGGATACAGTTGGCTTTCTGGGCTGTGAGCACACATTACCAGCTCACGTCCAGCTTTTCATCCACCAGTACCCCCAAGTCCTTCTCAGCAGGGCTGCTCTCAATCCCTTCATGCCCCAGCCTGGATTGGTACTGGGGGTTGCCCTGACCCAGGTGCAGGACCTTGCACTTGGCCTTGTTGAACCTCATGAGGTTCACACAAGCCCACTTCTCGAGCTTGTCCAGGTCCCTCTGGATGGCATCCCATCCCTTTGGCGTGTCAACTGCACCACTCAGCTTGGTGTCGTCTGCAAACTTGCTGAGGTTGAACTTGATCCCACTGTCTATGTCATTGATGAAGATATTAAACAGTATCGGTCCCAATACGGACCCCTGAGGGACACCACTTGTCACTGA
>NW_008824806.1:2135247-2155407 GCF_000699105.1 Pygoscelis adeliae | reverse complement strand
TGGGTGGCTCTTCATTCTCCCAGTCCCTGCCTTTGCCTTCTGTGGCTTGGGCAGTGAGGCTTGAGCACTTGCCGGTGAAGACTGAGGCAAAAAAGTCATAGTGTACCTCAGCCTTCTCCATATCCTGGGTAACCAGGTCTCCTGTTTCGTTCCAGAGAGGGCCCACATTTTCCCTAGTTTTCCTTTTATCCCCCTTATATGTCCAACCCTATCACATTTCAGAGCATTCTTCAGTCATTAGAGTGCATCAGACAGCACTGTGATAGGTAAGTGCAATTATACACACACACACATTTTAAAAATTGGGCATGATGCACAGTGTAAGGAACTGAAGTTCACACAGGAATTCTGTGATGGAGCAGTGAACTGAAAGCATCTCTCCTGGGTCTCTGGCTGGAGCTCTAGTCTTCTTAAGAACCTTTCAGCCTCAGAAATGCCAAGAAATGTTTATGAAATCATAATATTTATAAATCTATAAATTGAGTTTAGATCTTGCACAGTGTAACTTTTTCAACTGTTCTAAAAATTGTCTTGTTTATAATGATTGAAGAAACATAAGTAGAAATTTCTTCCCAATAAGGGTAAGTAGCTGTTAAGATTGATCATGGGCTTATAAGAAATTGTTTAGAAAATTAGTGAGATGGTTTTATCCAATATCCTGTACAACATAGAACTTCCCTGTGTTGCTTTTAGGGAAAAAATAATAATAATACTAATCATTAAAAAAAAGACGAAGACGACAACCTTGACTTTAAGATTATCTGGAAAATCTTTCTGTTACGTTGGTTTAAATGTGTGCTTAGGTCAATTTACCTGCCTCCTAGAGTTGCTTTTCTGGGCATCACCCCTTCTTCATCTTTTGCCTCTGGAGTTTCAGGGATATGCTCCAGTCATTTGGCTGCCTTCAGCATTGCTTTTCTATGGTGTTCTGTTATGTCTAGGCAGAAGTCTGCCTTGTGCTCAAAAAACCCTTTCACTACAGGAAGTAGAGCCAGCACTTCCTTTTAATGTGATGTATCACTTCCCTGTGTCTGTCAGGACTCTGTTTACAGTGGGCTTTGCAAAAGGCCACTTTGCCTCCTCCTAAGGTATGTTGTAGCTCCAGCTGTTGCATAAATACCTTAGCACCTTAAAGCTGGTGCTTGCTTATAGCTTTATTTATTCTTTCAAGTACCCACTTCAGGTTCTCCTACAAGTTCCATGCTGCATCGCTGTGGTGTCTTAAGCGTTCAGAGGTATCTGAAGGGCATGTGCAGAATGTGAAAACTTGCTGAAAATTATACAATTTCTTCTTTATGTCTGCCAGCCTGGGCATTTTCTTACAGTTTCACAGTTCTCACAGTCCTGAAAAAGAACATCAGAAAACATGGTAAAAGACAAACTCAGCTTTTCTCACCTTAGTTTGACTGTTTGTAGTTTAATATTTTGTTGTCAGCATTTGCTAAGAAGTTGCTTCAGTTTGACTTCATGGACCCAGACTGCCTCAACAGCCCCTTCTTCTATGACAATCATGTTATAAGCTATACTCTTTACATCTAAAAGTCCATTTTCAGTCCATGTCAGGCCTAGCTTGATGCCCGTATGCCCAAAACACCTGCCAATAGCTATGGCAAAAATTGTCAAGAAGTTAAATGGCTCACTAGCTTAACATGCCAGAATCCGTTCTTGATGTCGCAAGCAGTTTAACCATGAATAAATCACAGTAGCATGTCTCCAGTAAGTGGCAATGGATACTGACTTCTCCCAAAGACTGCTCAGTGGTTTTGGCTCAGAGCAGGTCCTTGGTTTACCTGAAGACTTTCTAACTACTTTTTGGCTGCTGATTCACTCTGTGCTAGTTTCAATGAGCATAATAATACCTCTTGTTTGCAGCCTTGTCAGTTCTTCCTTCAGCAGCCTCATCACAGCTAACGGTAATTTACATTTCAGTAGTTCCCCCAGCTGCAAATAGGGATGCATTTCTACTTTGACTTTGCCCTCAGGGTGTCTAGTCCTTGAAATACGTCCTTAGGTTTAAATTCTTCACAGACCCCAAGACGAATGCTCTGTTTTTCTCTGGATGTTGTAAGTCTGTCCCATGATGAACTCTGTGACTTGCTCTGCCTTGTTGCTCAGCAAGCTACTGGTATCCCTTTGTGTCAACAGCTATATGCTCCAAGCAATAATGTTGCCTGTTTCAGGAGTTTTCTTATTGACAGCCTGCATGTGTCCAGTGGCCTTAGGAAGCTTTTGCTAAATATCATCAGTCCTTTGTCACATTTCTGAAGTCTGATATTAGCACTTACATGTGGTGCTGGAGCTGTGCTGCAGTTGGCTCCACAATTCAGCTGGACTATTGAACAGCAATAGGCTGGTGGTTATTTAGTAACCCGAACAATAAGGCAGCTTTCAGTTGGCAGCCTTCTTCTGCAGTGTATTTATATATTTGAATCAGCACATATCTTTGAATTTGCCAAAGTCACTTTGCAGACAGCCTTCTCTTTATTGGAAATCATTGTTCTCAGTCACTGCGTGTACTGCCATTTTCGTTTTCTCCGGTAGCGGTGAGATTAGGACATAACCTTTCTTTTTCCACTTCTCTTGAATGACTGCTCATAAGGCTGAGCATTTTTATTTGTGTATTTTGAGTTGCTTTACAGGCAATTTATGCTGCTTGTAGACCCTTGCACACTATATCCTTTCTCTTTTTTCTTTTGAGGTTATTCGAACCTATATGCTTGTTCTGTGCAAGCAGCTGACACTGTTCTGATGCTGGGCATTTCGGCAGTCCATGCTCTTTGGAGAAAGTCCTCTAGGATTCAGATCTTATTCTCCCACTACTGTCTTCCAAGGACTCAGCCTGTAGCGGGAGGATGTTTTTCATGAGTAGCCCTCAGCTGCAGAACCGGAGTTCCCAGCTCTGCTATATAAATATTTGTCTTCCTTGAGGTTTTTTTGAATTCAGGTGAAAAAAGAACTTCCTCTACAATGTCACTCCATATAGGAAATATATTACCTACCAAAATTTATCACTGATTCACTTCTAATGTATTTTTCCAGTGAGACAGGGCTATTCCGACATGCTGACCTCTGGGTAGAGACTCAGTTCTCATTTCCAAATTTTCATTCTTGTGCAAGGGTTTTTGTAGAAGGCAGTGATTTTGTGGGAGGACATTTCTAGTGCTACTTTCATTTGGTTTGCCTCTTTGGTTTGCTTTTTAGCTGATGTTTGCCTGCAAACCAGACAGTTTCTCGCTGTGAGACTCAGTGGCCTGACTGTTGTGAACATGTCTCACATACTGCCTGCTGAGTCGAAACATGAGAGGCATCCATGTTTTAAAGCTTTCCTGCCTTGTCATGATAAGTCATGTGCACAGAGATGCTGCAAACACAACCAGCGCTTCAGGACAGGCTTCCCTGAGACAACCCCACAATTCCTCACACCAACTGCTTAAAGTCTTTCCTCCCAGGACCACCACATTTACCACAAGCAGATGCTGACAAGTAGATTTGTCTGTAATGCAAATATAGTTATCTTAATCAGGAGGTGAGTAATACAGAGCTATTTGGCCGAAAAGATCCACTAGTATCAAAACGCAAGTACCAGAGTGGAGAGGGTAGAAATCTCTTTTACTCTAGCTTCTATAAATTGAGATGAAGAGACACTTATTTTAGTCACACTCCCAAGGAGGTCACAGCGTGTGCATATTTGTGTCTATCAGTTTGTATCCCTCTGCTAATAACTTCTGACCTCATTAGTAGATCAGTCAAATTTGACTGAAGGGTACCTTTACCCTTAATTCTCTAAAATAATTAAATCTGCATTTTATTAATAATTAATTAACATAATTAGGTAATAATTAATGAAATAATAAATCTGTAAGTTTTATGAAATTATATAACCACACAAGAAAAAACCCCATGCAAGTGTTCCCCACATAAGAAAGAAAAATTGCCATGGGAGCATGCATATCCTTTACGTGCCATAGACACTGAGAAATCTACATGAGAGATACAGTTTATAAATTATAAAGATTTTTTAAAATATGTGTAATTAAGGCAAGATAAAAACTGATGGGAAAACAGGTTTCTTTAGTTCCAGGACTCCCAGGAGTATTGTTTAAATATTGTCCTCTTCATTTCAGTGCACTTTCCAGGTTTATCTACATGAGGGAGTTGTGGACTGCTTGGACAAGTTAACGTATTAGTGATCGTACACAGATGCTAATGATATAGAAAAGAAAAGTGCCACCATCAGAGCACATAAAACCTAATTGCCAGTACTGCTGAAGGACTGCTATATTATGTCCACAGTTTTCAGTCCACCTTAGATCGTCTGAAAAAGGATTCATGTTGTCTGGTTGCCTAACAGAGACTAGATGCAGTGACATGGGATATCTTTTTCAGTGCTCTTCTACTCCTGTTCCCACTGACCGTAACTAACTGACACAAAATCAAAGGGATTTTGTTTATGCCAAAGACTTTTTGTCTACTCGGGCTGTTAAACCATGCTTAATGTCAGTGTAACTTCACTCATCTTTTAACGCGATGCCATTCTCCAGAAAAGGCTACTTTCCTACTAGTATTTACAATGGATAATAATCCTCAGTAACTCATATAAAACAACTCTGTGAATGGAACATATTTAATACAAAAAACCTGTCCTTGCACCTCAAAGAATATTTGGTGATGAGATTCCTACTGTCTACTTTGACGAATGAGGTTTGGTCAAAACAGCTACAAACATAGACCACGTATTTCATGCCTGCATAGCTGCTGAATCTGCTTTGATTTTCCATTCCTTGCCTCAGAATAACATACCGGAGTTTAACCTTCATCATATGATTATGTCTGTACTTCTCATGGTAATTAAGTGACCTTCCAGAACAGTGAACAAAACTTTCAGGCTGAGAGATTAGTTCTGAGAGGTGTGAACTGTTCTGTTCATCCCAATCGATGTTAACTCTGAAGCCTTACAGATAGCTTACATTTCAGTCTCATTAACTATTTCACTGCTGATCACTTTGAATGAAAAAGCTTGCTAATGCAATTAAGGCCCAAACCTAGCTTCTCCCAAATGACTGAGTATCCCAGACCCACCAGTTCCCTCTTATCTACAGCATCTCTAACGCAATAGTTTGCTACCAGGACAGGAATCTATAGCATACTGAAGACCAAAACGAAAAATGTGGGAAAAACACATAATAAATTAAATTTGGTAGTAAAATAAAAAAAAACAGGGGCCTCTGTCCTGATGTTATTATTTATGCTCATACTTAATTCAGGAAATACCTTTCTTAAATGTAAAGGAAGCTGTTGCAGAATTTCCAAGCTCACTCCACGGGAATGGAAGAGAAGCCAGATACACTGCAGCACAAGATGGGTCCAGCTGAGCCCTGATCTTAGCCAAGCAGATTAGCACTAAGATAGAGCCAAATCACTTTTACACTTATTTCCTATTTGCAGCTATTCAGAAAAGTAAGAAGGTGACTTTGTTCCCCATATTTCTGGTGCTGAGCATGTTTCACTCTTGGAAATACTCAGCACTTCATAGCAGTAGTCCCTCTTTTTATGCCTCATGTATAAGGGCTTGTCTCTGCTTGTAAGTTATGCCCAGGTAAAGTCAAAAAGGAACGTGAAACATCTGAAATAGCTCCTCATGTAACCCCTCTTACTCAGTAACACTTTCCACTGCAGATTAAACCACCGCCAAAGCTATTTCTCAGGAGTGCTGCAGTATCTGCCTCTCTTACCCATTTGAAGCCTGAGCCACCCAAGTGCTGAGTGCCCCAGGAGCAAATGCCTTGGACGCAGTCTGAAGTGTTTGGAGGTGCTCGGCCCACCACCACCCCAGCCAGGAATTTGGGGGGTGTTTGCAGAGAAACAACTCTACACTAACCACCCAAACATTCCTTTCATGTTGAGAAGAGTGTGGTGCTTATGGCTGTGATAAGGTCAGGTTTAGCCAGTTCTCAGGTGGAAAGAGCTGGATGGAATGAGCTTGCTGAAATCTAAGCACTGGTTTATGAAATTTCTGCTGGCGCTGCTGGGGCTAATCAGTATTATATAGTTCCTGGATCACCAGGGACTTTACAATCTGTCTTAGTCTATTTGTGTGCTAACAATAACTCTAACTGCTAGTTCCACGAGTTCTGGTCTTTGCAGGAAACAGTAAACTGTGCCTGAAAATCAGTGTGTAAAATACATTGTAAGGAAAGGGAATAAAAGAGGGCCACACAAAAAAAAAAAATTACAAAAGGCCGTAGGAGATTAATAAAACTTAACTGGTTTCCAAATAGAAAGAAATAAAATTATTAAAATAAATCTTAACTGAAATGAGGTTTTAAAAAATTTTCATATTTCAAATCTGTTGGAAGGTTGTATTTGCTCACAAGTCTGTAGCTTGTTATTTGCTTGTTATTTTAACACTTTTGGGTTTCCCTCTCTTTACATCAATCTGGTGAAAGCTTATTAAATCCTTATTTGAATTTTTGTATCTCTTTCTGCCTCAGCCTTTACAGTGACTCACATAAAATAATTTTTTTTAAATCAATATATAAAAGCTAGAGTAGTACCCCAAGTTTTAGCAACGTATTTTGATTTTATCAAGCCTTGCTAAGCAAATGATTGGGAAATAAAGTGCTATTTCTCCCTTGAATATTTAGATGAAGTGAGTGTATTTCATGGTTTCTGTGGAAGAAACAGGACTCCACAGACACTCCAGCCTGAGAAGTCTGCTTTGCACTTGGGTTCTTTTGGAGGTAAGTTGTTTTAATTAAATATTCATGTATAACTCAGCCACTTGTCAAAATTTGTTCTTTTCAAGTCTTCTTTATCAAATCTCAATGGAACAGATATTTCATCATCCTGTATGTCCATATTTGTTGTGTTGTGCTCATAGTGAGTAAATGCATTAGTGGGTTTGGTGAAATATCAGTCTATCCACTCTGTATTATCTGAATGAGATACATCAGTTCAGCACAGGTAACTTGTTTTCATGTACACATTTTGTAATGAGGAAGTGTTTGAGGAAATTTGGCTTCTTTGCAGTAATGAGGTTGGCTTGGGCAAAGGTCTCTTGTTTTTTTGTCTGGTTTTTTTTCAACCACTGCATGATTTAATACTTCACCTGCTGAATGTGCAAAAATACTTGGGTGTTATTGAGATTAAGATTAAGATTCCATGGAACTGTTTCTCCGTTAAAGAATCATTTCTTTGTTTCTTCAACTTTCTTTACTAAAATCTTAGCAATATCAACAGTGACTCACTCAGACTTTGCCATTTGTCTAGCAGCAATGTAATGATATTGTGATATGGAAAAATTCATATTCCTTGGCATATTCTACCAACTCATGAAAAGTCATCCAAGTTCCATTATCTAAAGCCAATCAGTTGGGATGGTAAATTGAGTGAGATGCCAATTACTTGGGGAGGTCACCGCAGTGATTTCCAGCAGCTTGTCTGATTTCCAAGAGTCTAAAGAGTTTTCAGTGTTAACAAGATTCGTGGTTCGTGGTGAAAAGGCCTATCTCTGCTTGTCTTCACTGTCCTTTGGGAACTCTGTAGATTTACATTAACTTTTTTGTCACTTGGGCTGCTATTCTAGCAGGTTTCAAAATTATTATTTATCATGTTTGGCCACTATATCAAACAGCCTTTGCTTGTTCCATAATAGCTTCATAGCATTCCAGCTCTGGACAGTCTGAAAATATGACATGGCTACCTTTATGTGTGACATTATCTGGTGTCTTCACCAAATTAGTTACAGAGCTCTTCAGAGGCAAATGGACCATCCTTCCAAAAGGACATACATGAGCATCTGGTTTTGTGAATTTCTTACAAGTTGTCTATTATTTCATCACACGTTCTTTTTAGCCCCTGCTCTTAAACTGGCATAGAGGTAGCCTGGTTGATGCTGGCTGACACTTCTAAATTGCTACAAGGTCAAGACTCTTGTGTTCTCTGCCCTGTAAGACTGTTCTGAATAGAAAATCTACTAACTACATATTGATCATTTTCTCGTAGTACTCATCTAGAATATAACACTGAAGCTTCAACAGCAAGCGCCAGAGATGTGTAAAAGTTGTTAGCAGAATTGTGTAGAATGCTGTGCAGCGGGCATTTTCCACACAAAGAGTTTTGTAGCTTTGAAAAACAGATTAAAATTTTCCCCATTTAAGAGCTATTGGAAGTAATTCCTTTTGACATCAGATACATTTGCATGGGTCTTCCATCTGGTGTAACTGTCACAAGTTTAGATTATGACAATTTTTACCAGAATGCTTTGATTTTTGAAATATCCTGTGTGCACTTAAATTACCAGATGATATTGCTTCTTAGGGGTTTTTTAAGACAGATTTTCAAAAAAGTGGAAATAAAGATCTTAAATGAAATGGTCACATTTTCCAGAAGCGTTCAATATTGAACCTGGTTAAAAAACCCCAACTGTCTGACCTGTGAGTTTTATTGGTAAACTGTGTTTTCGGCTAAACATATTTTTCTGTGGTAGTGTCACTTGTATTTGAAATGCTGTATTGCTAAAAATTAATACAATCCCTACAGTAATGAAGGAATTTAAGTGCTGCTTAAATCTCAGCTATTTCTGTCTCACAACCTCATACAGAATCACACAAAACCACACAAAACCACAGAATGGTTGAAGTGGGAAGGCACCTCTGGAGATCATCTAGTCCAACTTCCTGCTCAGACCAGGGTCAGGTGGAGCAGGCTTATCAGGGCTGTGCCCAGTTGAGTTTTGAATATCTCCAGGAATGTAGACTCCACAACCTCTCTGGGCAACTTCTTCCAGTGTTTGACCACCCTTACAATAAAAAGATTTTTTTCTTATGATTCTCCAGACCCGTCAGGGCCCATGGATGTGTGTATGTACAGTTTGTTTAACTGTTCTCTAAACTGATCCTCCTCCACTAGGGGTAAGCCTTCCTTGCTCCAGACATTCTCTCTGGTTTCAGGGACCTGGGATTGCTGAAGGCCAGTCTTCCCAGTAAAGACAGAGGGAAGGAAGGCACTGAGTACCTCAGCCTTCTCCCTGTCCCCTGTCACCAGGTCCCCTGCCCTACTCAGCAGTGAACCCACATATTCCCTCATGCTCCTTTTGCAGCTGATAGACCTGTAGAAACCTTTCTTGTTGCCTTTCATATCCCTTGCCAGATTCAACTCTGAGTGGGCTTTCGTTTTTCTAACCCCATCCCTGCACACTTGAACAGTGTGTCTATATGCCTCTCCAATCAACTCCCTCAAGGGAGCTGCAGTACATGGGCTACATATTGATCCTTCTCTGTGAGACTTAGCCAGCGTTAGTTTTCTTTATACACTCAACCCTTGAGACTCCCATGACATGTCACTTCCAATTACAGAGGAGGAATACCATGATGTCTTTTCAAAAGGATGAAAAAGTATCTCTAAATTATTTGAGGGACCTGGCCACCAAAAAATTTATGACATTCTGTAGAGGACAATGTGTCTTCCAATACAGTTCAGGGAATTTCACATTTTCTACTAAAAATAGTGAGAGCACGGAGAGGTGTATTTTCTTGGAAAATGTGATCACCTCATTTGTCAATGAAAACTGAGGACTCTTGAAAAACTGAATTTATTGTGAATGTGATGCCCTGGAATTAGGAACACTAACTGTCAACTTCAAGAGTCTGGCAGCAAAGTATGTTCCTTTCACAGTGTAAAGTATAGCCATTGGACAAGCAGCACTTTTAAAGAATGTAAAAAGAGCCTCTTACAGCATCTTACCTCTGAGGTCACTTGTTCTTTTCGTCTGAAGATGCGACCCTGCAAGCTTGGGAACTCCTGTGTCACAAAATAGCTGTGGGTTGGCCAGATACTGTAAATCATGGTTTGGAATTTGGGATGTTATCCAATATGAATGAGACCATTCCCTTTATATAAACAACGTGGTATTTTTTTCCTGTCCATTATGCTGGTGCTAAATATAACATACTAATGGGCTCTGTAGGCTTGCAGTGGATTTCCTCTTGAGATTCAATATTTTTTGTATTAATTTATCTTTTATGTGTTCCCAATCCTATTCCTAGCAGCACAGCATGTATCCTCACTCTCAGAAAGAAAGAGAAAGAAAAGGAAAAAGGAAAAAGGAAAAAGGAAAAAGGAAAAAGGAAAAAGGAAAAAGGAAAAAGGAAAAAGGAAAAAGGAAAAAGGAAAAAGGAAAAAGGAAAAAGGAAAAAGGAAAAAGGAAAAAGGAAAAAGGAAAAAGGAAAAAGGAAAAAGGAAAAAGGAAAAAGGAAAAAGGAAAAAGGAAAAAGGAAAAAGGAAAAAGGAAAAAGGAAAAAGGAAAAAGGAAAAAGGAAAAAGGAAAAAGGAAAAAGAAAAAGGAAAAAGGAAAAAGGAAAAAGGAAAAAGGAAAAAGATCGAAACCCACGATTTATCTTCTATTTGAAAAAAACATCTGCAGAACAAAATGAGCCTCTTGATGCCGGAATTGTCATCAATGATGACTTTGACAAAATGAGCAATACATAATTTGCTAGCTCCCTTGCGAAGCTGAAACAGATTGTCAAATAAAACACTGGAGGAGATGCATATGGGGTGAGTAGACCAGCTTTGAATATGAACACATGCAGGTGGTCGTTTAGTAGTGGTTCTAAGAGGCAGGACATCCCTAATTTGGAGGGTCATTTGCATTTGGAAATGCTCACTGATAAATAGTGATGTATTCCCTATAGTAAAGCAGGACTGATACTGCCAAAACTACAGCTATTTCTGTTCCAGGGTAACTTGAACAAACCAGACAGCCCAAGGCAAAGTAGAGAGTGGTTTACACTCCAACAAACCTGCCATTAGTGGTGGGTTTGCAGAATACAGATTAGTAAGATTTGAAAAAGTGCTTTCTAAAAAATAGAAAAACAGAACTGGTAAGTTCTTACCACTCGCTGGTAAGAAATGATGGATTTTTTATAAGGCAAGCACAGCAGCTGTATTGACTTAAATGCTGTGTAAAATAGACAACCTTCAAAAATGTTTTATCACAACCTCCAATTTTGAGTACAGCCACTACTCTGAATTCTCAAATTGCTCACTCCACCATCAGTCACTTGACAGAAACTGCAATATGCAAATATATATGTTCCTGTATCTTTCTTACTTCTCTTCTTGACTGTGTGTCTGTGTATACTGTTAGATCATGAAAGATACTATTTAAAAAAACTTTAAAGAAATTTTGCCCTTATTATGTTTAAATATATGCTCGTTTGAAGAACAGTGGTATATGATCATTTTGACTTACATTCCATTCCATTCATAGTATTTGCCTGTGTCAGTCAAATTAATTAAAATATTTCATTAAGGAATTATTAATCTACCCATCAAGAAAGGTTTCTCTGAGATGCTGTTCCTGCAAAAACCTTTTCTTTGTATGAGTTTGAAGCCCCCCCATTAGATGTTCTGATTGCCTTCAACACCAATGAGATTAAATGACATTGTGAGCTTTTTGGGACTGAGGACGTTCTTCCAGTTTGGACAGAGGATGATATCAGGAGGCCTTACTTCTGACTAGGACCTTTAGATATTAGTGTGCTATAAATAACTAATGATGATGTCAGCTTGAGGGCACTTAGCAACGTGTAAGAGCATGCTGCTCCTTCAGCAATAGTTCTGTAATCTCAGCCGTTTAGCATATTACCTCTAAAAGAACATAACTTCCTCTGGAGGCTTCATTTCCATTTAACCAGCCTTGTCCTTTTTTCAGATATACTCCCTTTGACATGTGTAAAGGAAATGTGATCCAATACCCCAATGAAATCTTGTTCAGAATCGTTAATTACCTTTGATCAGACTCCTTCCTCCATACCTTGGTTAATAGTGTAGATTGGAAAAAATAACAGTCAGATCTGTTATCCCGGCAATTATTGAGAAACGAAAGTGACAATTTGCTTACTTGCCTGAAAGATCAAACAGTAAAACCCTAATTTCAGTCACTTGGCACTGTATTATATATATTGAATCTGGCAGGCACACTTTATGCAATGTCCAAGCAAAAACGACCTCAGGCTTTCTTGGACTAAAGCACAGTATCCTCAGAATCACTCTGCCTACTGACTGTCTGGCTTTTAGGGGACTCCTTTTTTTTTTTTTTTTCTTTTTTCTTTTTTTTTCTTGGAGTACATGATAACCATACATACAGATAATCAGAAATAAAAAAAAAAAAGAAAAAGTAACCTAATGAATATATCATACATCGTACAAGTACAGTGTAGTGTGCCTTGACACTGAGTGTTTAGCAGCCCATCCTTAGAGACAGTGGAAAACTACAGTAATTGAAGAAGGAAGAATATTTGACTCTTGAGTATGACTTTTTATGAACACTATATAGTTCATAGTACACTAGGGATCTTTTAAATGCAGAATATTGGTGTACAGTAAGTTTACCTCTTTGACAAATGATTATTTTACCACATACTCAGATAGGCAACCTTTACTACTGCAGATGAACAAAGACAAAAAAGCCACAGAGAATTCTCATTCTTCTTTTTTGTGTTTCCCCCTTTCTTGTATGTATTCTCCATGCTGTTTTTCAGGTCAAAAAAAAAAAAAAAAGCTTCAGAACTACTGTGAGTCAACTGAGTTTGCTAAGATCAGCATCATCAGATTTTCTTCAGTGTAACAATAAGGTGGTTGCTTTACGGACATCTGCCTTTCCTCTACTGATCTGCACTCTGAAACTGAAGCATGCACCACTTAACAGTAAATTAACTAAAGAGTTAACTAACCTGATCCTATAACTCCTACCTATGGGAGAGATTCTTAGTTCATTGAACCTACATAAATATTAAATCATTTTTTACTACAAAGGGCTGTGCACAGCTCTATACAGCTAGGTAAATGCTAAAAAAATACAAGTTTTTACCTCAGTGAGAAACAGAAACCTGAATACATTAAAGAGGTCCTCTGCAGAAAAATGGATCATCAGTACTGCTTAAGCTTTGCACAATGCAGTTTCTTTTAAAGCCAAATGATTCACAAGGCTACACATACACAACTAGAAAAGTTCTCTGAAGATTATCTCATATGGAAATCATAGTACACTCCATTAATTACCCTCTCTGAGGAAAAGAAGGGTGAAATTTGTTATAGAATCAGACCACAAGACAGAAAGTCCCAGGCATCCATTATATAATTTACTCCTGACATAGCACATTAAAATCTGAGAAAGGAAGACCATTTTACTGCAAAGTCAGCAAAATGCTACAGAACTAAAAACCTGCTGCCTGCATACCACTAACCATATCTACAGTGAATAACTACTCTAACGATCACATTGGTATTAACGCTATAAGAATTTTACAGAGGTTTGTGCTTTCAGTTCAGCCTCATATAGGCATTTCCATTGCTCCAGCAGGTGTTTTAAGCTTTGACATTTTGATGAAATATTAAACCTCCTATTTACACTGTCATGCTTTTTCAGTCTGTGACTTGGTACTCTAAAGGTACACCTGTTGAAGGAACATGCCGACCAGGGAAGCAAACACACTGGGCAAGAGTTTCCAGGAGATGGCTGGTGGTGAGGCTGTGGCTTCAGGCACAGCTCTGAGCTAACAGCGCTGCCTGGCCTGGGCTGTCCCACCAGTGGCCTGGGGAGCACTGTGACTCCTGGCTTTTAGGAGAGAGTAATTTCTAAACCACAACACTGGCCACACTGCTTAAGCCAGCAAACAGAAGGATGAAACCAAAGTCCTGCCCTTTCCCAGATGGCAAAGAAGGGTGAATCTGGCTTGCCCCTAAATGCATGGCAAGGAAACGTCAAATTCCATATTTGTGGTTGATTTCAATGAGAAATTAGTCACCTTTTTGGTTATAGCCCTTGGTGTCAAAGTCCTAATGCTCGAAGATGGGATCACAAGAGGTGATGACCTGCACTGTATTCTTGCACAGTCCAAACCAAGGTGTAGCTCTGTGTCAGAAAGGGGAACACCATTTGGCTCACTGTGTGCAATTAATTCATTTCTGCAGTGGCGTCTGGTGAGCAGCAGTGGAATGGATTTAATGATTTTTGCCATCTTTATAAACTGCCCAAGAATGTGCTGGGTGCTTTTGGACTCACAGCCTTTGCTGTCCTAAGGCTGTATTTTTCCCCGTCACGGTTGGCTGCACAGCATGGAGCAGCTCAAACAGACTGCATTCAGCTGGGTATTTACTTAATTTACGTTTTCATACAACCTCTGATTTTAGTAAAATTATGAATAAATTAGAAAGCTACCACATGGCTTGCCCACCAGGACAGCACACGTTCTCCTGCTATTTCAAATCCAATGATCTGTTTCTGTGCTAAAGTTCACACTGAGGCGTTGGTATCTGACAACCGGTCAGCTCAAAGTTCAAAGATCAAAATGCGACTGCATATGGGTCTGTTTTGAGAACAAATGCAGCACAGTAATAGGGACAGTATATCCTAAGACAACAAAACAAATATTTGTTTTCAGCATGCTATTTGCTGAGCGAGGTTTTATCCAAATCCATTAAAGAGCACAGCTAACAGCACTGTTGTGGCTATGAGCACCCTTATGCGATTGTACTTCATTACGTGTTAGCCTTAAGAGGCCTCAGTAGACTAAACCAGTACAGCTGTACTGAGGGGTGAAAGGATCAGAGATCAATTTATAGGAAACACAAACTCTCCCCGTACCTCCTCCTTCTCAGAAGCAGGTGATTAGCCTTTGCATAAGGCACTTCAGCTGGGAAGCCAGCTAACATCAGCATCGTGGTATACATGACACTTAGTATGTCCCACAGATCGTAATCTCAGCAACCGAAATTTATGATTTCACAGCAGCAGATAAGGCTCCCCTTGCTTTTGACGAGGAGATTGGTGGTAAAAAAATGCTTCCGATTACAGTGTTATTTGTTCTGTATCACAAAGAGGCGTGATTTGCATGAGCAAAACCCTCCTTAGCTCAAGCATCTACCCAATAACCGCCCAAAGTCCACATTGGCCTTTATACAGCTTTCTTCTGCTTACTTTCAGTAGGAAGAAAAGTCCATAAATTCAGAGTAATACAGGAGCTGGATGGCTCAGAACTGACCTTTGTGTTCCCATACAAAGGAACACAAACCTTTATGAGTTTGGAGAGTTTCCTGCTTTTTAGAGAGTTCGGTTTCTCAATGTGTTTTTCAAAAGACACTGTTTCTTTGCAGACATTTTCCTTGTTGTCTATCTAAAAAAGTTATCTTTTCTGCTGCTACAAGATATAATTTCTTTTCTTGGAATTAAAGAGTCATCCCTGGCAAAAAAAGAAAAGAAAAGGAAAGAGTCAGAAAAGAGAGAGATGCCAAATGCTAGTAATCATTTAACTGCAGCACTCTCTGCCAACAATAAAGGTGTATTTTACTTAAGAGTTCTAGGAGAAAGCTATTTTTGAAATATTTTTTTTACAGCATGGCCTGCAGTGAAAGCATTCTGAATTTATCACCCCAATTTTTTTTTTTACAGAGCTGTTTTACCTGAAATTCTTAAAAACAGCAGAGTAACAAGCTATCATGGTTGTTCATGGTAACAGCATACATAAAAATTCTTGAATGGATACTCGTATTTGATTTAGCAGGTTATGTTCAGCATGGAAAAGGCAAGGTCTATGTTATGAACCAGAGCATTGCTTGTGTCCTCTCCCCTCATCTGCTACCTTCAGAAGAATATAGTGTGAAAGTGTAAGTAAGAAAGGCATACCTTACGCTAAGAATAAATTAGTTCTTCCCTTGGTAATAATCAAGGCCGGTCAGAAGAATATGTCCTATTGTCCTTTGATTTCTGGAACTTGCCCAAGAAAATAACCACATATAATGGCTCCAAATGCATTACACAAGATTCAGGGAAGTCTTATCAAAACCAGTTGAAGATGTTCACATGAGACTTAAAATCTTAGTGCTAGTCCCATTCATTGAAAAATCTTATAACAGAGTTGTCATTGCTTCGTACTGGAAACAATAAAAAAAATCACACATAGTGGTGATTGACCTACTTCAGTGCTCCTGTGAATATGAATGAAGCATTCTCAAATCCTTAAAATGCCGCCAAACATATCTGTGACAGGGCACATCCCTTTCATTCTGTGCCAGGATAGCAACCTTGATCCTCAGGTCTCATAAAATAGCCTCCAAGACTTCTTATATGCAAGTTTTCTGCATCCCCATGAGTCAATTTAATCTTGTCTCAACTGTCGTGTTTTATCAATATTAATAATTTTTATTTTAAAATATTTAAATAATGTCTGGAAATAACAGTAACGATTTTTGAAAGGCTATAAGAAATGGAGAATATTAGACAGGTTGTAGTGTTTACCTCTAAGTAAATATCCTTTAATTTAATAAATGAATGTTAATACTCTAAAATATGGCTATTCTGAAACAATTGCTATGAAAACATGTTAAAATCAGCAGCTGTCTTACATCTATATCTTGGAGTTGCCCTTTGAAATCATTCCTCATGGGAAGCTATTATGCTGCAGAAACCTTCCTGAAAGCTGCTCCCACGCGAGAGCAAAAGCTAAATACGTTGTGTAATACAACAGTGCAATTACAACAGCAAAAAACAAACAGAATCCAGCACTCTCCTGTATTGCAGCCCCAGTGGTCTCTGTTCTGTGTCATCATCAGTTACTTGTTGCTGGCATTTCTTGACCCCTTCCTGTTTTCCAGAGAAATATGCTTGCAAAACCAACAAACAACCCTACATGGGATAACCCCGCAGCAAGCGTTCACCGCAGCTATAGCCAACATATCATTCATGTGGGCTGCCCAGAAAACAGTGCCTTGGCTCTGCCTTTTAATGTCCAACTTTATCCCAGAAGCAAAGGTATCTTTCTGAAGCCATCATCTTTGCCAACTTTGTTGGAAAGCCTCTGCATGTAGCTTGTGAGACAGCGGGAAAGGGGTCTCGATGTGGGGAGACTTTTCCCATCAGAATTCCTGCACTAAAATACATTAAAAGCTTTTTCTAGTCAATGACTTCTACCAAGCTTAATTTTGGTTTGTTGTCTGCTGAAAATACAAAAAGTAGAAATATATGCTTTTAGTCAAAAAAGGAACTAATTGGCTGCTTTAATGCAAAATCAAACATCTTTTATAATTGCTTTATGTACACATTAAAGTTCCCTGCTAGCTGTGCCAGTGAAGCCTGTGTTTTATCTGCATCATCTGCTTCTTTTGAGATCAGAGGCTTTCTGACTCAAACCACATACCCTCTTTCTCAGTATCTCTCTGTATGTATATTACTATTTCCTCTTTCATATAATCTAACAATCTTCTAAAGATGTTATAATTGTACATTAAGCATCTACATTATCTGAGTGGAAAAACCCTGTAAAAAGATGGGGGAGGGTGGAAATGTTTTATTTCAAAACCATGTTTCACAAAGCTCAGTTAATTTATATCTCTGAAGGTTTCTTCTCTCTCACCTTGATATATGGGCATCTCGGTCTATTTATCCCTTCTGAAATAACACAGTGGGCTTCCATTCTAGTAGCTTGTAAGCACTTAAGATTCCTTATTTATTCTTGAACACCATTAGGAGGAAAGAAAGCCTTATTATGTATAATGCATTATTATGATTAACATCTGGAGGGTGAATGCTGTATGTTCTGCCAGTCTCATTATGTATAATCCTAGTTGTAAACGTGCTAGATGTACACCTTTATATTTCCTTTCTTGGGAGTGCCAGCTTATCCTTCTTACAGCTGAAGAACTAAGCATCATTTGACCCAAGCATCTGCGAAGAGCTGTTCGGATAAAAGACCCACAACTCACGTAGAGAAAACAAACATTCGTTCAGTAAAGTTGTCCTAGTAATCAATTACTTTCTAATTAGCCATTTTCTGTTTACCATAAGGAAAACAACAATTTGGCTCCACCTCCTGGTTTCTAGGCTACCATAAGAGGTAAATTTGTCATTCTGCAGAGGCTGGTCACAAGGTGGCAGTGATCAGAAGATGGCAGCAACTAAACTGACTTACAGGGTGACCATAGATGACTGGAGTTGATCCTAGCAAATGGTGTTAGGAGGAAAAGGAGTTTTGCAGTGCACAACATTAAATTTTATTAGCTATACAAGTCCTAGGATCTATGTCACGTGGAAGCGGGAGTGAGCAAGCCAGGTGGAGTATCAAGGCATTGCCTCAGCCTGCAGGGATGCAATTAGGAAGGCCAAAGCTCAGCTGAGGTTGAAACTAGTAAGTGGTCTGAAAGACAAGAAGAAAAGCTTCTAGAGCATATTATCAGAAAAAGTAAAGCAAAGGAAAACATGAGCACACTGTGGGGCTGAGGTCCTAGTGGCAGCAAAAAGGATGAGACACTCAATTCTTTCTCTGCCTCAGCTTTTACTGATAAAGTCTGCACATACACCTCTTGGCTTTTTAAGCCTTGTGAGAGACCGCAGGAGTGAGGCATTACATGAAATAGAGAAAGATAGATTTAGCGACAGCAAGTCTAAATTTGCTAAAGTCTAGACTTTAGCAAACTGGACATTTATGGGCTGGGATGCTGTGGGTGCCAGTGGTGCTGTGGGAGCTGGCCAATGTCATTGCAAGGTCACTCTCTACCATCTTCAAAAGGTTGTGGCACTCAGAGGAAAACCCTGATGTCTGGAATAAGGCAAACACCATGTGTCTCTTTCACAAGGGCAAGAAGGAGGATCTGAGGAACAGCAGAGTAGTCATCCTAACCTCGGTTTCCAGGAAAGCAGTGGGAGCAAAATCTCCTAGAAGCTATGTCCAAACACACAGAGGACCAGAAGGTGAGTGGGAATAGCCAGCATGGATTTACCAAGGGCAGCTCATGCCTGACCAACCCCAAAAGGTCTAAATGCCATGTATGCAGTATTGTGCAGATGTGGTTGACTGCTTTGTACTGAGGGTTGGAGCAGTTGAAACCATTTCAGGTAAATGGACAGTGCTCCAGGGTACAGTGACTATAAAACAGCAAGTGCCTTAGACTTCCTTGCCTTGTAGTCAACTGGGACTATGAAGCACAGTGATTCTGATTGGTATCTATGGCTACTTGTCTGGCAAACCCCATAAAACATGGTTTAGAAAATGGTTTAAAATGGGGCTGGTACTTGGTTGTGCTTAGTTTAGCTTCTTATGTTTTGTTTCGAAAGGAATTGTAAAGTGGTTCTGCATCTTTGGTAAATTTATTCCAGTTTTTGTGATGTGATGTGTCCAGGCAAAGAAGCAACATCTAAGCACTTCACATATCCCTCTACACTCAATATGGTTTTCAGTTGTCATCCCCATACATTTTCAAATGTGTGCAATAGGCTTCATATCCACACCTGGATTAGTTGTTCTGCAATGAAGTCGAAGTGGTTAACCCCAGCCTTGCCATCTGGTGGTGGTCCCCAAACAAAAGAAGGAATTTTACACTTTTAAGCAAAATAAAAGGGAAAGGCTGAGCTGGTTGTTCCTTCCCCTGCAAAGACTTCCTTCGTAGGTCTTTTCACCCTGGGTGACTTCAGCTGATTCATACACCTTAGGCAGGGACCTCTAGTTCCTCATTCATACCCTACTGGTATACCAGTGCCCCTTCAGGCCTTCTGTTGCGATTAAATGCTCTGTGCAGATGTACAGCTGTAGAGTTCCTGGAAAGCCTGGAAACACATGGTTGTTTTCCACAAGTCTTTGGAATCTTTTTCTGTATTTAATGAAAGTTAAGTACTTTGGCATTGTCAGATTTTCATTCAAGTGGACGCTTTGTAACTCTTCATTTCTTATCAACAGTCACTTTCCAAATCTGTTATTGCAAATTTGTAGACTTTGGTTAATCTAAAATGCAGTTAGAATAAAGTTCAGTTCAGACAGTTCTTAAACAATTCCAAACTTACGAAAGGAATTAACTCTATTACACAGTATGCAATCTAACACTTTTCTGGCTCTCCAAATGATGGAACAAGGCTGTTATTTTTAGTATTTTCATGTGGCTGTGCCCAAAATATTCCTGTAGAAATTAGGGAACGATTTGCAATAATATCAATACTGTAAATGCAATAAGACATTATAATCTTCCATTTCTAGATCTTCCTCCCTGCCCAGCTTCCCACAGCAAATTACAATCGATACAAAGCTAAACTTAGCACTGTTACATCTGCCAAGTGATGGCCAGACACAGGGGCAGACCTATTCAATTTAGGGACTCTCCAATCTAGTGGTA
>NW_008824806.1:2121081-2135182 GCF_000699105.1 Pygoscelis adeliae | reverse complement strand
AGAGATCCGTCAGCTGACTCAGCCCTGCTCTTGCTTGATGCCAAGGAGAGGATTGACACTGATTTCAGAGGGGACATGCTTGAAGTTTAATATATGAGGAAAATAAAATTCAGGGTTGGATTTTCTGAGAAACAACAAAGAATATTCTATTCTCAACCTAGATCCATGATCTTGTTATATATTAGAAGTCCCAAGCCACAAAACTACACACAAGGCACTTGAAGTCATTAGGTATGTAACCTCAAATTCCTAAGGAGATGAAAAATAGGTGGGATTGGCCACTCTCTGAAGGAATTCCTGTACCAGGATCCAATATGACTAATTTTGCTAGTGCCTAGATCTCAGAGAGGTATTTTTCAGGTGACTTACAAAAAACGCTGCAGGCTCATGACCCAAATGAATAAAACCCATGGAAATTTGCTCTTTCCTAATGGTTATGCCCTACAGGCCCTGTCTGTACACTTAACTAGTGTAAATCAGTATCACCTTTGAAGCCGGTAAGGTCTATAATGATTTATACTAGCTAAGGATTTGCATTATGATCAGTAGTACCTGAAAGGCATTCATTTTAAAAATGCCAAACAAAGATTTAATAATTTGAGTGACTGAAGTGGCTTTTCCATTCTTGCACAAGAAACTTTAGAATAGGGAGAGAGTAACTGAAATCTCCATTACAATATCCCTTACATGAGATTACAGTGTCATTGTCTATCAGAGGTGTCACTGCTACTCCACTGAAGAAATTCAGGATCCATTCACCTTCAAAAACAGCCCTTACCCAGCAGGATGGTTACACTACACAAAATGAAAGTGTGTTTAACTAATTGATTCGCTATACACAAGAAACCAATACAATTATTATAAAAAAGGGTCTTTTGTATACTGAGCAGAGCTAGAGAAGGTAAGAAACATGACAGCAGCATTCATAAATGTCTAAAGGCACTGAAGAGCTTTATCAGTGAATTCCGTTAACAAGCGACGTAGTAAATAATTCCTGAAGATGTAAAGCATGCAGCTCTCTTTCCAAGTCAGGCTCATAAAACATGGAACTGCTGAGTGATATTTCTCCACTGGTTAAAGGACAACAGCATGGGGCCCTCCAGTCCTCAGAAGCAAAACAAGAATGGATGTGAGTGTGGAAAAGGAGCAAAGCAGCTCTCCTGTGTGGTGAACCATGCCCCAAGCCTACCGAAACTACCAGAGGACTACCAAGCACCTGAGCTTCTGCAGGAAGGGCAGAGAGAAAGGCTCTATTGTCACTGTTCCCAGGATTAAGACTTTAAATTCTGTGGAAGGAAAAGGAGTTGGGACTTATTTTTCTCTATCCTGACCTCACAGGTGCATTTATATGCAATGGGAGGCAAGAATGAGGATAAAATGCCTATATTCAGTTAGTAGTACTTCAGACCAATTTTTTACAACTAGAAGTAGTTTTACAAAGTCCAATGCAATGGCAGCAAACTACCAGAGTAGGACCGTGATTTCTTTGTTGGAAAGTGCTGGTTGCCTCCCCATCAACAGATTCAGCACCTTGCAATGTTCGGGTCCAGTGTTAACATGAATTGTGAATGAAAATATTGACTTAGCTCCAAAAAGTTTCCAGCTGCATTGGAGAAGGATGTCTTATAGCCGCCAGAAGAAATCCCGGGAGAGCCAGGAAGCAGTTTTGATAAATTAGTGAAGTCAGTTTTCAGCATTTCTGTTTTAACTTGAAAAAGATTTGCTGCCATATGCATTTGTACTTTGGCAATGCTTGCTGACAGAACAGAGGCTGTCTTGGCACATCACTTGTAGGAGCAAAATAGATTTGGCTGTCATTTCTGTAATAAGCATAATTCATATTGCAGTGTCTAAAAACATATGGAAAGGATGTCAATATGAGATGAATATGCCTTAGAAGAGCTTGTAGGAGCCTCCCAATTAAACACGTACAGGGGTAGATGAAGTTGTAATATAAACAACTCCTCCTTCTCCTATGGTAATTGCATTTTTTTTGTGTTCAATTAATGAATAACTAAGTATGCTACTTCGAACATGTAGGGCCCAGTTTTATCCCTCCACACAAACCTCGTACCCGTGTAATGCAATTAACCTCAGCAATTCATATCAAAGACAGATCTATAAAAAATGAATAGAGGAGGCTTCTGTGCAGATAAGGCATGACTTTTATTTACTCCTAGCATGTGCATGTGGTATTTTCACCTGGTCTGTCCAGTAGCTATCGTTAGGAAATCACCATGCCCAAGTTTATACAACCTACTTCTGACTACAGGTAGGTAGCTGATTCTTCATATTGCACAAATCAAGTTTGTGCTGCTCCCAGATAATTTGGAGGAAGAATGAGGTGAACAAAGTATGAAAGAGTTCTTACCTGCCTACAAAGTACCATGTAGACAAATTTTTGATATAAGTAAGTATATGGTCCCTTTATATATTTTATGGGGGCTTTACAGATCTAAATCTCCTTTATATTTGTGTAAAAAACTGATGGTAATTGTTACACTGATATAAATACCATAAGACCGTGATCTCATGGCTGGTAGCAGCATGGAGCCAGGCTCGTACAATTTTAGAGTGAAGCAGAACTTCTTGCAAAATGCACTTGCACCTAACTGAGAGCCATGTTTTTCTGCCAGTATAAACAGATCAGGGTACAAATGAGAATTGGGCCCACACATATAGATACATAATTTACAATTTCTTCATTGTCTTTTAACTGCTTGCACTCTTTAATCTAACTGGTTTTGCAACATGCAAGGATTTATAATATAAAGAAATGGTCACAGATGACATTTCATAGCACTGATGTCTGGCATACTAAGATTATGTATTTCAATAAAACGGAATAGCTGGTCTTCAAAAAGCACAGGTAGATAAATAAAATGTGATCCCCATATCCCAACCTCAGAATGTTAGAAATGTTACTCAGCTTTTACATGCAGGCTAGAAATTAAACAAGTTGGACTTTTGCTATTACTGTGCTATAAATTCTTTCATTTTTAACTTTATACATAGAGCATTATAAGTACAAGGAACAGTTGGAAGGAAACAAGAAATATCACATTTCAAAAGTGAGTGAATTAGGAAACTTGGGCCCACTTTCAGAAGTGAATTAAGCTCTTGGACACAGACCACCTACCTGCTGTGCGAGCTAATTATATCTTTAAGGGTCTTCATGCTAGATTTAAAGGTGTTTCCAGTGCCAAAGATACAGAGGGGTACTTAGAAGAATTTTTAAAATGCCTTGGTATCAAAAGCCCTTGACATTTTCAACAGTTAAATCCCTTTAAAGATCTGACTCATGTTGCCCAAGTCACTTCAGAAGTTGTAACAAGCTCCCAAATTATGTATGGCTTTTTCTGTAACAGGTGTTGTAAACTTTAGTTCTCAGCTGTAACCTCTAGGCTCCCTGTAAAATGTAAAGGAATAAATGCTACACTGGACTTCTCAGTGCCAACAAGTTGTCCAAGCCATAGTTTATGTCAAGGAG
This sequence comes from Pygoscelis adeliae, assembly GCF_000699105.1. NCBI lineage: Eukaryota > Metazoa > Chordata > Aves > Sphenisciformes > Spheniscidae > Pygoscelis > Pygoscelis adeliae. Next base: position 2,131,692 of record NW_008824806.1, on the reverse strand, counting down.
AAAGTAAAAGTTAAGGTCTAGCTGCAAGAGTACTTTGGTGTCTAATTCTGGAATGGTGGGAGGTGATGATCTCTGCTTCCAACCCTCAGATCCAGGCCCTTTCTTTGAATTAAGTATCTAATGCCTCTCTGTAAATCTAAAGCAACCATTTAACAACTCCACCACTCGTGCAAAGAGGCAACTCATGGTTTCCTCACTTTCTATCTCTCACTCAATTAGCACATTGCAGGTGAATGAAAGTGTAATTACAGTTACAAAGAGAAATTAAGCATGGCAGGATAGTCTAGCCAGGCAGAGATGAATAACATGAAAAGATTTTTCAAGAGAGCCTCACATCAGAAAAAGCAATTTTGTCAAACTCAAATTTTCAGTCTAAACTGGAACTAAAATACTGTTCAAATTGTTGATGTTTCTATGCAGTGGAAACTGTGAGTTTTGACCAAGTCTATTAAGACCTTGTTTTTAAGGTCTGTCCTCTAGAAGAACCACTATATCTTGCAAAATCATTGTGTAGAAGTTGAATAAGAACCACTCATTGATTAAAAGAAGCCACATTCTTCCTGCAACACCTTAATGGTATTTGAAGGTTTCCATGCAAGCTCTGAAACAGCCTAATCCTCATTAATGTGTAAGAACTTTTGATCTCAGAGATATATTATTTTAGTTCAGAAAAAAAAGAATAAAGAATTTTATCAAATAAGAAAAATAGGTAAATTATTATTGTAATAAAGACATACAGAACTTTTCTAAAAAAAAATGGGTTGTGTAAATCTTTCTTCAAAACAGAAGAAATGAACTAGAGAAATAAAAGTAAAGTTTCGAGGATAATACTTTGCAGTGTGTTAGACCAAATTAGCTTTCACTTTGCATAAATATATAATGCATAGGTTTTATACTTGATTTTACAACATTCGGCAAAGGGACTACTTATCATAATCTTGACATAGAATAACAGTGGCAAGAAGAAATAATAAAAACTATCTAAAAACTGCTGCAAGTGGATATTCGCTTCATAAATGCCACAGATATGAAAAACAGAAGTGCTTGGAGAACTGTCACACAGCCCTGAATCAAAAGCCACTGCAATGAGAATTGATGCTCTGTTTACAGTTCTGCTTTTGTTTATCTACATTGTAAAGCAATGTGAACCACAGTCCTTGGTGTACATACTCCTCACTGAGTAGAGAAAGAGTATTAATATGAGCTAACGATACTATCAGTAGGAAGCTGGAAATTCACTGCTGTCAAAATTTCAGCTTCACAAAAGATGTAACTCCCATGCTGAGTGTTAATTTAAAATATATTTCCAATTTTAGTCATTTAAAAATCTTAGTCTCCTTTGATGACTGCAAAATAAATAATATGACAGGAAATGTAATTCCAACAGACCTGACTGAATACCACAATGATGGGTGTGAGAAAAAGCAGTCTTCACAGTCAATATATCTGATGGATCATGATCTCAGCTACAAGATATCATTAGGCTATGTCTAACAACTTTTGGTCTTAGAACTTCTTTAAAGTCTACAAAAGCCAGTTAACCACAGTTCCCGGTGACCAGCAAGGGACTAACCCCCAGGTGCAAGGTCAGCTCTGCTTCAACTTGCTGTACCTCAAATCCATACAAGTTTGCAGCCAGATATCCTGTGATATCTGCCAGCACCTGTGCCAAAATTCCTTGCTCCCAACACCAGGCCATTCTGCTCTTTTCCTCCTCTCTTTTTTAGTGCAAGAAGGAGGGACAAGCCCAGAAGGAGAAATGAGTTATCTGCAGACCAGTTCTTGTTAGACCTCCGCATTGCAAATTAATTGTTTTGGTGCAGCCATACCCTCTTATACAGAACAGGAGGGCAGCCTGAGGTCAACCTTCAAATTGAGGTCAATTGCCCTCCTGTGGGGCAACCTGAGGTCAGTCTCAAAAGTGGCTTTAAAATATCCATACTGGCTTATTCTTTGTACAAGCAAATTATTCTTTGTTGCCAGTGGTGGGGTCTCTAACTCCCAGCCATCCAGTTTATTTTCTGAAAAAAACAGATCTTTGATATTTCTTGAAGTGAGTAATATTGTTTCACTCTCATGACCAGCACTAATGCTGCAAAAATAAGTTAGATTAGACACAAGTCAATTACAGAAGAGTGAGTTTTAATATTGCCAGTCACAGCAGCCTTCTGGGGTTTTTCCTTAGTAAATTAAAAGGCTTTTCTTTTCATCTAGAACCATCTTATCACTCATTTCACTATCAGAAAAACACTCTGAAGATAATAATGAGAGATTCTTTTAAAGGAAAATATATCTAGTTTAATTTCATCTCAATTTTAGGAGGGAGGATTTTTCTATTTTATTAGTTATTTGGGTTCATGGTTTTTGTTGCACACTGGTGATAACAGCAAAATTTATATAAGGTGGGTTGCCTGAGAATTGTGATTTCACTTACTATGCTCAACTAAGACTGTCCCAAAATAAAGACTGTCTTCTTTACAACTGTGCCTCTTACACAGGTTGTGTTTTGTATGATGTTTACTTGGAAACTGGCAATCTACTCCTGCCCTGTCTCCTAACTCCTTACTCCCAGACTCCGCACTTTCTTCAGGATTCAGTAACGTTACTCATTTTGATTATGATGTCACCCATTTGTTTGGCAAATAATTTACTACCTTCCTTTAAGAATCAGGATACCATATCACGTTTAACTTCTAACGTTTAAGGCTCTTAAGGTGGCAGGTCCAATTTACTTACAGCTACTGATTGATGTCTCTCTTGACTTGAAACTCAGCTCCGGATTACTCCTTGTCTGTTCCCACAATGCCCTGTGTGCAGTGTGGATGTGAGCATTTCTCAAATGCCATAGTATCCCTAAACAGATCCCCAGCTTTCAGTGTATTTGTTTCAAATGGAGAAATTGAAAATGTTCTCATCAGCCTCACCATCTCTAAATGTGTGGGTTTCATTTCTCAGTTTCAGTTCATTTTCAAAATATAACAAGGCATTGATTTTGCAAACCTGTTTTGTAGCAGTCCCAAGACACTGTAATCAGACATTCTTCTATCCTATAATCAGCAGAGAGGATATGACCTAATTCAGCTTCTTTGCATTATGCATTATGATACCTGGCCACATACCTGAGACTGTTGCCTTCTTCACAGCAAGATAAGGCATCAGAGCAGTCATGCAGCTCCAGAGCAGGGTCCTGTCAGCCTGGTACTCTGCCTCCAGCGGTGCTGTAGATGGAGACGCCCCAGGCAGGGTGTCACGCAGGGCAAGCACAGCCAGCCTCTCCCCCAGCAGTCTCTCAGTTCTGACACTTTTCAGCTGGGGGGAATCCTGCACCTGCTGTAGTTTCTCTGGTTTGTCACCCACAACACGTCCCTCTTCCAAGTGCTTCCCCAATCTCCTCTTGAAGCTTCTTAGGCACACAACATCCTTCAGTGAGGAGCTTTACAGGTCTGTTACCTATGAGTGAAAACATGTCATGGCCCCTTGATTCCTGTACTGGAAGAGGCAGTGAGCAGTCGATTCCCAGTTGCACCTTTCCTACAGCATTCATTACTTCAGAGACATCTCTTCCCCCACACTCAGGTCCTCTCTTTTCCAGTCAGAAGAAACCCACTCTGTTTCACCTTTCCTGGCACAGACAATGCCACATGACTCTGATCGCTCCTGCTTCCCTTCTTCAGATCTTTTCTGTCCTACCATACACTTCTGGAACAAGGAGACAAGAACAATACACAGTATTCAGGGTGCAGCTGTACCATAGCTACAGAGCTGTAATGCTGTTTTCCTGTTTTGCTTTCCATTCCTTTCCTAATTCCCCCCTAAAATCCAACTTGTTTTTCTGATAGTTGCTGAGCAATGAGCTGATGTTTTTCTGGAGCTCTCTGTGATAAGACCCAAGGTCTCACTCTTGAGTTGTAATAGGCAGGTCAGAGAAAATTATTTAGTACGTAAATTTAGGTTTATGATTTCCCCTCTGTACCACTTTATCTATATTGAATTTTACCTGCCATTTTACTTCCTAGTCTCATAATCCCATTCTGCAATTTTTTATAGCCAGCCTAGGGCCTGACTCCTTCAGCTCAACCAGTTTTGTCACCCTGCTGCTTGCTGTGCTTTCCAGGTCACTTATAGACACGTTGTATAGCACAGTTCCTAGAAGAGTCCTGGAGCCCTCCTTTCATTTTGAAAACCAAACATTTAGTCCTACCTTCTGCTTATATTTCTGAGCCTATTATTTATCCAAGCTAGGACCTTCTCTCTTACTCCATGGCAGCTTCATTTCCTTAAAATCCTATGGTGATGGACTTTGTCAAAAGTCTTCTGGAAATCTAGGCAGATTATAGCAACAGGGTCATCCTTAATGACATGCTCGTTGTCCCCTCAAGAAACTTCCATTGTGTTTGAAGGCCAAGACTAGCCTTTATAGAAACTATGTTTTATCTTTCCAGTAATCAGATTTATCCAGATTTCCACTACTTCTATCTTTTATCATGGCTTCTGTTAATTAACCAAGTGTAGACATCAGGCTCACAGGCTTGGAGATCTTCCCTAGAAACCCCTTTAAAAATTTGTGCAGCATTTACCACTCTCCCCTCCTCAGGAATGAGTGAAACCTTAAGAGACAAATTACACACTGCCATCAATAATTCAACTATTTCATCCTTTAACTCTCTTAAGACTCTTGGGTGAATATCATACAGTCTCAGTGATTTCTTAGTGTTTATTCTATATCTCTTTTTTCAATTACTTCTTCCACGGTTTCTTCTGTTTCAGACGATCTCTTGCTGAGTCCTCTCAAAGGGTTTGGGGCTCCCCGCAGTCTTCCTACAGTGAGCATCAGAGCAAAACACTTATTTGCCCTCTCCGCCACAGCCTTGTCCTCACTGAGCTCTCCTTAAATAACCCTGTCACCAGCTGACCTGCAGAGCTGGCAGTGTTTCCTCCTGCTCTGCCGGGAGAAGGATTTAGACCTGCCTTGCTGTGTAGTGAAGCATGTTGCCTAGGACCTATGCCTCTTTGCTATAAAAAGTGGTTGCTTGGGCAAGGATTTCAGGAAGAGAAAGATGGTCTCAAGTTAAGACAACGGAACAATGGTCTGGAAAGCTGGATTTATGTCACTGCTATAGTACTGGGCAGGTGATTTATTTACGTCTTCTGTTTGCACTATTTGTTCACTCCTGATTTTCTAAGTAAGTGACTGATTTGATACCTCTGGTATACAAGTAGTGCAGTACAATTTTGAATATATAAAGTATCACACCAAAAATTCAGATTTCATCACCTCAAATCTGACATATTAGAGGGCTGTGGGTTTTTATTTTCAACTCTTTGTGTCTCAGTTCAGCATCTACAAAATGGAATAATACTACCCCTTACCTCAGAGGGGTTTTGTGCATATAAATTCATTAAAGTTTGTAAAATGTTCAGGTACTATAGCAACAGGCACCGTAGAAAAACCTGGAAGGGACATAGTAATTATCTTCATAGCAGGGTTTGGATACTGTACAGTAAATAAGGCATGGGGGACATATTGAGCAATGGGAAGAGAACTAAAATTGAATATTTGCTTTTGAGCTAAGCTCCTTCTGTCCTGTGCACAGACTGAAGCACAACTAGTTTAGAACAAAATTCAAATGTGACCATGTAATTAGACAACGTCATAATGCTCACACCCATTGGGGCTCATTTAAGGCCATACAAGGCAATTCTTAAGGTTTGGCAAAGATACCAGCAATTAAAAATAGGTTTTTACATTAGATAAAAGGTGAGGAAACTGTAATGAAAGGCAGTCCAATTCTCTTCTGCTACTCCACTGAATTGCAATTTGAAGGGGTAATAAATATTGCATACAATTTTCAAAAGTACTTTAGAGATTTGAGAGCCTAAACTCTATGAGTGTCATCGCAACATAAGCTGCTATTACTCCAGCTAGAGGAAACTCTGCTAGTTGCAGAAGTGGAAGCATTAGGACGATATGTCTGCATGGCACTCCATGCAGAGAGAAAACACTGTAAGAGGAAAGGCTTACTAAATTGGCCTTAGCCAATGTATCTGGGCTAGTATCATTGCATACTGTGCCATCTGAACATATACAGGTAAGATATTGAGACAAATCTGATTTAATATGATTGTTTGACAGAATTTGGTGCTTACATATGGACAGCTTTTGCTAACTTTACTCAAACAGATTAGCATCCCACTCCAAGAGCTTTCCTGTTGACATCAGTGGGGCTGCTAACAGTAAATACACTCAATGTAAGGAGTTCAGAATCTCTCCATTACAGAGAGAGGGAAGAAGCATATGGAGGAATTACAGGGAATTATGTTCCTATTTAATTGAGCCAAGCAAATTCTTTTTCTAAGACTCAATAACTGTGGGAACTTTAATTTCCATACAGAAAAGTAAAAATTCTTTATTTTAAAGTCTATGAAATAAGATATATGAAATGTCTGTTTATAGGTATGATGCTGCGGTTGACAGTAAAGCTTCCATCGATTACCACCAGGCCTAACTTTCACCCATAATAAACAACTTAATCTACCTTAAAATGATGAAGGACTCAGCTGACCCTGCCAGGATTTCATTCTGATGTCCAAGGAAGGCATGTATTTTAAGAATGTAGCATCCGGCAACTTTTGCCAGCAATCTGAGCAACAGACACTATTTGTATTTTTAAGAAAACTGGCTATAAATAATAGTTTTCTATTTGTCAGAATTACCCTTATGATTTACTTATTTTTGTTATTGTGTTGTAACGTATTTGATGTTTAAGACTTTAAAAACCTACAGCAAATACAAAATAACCGATCATCACAATAACCATCGTTACAGTGATGGAATCCACACATTTTTTTTCTATAGGGCTGCATTTGTTCTACTAGTATGCACATATAGTTGTTTTTTATGGCGGAATCCTATTTGGGCATTCGTTATTGACACACGCAATCAGATTTTAAGTGCAGTTAAGTACACCATCTGGCTTTTCTTTCCATCTATGCCTGTGTAGCCATACACAGTTATCTGCTATTCCAGGAGTGTCTGGTGTCTACTATAGCTGCACCAGTTACACTACGATCAGCTGAGTAGGCATTTCCCTTATGAACCCTGATTTTCAATGTTTAACAACTAATTCGAAATTGCATCAAGCTCAAACATGGCATGCACATTTGCAGACCAGATGTGGTTTTGTTTATCCTTTTATTTTTAAATGCCAAAAATGTCAGGGTTTAAAGAGTCCATCCAAATGATATAACATTTGTGATCAGCAAAGCAAATCTGCTCTCAGTTTGGGGATATGGTCACAGGAAGTTTGAAAGTGGGTCTTAACCTTTTGGTCATCACTTGTATCTTTCTTCTCTTAGCTAACCACTGCTAGTACACAGCATGTAGTGCAAGCCACGTTTAATGATGGGGCTTAAGCATGTCTATGACAAACCACTGGCATTTGGCACAGAGGGAAATTGTGCTGATTTACCCTGCAGCTAGACAGGCTGGATTCTATTAATCCCAGTGTAGATGTAAAAATAGTCTTTATATTTCTCTCTAAATCTGAAGAACCTAAGGAGTGAGATAGAGGAGCCCTCCAGAGACAAATTCTGCGAAAGAGTTCAAATTCATAAGAGGACATAAAAAGGAAAGAAGGAGGAAAGGAGGGAATGAATTAAAAACATTTTCATTTTTTTTTCATTTAAATGCATTTTTTCAGTTTTTCTGACCATCTGAGCTTTATGTTGGGAAGATCCAGTCCAGCAACATCTTATCTCTAAGTTAGGGGCTCTAAACCCACCAAAGGTCTATTGAAGGACCCAGAATTATCAGGCATATACCTAATTCATCTGCAAGTTCTCCAGGCAGTTGTTTTCCCAGATATGCTTGTAAGAGCCTATCCTGGGGCAATGAATGCTTATCTCCCACCAAACGCTCCACCGCAATCCAAAGCATCAGCTACACCCCATCTCTTCTTAGAAAGTCCTATTTGCAAAACAGTCTGCTGGTTAGAGCATTCAGCCAGGTTCCTGTGCACAGCGCCTGTGGGGGACGCAGTCCACGCCGCCTCCGGTACGTGTGTTATGGCGCTTTCAGCCGAACCCAAGAGTTTCAAGAGGCTTCTTTGCACACTCCCCACTAATTAGAGAGATGTGTGACTGAACCATTTCATACTGCGGAAGGTATTGAGCCTGGGTGTCTCACTTTCTCAGCGAGTGCTCTGATCTTTAATAGGAACTGAGGAAATCACGTCTCCCTGCCTGAACCATAAAAAAGAAGAGAGAGCTGGGATCAATCATTTGAAGAAATCATTACAGTCAGGAGAAGATTCCAGGTTTATGATCCCCAGTGGAAGAAGGCACTTGCCCATCACTTGGAGTGAAGCAGTGGGCATCAGAGGAGGGAAGGGGTCACACTCCCAGGTGTCACCTCCTACCGGCTGCAGCTTGACATGTTCAAGAACAACAAGGAATTTAGATCCTTACGAGGGGGAGTTAGGTTCTACTCAGAAGTCAGGCACTTAGAAATTAGACTGCTAGCATCTATAGATATTTATATTATTGAAAATAAACAAATAAAACTTTACTAATTCAAGCAACAGAGTATTTTTTTCTGTAACAAAAGGTTCTGTGTTATCACACTGCACATTAGATGTTTGGTGTTTTAATGCAGTAGAAACAAATGTAGCATGGCTCCAATATTAAACCAGTGCTAATTTTGCCTATTGAAAATGCTGATGTTAAATATAACATATAACTCTGCCTTGGTATATTTGTCCACTCTTTCAAAGCTCCTTGGCCCCCAGGAGCTCTTCTGAGCAACTTTCCTTTGCTCTTTTTTCAGTTTCCTGCTATTTTCACCTTCACCCTCTGCCATTCCCTGGCTCCAGTGTGTCCTGCTCCAACTTCAGCGAAAGGCTGCAGGCCCAGCTGTCGACCTGGTTCCCACAAAGCAGGTCCAATGCTGGGTGATTTGTGGTGTGATTTGTGGGTGATCAGTGTATTGTTTACACTGGTAAGCAATACTATAGGTCTCAGATCTGAGGCAGTACATTAATGTAAGGTGAAAAATGTTCTAAGAACAATTTTCCTGAAAATTTCTCTTCAGCAGGGGGAAACATAAGCACGTGATTAATCTTAAACACATAAGTAGTCCTAATGAAGTCAGTAGGGCTACTCATTGACATGAAATTAATACATAAACAAGTCTTCATAAGATGAGAGTATGTATATGAATAAAATTACTTCCTCATCTCATTCCACAGGCATCCAGGACCCATACTTGCTCCTGTGATGGCTTCTTCTCACATCAGCTGTTCAGCCAACTACTTACCCTCCAGCTGGTCTGCTTAGATCACTCTATAAACTCTTGTGCTCTCCCTCACGCATGCCCGAGGTGCCAAGAGGGACCTTTTTCATTTCCACATTGGTCAGATATTTCTACTATAAAACGTGTTCTGAGAGATTATTAATAGTGCTTGACATTGACCTGAAAACAGATGATGAAAAAGCAGCAACATAATTTACTCACGTTAACGGACATCAGAAGTAAGAAAGGAGCAGGTGAGTTTAGACTCCAGCGAGCCACTCTCTATCCTCTGTGCTTTATGCATACCCACTCTTTTCATTTTATTTATGGATTAATCTTTTTCAATATAATCAGTATTGGCTCCTCAAGGACACAGCCATTATGTGAAGTTTAAACAAGTATAAGTCCTTTATTTTTCTTTTAGTGTCATTTTACCTTGTTTGTTGAAAAAGAATATGTCACATTATGTTTTATAGAACATATGCAATATATAATATATTTCACACCAATATGTTATTGTAGAAGATATAATGTGTATTAAAATACATGATATGTATTGATATAGTGGCTAGAGCCAGTGCAATTTAGATGTGAGGCCTGCATGTCAGAATGGGAGCTACCAATAACCTCCTTCGTAAATCCACCTCCATAGTGTATGTGGGATTCCTGTAGTCAACAAATGTTATTGTTATTGTGATGGTGACTCTAGTCCTCATTTATTTAGTAATTCTATGGGTGCCCAGAGATGTCCATAGCTTAGGAGTGAGGATCTACTTTGCATCGAAAAGATGTGAGAGCATGATGAATTGGAGCAGACACTACAGTGGGCTTTGGAAAACCTGAATTAAGATCCTGGCACAGATTTCCTCAATGACTTGACAAATCAGTGAATCTCCTCTCTGCTTCCCTGGCCCAAGGAAAGTGTGAAACACATCCTTGGGTGTTCCACCAGAGAAAGGGAAGATCTCTTCTAGCTCCTGCTTCCTTCAGCCTTCTCCCCATTGAGCCCCATTTTCTTCCTTGTGCACCTCCTCAGAGGCTAGAATTTATTTCAAAGACAAAGGGGCTGTAGGTCATCAAGGGGTAGCAAGCACCCCAGCACAAACTCACTCCTGAAGTGCTTTCTGGTGCCTGCATAATAAACTTAGTGCTCTTTTAGGTAAGGAAAGGCCAGGAGTTTCTCTTGCAGAAAAAGCAGAAAAGATGGGTGAGAGAGAAATGTGGGCATCCAGAAAGCAGCACTTCCCATGAAGTCAATGAGATTGTTGACCTTTCACTCGCATGCGACTTCACTGCTGTATAATATAATGTGGGGTGCTTAG
>NW_008824806.1:2071093-2121051 GCF_000699105.1 Pygoscelis adeliae | reverse complement strand
ATCTCCTTGTGGTGTTATTCAGCACTGAGTAAATAAAAAAGAGGAGTTAGGGAAAACAAAGAGTGTGGAAATCAGGAAAAATTAAGAAAGTGAGAACAAACTAAAATAGCTGAGACACAGAAGAACTGCAAAAGGCCTGGTATCATAAAAGATGGATGGAGAAACGGCTTATGCTGTTGACTGGCTTAAATCTTCCCCCCACACCATGGTGGTTTTTATAAATCCCATCTTTGGAGCCTAACTGCATTGTTTAGTGTATAAGGAACATCGATGCCTATTACCATGAATTCTGTTCCTTCAGCCTGTGCCTGACTTCTGGCTGTTGCACAACTAAGTCTTTGCAATATACAAAATTGTATCATAAAAGTTCACATTTCTGGGCTGCAGCAACATCTTCTCCTTGAAAATTGCATTACTTATTCATGTCTATCTTTTTACAATAAATAAGAAAAAAAGTATACAGCCATAACAATATACTTTAGAGAATGGAATTATTTGTTCCTGATATGGAAACATGTTTTCTTTTGAATTAGTTTGAGCAAAAAGGCAGCAACAAGGCTACTTAGCATAGTAAAAAATCTCCTACCTGTGTTTATTTTCTTTTGAAAATCTTTTATTTTTCAATTCTATGAACAGTTTAAAACTATTTTAGACACATAGGTTAATGATTTAGGCAAATAAAATATTACTACGATGTACTCACCTACAAATCTCTCTTTATCAGCTTCTGTAACGCCCCACTTTCTGACCATTTCTTCGTAGGATTAGACTGCAAAATGGATACTGTTCAAATATATGAAGAGCATAAATGATCTCAAGGAAAATACAGTTCTTGCTGTGGCAAAGACTGCAATGTTTATATACTCCCTAAATTAATATGAATCAGTTGGGTCCATTCAGTTGTACCATCTCTACTTCATAATTACTGGAACAACACAACAGACTAGAACTGAAGAGGAATCAAGCTGATAATGAAGAAAAAACAACTTTTGGAGAGGTAACAAACAGAGCCAAATGATCTGTTAATGCTCCATACTATCCTATGTAAAAAGTTTCCTAAAACACTGTTCGTTTTGAGGAGTGCTATCGGTTGCTGGAGGCTGCTGGAGGTTACTGGAGGTTGTATCACTGTCTCCAGATTTCAGCACTGCTCCCCTGAAAAAAGTACTAGATATGAAAGTGCATAAATGGACTTTAAAAAATGAACCCAAATTCCAGTGTCTTTTAAAATAAATAGGAAAGCTTTCAGTAACCCATTATGGTTACAAATGTGTGTATAAAATAAATAGGACCAAGATCCAGTTGTCCCAGGTTCTACACCTGTATATAACAAGCCTCCAAACCTGATTTACCTGAACTTGGAACTCATATCTAATTCCCCCAAAAAAGGTTGTTTTAATTTTCAATTTAATTTCATTCAGGTGAGAACATGTACATTTTCTGTGAACATCAACTTGGATTTTATCATGTTGGTTTCACACATGTGCATGGGTTTTCAGATGAGCTCACATGGACACAGTAGCAGATAAGCTTAGCACTGATATCAACAAAGAAAATTCATATCGAATATTACAGGATAGCCAAAGGAAGCAGCTGTCAGGTTTGTTAATATAACACTTTGTATTAGAAATGTGATTCAAAGGGTGCTGTGCATCCAGTCCAGCCACTCTGGGAGCAGAACCGCACCTTCTGCCCTCTGCACCCAATTAGAAAAAGCTCATTTATCAAATGAATTGCTCTTCCACACCATACATGAGGACTGAGATGGAGGCAATAAAATATTCACAGAAATGCAGACAACTTGCAAAAAGTCCTTTTTTTTTTAAATCCTGCAGTCCCATTTTTAAAAGGAGCAAGAAATGTAAACCATGCTATTGTGTGACTCCTCTGCAAATTAGCTCTATGGGAATCCAAAATAGAACAGATTTATGCTAACAACGGGCTGAGGGAGATTACTTGCAAACAACAAAGGCAGCCTGGCCAGCAGTTTAGGCCTTCTCTTGTTAAGAAAATTTTTCCATCTGTAACTAAATCAATTAGTTATACCAGTGCAAACCCCTGATAGAGACATGCTGCACCAGCATGAATTGGGGCTTAAAGCCATTTAGGTTAATTCAATAAATCCTTGTCAGCATTGCTTTGAAGCAAAAGATACCATAGAAGGAAAAGTTTATTTGGGGTAAAGAGACTGACTGACATGTAGGTAGGTATCAAGCTGTCATTATTCTGGCTACAAGCATGTGCAGCTGAGAGAATATATGTGGCAGGTCTGATTTGGATCTCATCTCAAGCCTATGTAATTTTTTCTATTCAATAACTGATCTTAAACTAATTTTCAAACGCTTTAATCTTGAGATGTAACAAGACAATTATACATGCTGACCCTTAACACACCACACCTCCTGGAATAACACCAGACTGTCATCTTCCTTTCCATCTCTCTCTTCCCCGCCTTCCCCTTTTCCGTGTGGTAGCATGGCCAAGTCTACCACTTTATTCCTCGTTAGCAGGAGCACCGGTGTCCAAGCGAAGGCACGATGCAATCCCCAGAATTGCTACACGAGGTGAGCTCTTCCGCGCTAATAGCTTGCTTATTCAGAGATGCGCTCTGGGGAGGTCATCAGCGGTGCTACAAGAAGAAAGAGCAGCTACCAGAGAGGTGCGCTGCCGTCTCCCCCTCATTAGCGCTGACACTGGTCACTAGCTGGGACTGGGAGGTAGGCAGCGGGGTGTCAGAATCGGCGCAAGAGGTCTTGTTTTCTTCTTGTAAGCTCTTTTGTGCTGCCTTGCCGGTTGTAGAAGAGAGTTTGTTTAATTGACTATTTTTCCAGCTTCTCTAAATACCTGATGTTCTAGGGAAAAAAAAAAAAATTAATATAATACAGAAAATTATTATGTCGTTATTTACTGATGTCACCTATAATCAGCCATACATTAAACATTTCAGCTGGTTCTCACAGAATCAGTTCTTGTTCCCTGGGCCTCATAAAACAATGTCTGCAGAAAAATATGTGTATTTGCAAGCAAAAACCAGTTCTGAACTTTTAAATTTTAAAGCATAAAAGCTCTTGTCAGGTACTCGTTACAGATCAGTCCTCTGCATATTGCCTGCATCAAACGCTTTCTCCTGCCCAGGAATATGGGACTGGAAGCCTCCTGAGACAGTTCATGCCCCTGCTATCATGGGCTCTATATCAAATAATTTTTCATAACAAATCAATCTCCAGTCCAACAATAATAGATTTTTGTTCTACCAGGCAGACGGTTCGGGACCAGAGCTCCGCCGTTTACTGACCTGGTGGTTAGGAACCCAATTCTGATTCACAGGGCAAAATATACCTGTGTTAAATAAATTCTACTTTGGATCGATTTATTGTCTTAGTAACATTTTCCAACAGTTTAAATAGTTTTTCTCTCCCTTTTATCTATCCTTTCTTCTCTACCCCCATACATTTATGAAAATTGAGGCTTTCTGGGACTCCATTTTGCTAAGCAAAACTAGCCAGGAAGTTTTTATGTCTTCCCCAAAATATGCCTCATAGTCTTCCTGTGTGCCTCTTCCACTTTGCATTAATCTTTCTTGCACATGTTTGACTGGGGTTGCGCGCAGCACTCTCCATGACGTGGCCTCCATATATGCACTGGACATTTTGCAATTACTTCGCTTGAAACAGCTTCCAACATTTTTTTTTTTTCCCATCGTCTACTTTACAGTGTGATCCTGTTGCATTGGCACCAGCGAGAAGGCAGTAATCTGTGGCGCAGGGACAGGAACACATGCCTTGTGAGACATGGGAAGAAAGCACAGAAAGTGGCTTTACTGCCAAAAAAACCACAGAAGGAATTTCATTTTCCTACTCACCTATAACCAGACAGTAGGCTCAAGTCTTTTCCTTCTCTTCAGCTTTTTCCAAAATATAGGCTACCAGTTCTTGGCAGAAATTCTTGTTGGGCTGTGACTGCATGACCTTGAACTTTGTACTATTAAATCTCATCTGTTTCTTTTTACTTCTATCCTCAGTGATCCAGCTGTTCCTGCGTGATATTTTGATCCTCCTCTGCAAAGGCAATGCCACCCAGCTTTGTATCACTAGCATAATTTATCAGTTCACTCCCACTTTTGATCCTCAGGTTAGAAGTAAAAATACTAAACAAATACAGAGCCTTTTTTTAGCCACTGTAACACTCCAGCAGTAGCCTCACTAGTCTGCCACTACCTCTTCAACACTCACCAGGGTCATGTTCACTTTAGTCAACTTTTTATCGCCCTTATGCAACTCACCTCCCTCCCCTAGTTTGACTGATTATTAGTCAGTGAGAATGCAGAAAAAAATGAGTTGGATAGCTAGCAGCAGTTAGATTGATCTTAATAATATACAATTTTTTGAACAACTTTTAAAGTAAAAAATAATTAAAGATGAGGAAATAAATATAAAGATTTATATCTTTGTAAAGAGATTAAATGCAGCTTCAGCCAAGGGAGATTGTGCCAGATTCATTTGACACTACTCTTCAGTGGAGAATTTCTTTTTTTTTTTCCTTTTTTTTTTTTTTTCAGGAAAAAAACCAAACAATGAATGTCATCTGCCTGGACTTCAGTAAAGGACTTCATACTGTGTCACACAGCTAGTAAAGACTTGTCAGCATTTGCAGTTTAGACAGGGAAAGGGAGGAGGGAGTTAGCATAACTTCATACCAGTTAAAAATAACTGTTGAGAGTGACTGCTTGGTTGAGTGATGCCATTTACCACAGCTTTAAATTACTGTGGAATTGTTTAAGCATTAGTTAACTGGCTGCCATGAATCCCATGATGGATCTCTTAAGTCAGAGTTAAGTAATGGTTTACCATAGCCTGGTTAATGGTTATACAAGCTGTTCATGTTTGATTAGGTTTTTTCTTTCCATTACTGTAATTGTGTGATAATTAACTTAATTCCTTTACTTCTCCTTCTTCTTTTGAAAATGTACGTATTTTGTGATTTTAGGATTAACTATTTTTTTCCTGGGAAAAACTCTTCTATTACAGAGCATTCCACTACGTCAATCAATTAGCTGTTTCTGCAGAGTTTATATCCTCAATTTTTCAACCCAAAATAACAGGTACTTAAACTTCTCCACTGGTAGAAAGTACAACAACAGAACAGAGAGACGGTGCTTGACTGATTGGAATTGCCAAGCAGCAATGAACATTTAATAAAATATAGCACTGAATGTTAATTTGAAAGAGAGGACCATAACTCCTTGAAAGAAAATCATATTTGCTGAGACATTAAGCATTAAAAAAGATTGTGTTACACAACTGGAAATATTGATAAACACAAAAAACCCAAACACTTTAGTGTAAAAGGTAGGGCATTAAATATGCTCCCAACTCCATTTGGTACTTTGGTAACATTTTGCACTGTCAAGCGCATAACGAACATCCAGCACCTTCAGTCACAGTAAGTGTACATCACCCTGCACTTTTACTCAGTCTTCTTAGGAAGGGACAGAACATGATACCTGCACTGAGCAATATGAACTCAGAGACAGAACGGTGGGCTCTGGGTGGAATAAACCAGCAGAAATCACAAACTGCTACGGAGCAATGTTTTACTGCATGAACCCATGCATAAACCCTGAGTTTGTCCCTTGGAAATAAAAGGAACAAAAAAGGGAAGAAAAGGTTGTATCCATATTGCTGAACTTATATCTTCATGAGCTAACACCGAGATGTATTTCAGAAGTAATGTCTAAAAATGGGTTCCTATGACATAACCAAAGAAATAGAGTCAGAAATAGGAAAGCTTTCATGCTTTAAAGTTGTTTCATCATTCTATTCGAACTGTAATTCTGGGAAATTGTCATCCAGAAAGTTAGGTACATTTCTAGACATCTACGGCCAAGAAAATGAAGTCATATAACAACAGGTGCAGAAAAGGGTCACTGGCATCATCAGGGGAATGGGATAGGAGTGGGAGGGTTCATCCTCACCAGCCTACCAAAGTGGGGGCTTTATTTGTTTGTGGTAAAGCAACAGCATATAGTAAAAAATCACATGGAGTTATTAATTTAAAATGTAAATGAAACTTCAAACATATGCATTCACAAATGGCTGCACCAATCCATCAAGAAAAGAGTTAAAGATTTTAAGCAGTCTGTTATTCCATGAAGAGCAGTTTCACCTGCCATTAGTAGGAGTCAAATTTACTACCATGGGAAAGCATAAAGAGCAAGCCTGTGAACAGAGGCCGATATTCATATTCATTTGGGGATTTTTAGTGCAAAACTCAGATAAAAAATATGAATAAATGCAAATTTCACCTGGTGTGCATTTATCCAGGGGTGAAATTTCATGCGTAAGCCCCCTCCTCTTCTGCCCACTGGAAAAAAATAAATGGTGAAGCTTTAGTCTGGCAGGTCTAATGTGCTCCTCCAGCTCAAGGATTTGAGCAGCCATTTGAGGTTTTTTATAACAAGCTGCCTACAAATGATCATAGCATGTGATACTAAGCTGTGCAGGTCCAGGAGCGGCACCAGATGTATCATCTAGGTTGCACAGCATGGTGATAATCCGACTGCCCCAGCGCTCCCCTGAGAGGCAGTTCCAACAAGCCACTTTCACAAGCAGGCTATGAACTTGAACAATGATGTTGAGCAAGAAAATATTTCAAATACTTGTTACAGAAAGATCACTGAACTTCAATTCTGGCCCAGTATGTAGGGGAAATGGCAGTAGTTACACTTTTGCTATATTGCAGATTATACAGGGTGCAGCTCATTGAAATAGGGTGAGACAATCTCCCAATTCACTACCAGCAGAAAAGGGGACATCCTCCCTAAACACACACACACCCCTTCTATCTCAACACTCCTGGCTGTGTGTGCCCACCATTTACCATCAGACCTTGTCTGAACTGACTCAGCTCACTGGCTCAAGAAAAAACTAAGTCAGCAGAAATGTAGTTATCTGCCTGTTTAGTTAGTGGATAAATCAGCCCACAGGAAAGGCCAAAACCCATCTGAACTTATGCAAGAAAGAGGGCAGGATGCATGCAGATGGGTACAGGAGAGGGAAAAGGAGGCAGAAGAGAAGACAGGACAGAGCTCTTTTGTAGCACCAAGCTGTTAGTCTCACGTCCGTAGGCATCACTGTAAGCTAAAAGCATACTGATGATTTACCCTAGAGTATTAATTTCAGCATTGAAAGAAAAGCCTGGTTCTATGAAAATCTACCATGGTATTAGGTGGAATTCAAGCAATCTTTTGGTCATTGGTTGAACTTTCAGGATTATTTTAAGAGAGCCTGTGAGGTCTGCAAATGTCAAGAACTCTGGACTTCAAAACTCGGCAGATCTGAAAGCTGGACAGCTGCAGTAGAGCTCATTGCTGTGTACTACCAAGGGCAAAACAAATTCTATTTTTAGTTCACCTTGTGCAAGAAGTGAAGTTGTCACAAAGATGAAAGAATTGGTCTTTACTAAAAATAGTATGCAAATTAGGCCATACTTTCTACAAGCTTATCTTTTCCCTTCACACTCATAGCCATGGTCAGTAGCAAACACTTTTCCTGAAAACACACATGGCATAGACACAACCGTCATTTACGTTCTCTGCACTCATGAGGAGGAAAAGGAAAAACAGAACAAACCCCAAAACAGTGTACAATGTAAAACACAAATTGCGTACAGAATTATGTAAATGGAAAATAAAATACATCTGCAGCTATGCATAGTCTCTTACTTTGTAGACCAAGGTCAAAATATTCTGAAGAAAAAGAATTCCTTCAGCCATGACAAGGAGTACCCTGGTCTCAGTGTTTTGTATCAAAATACTTGAGTTAAATGTCTACATGGACTCATGCTCTTTCTTGCCCCCTTCTACCTGAGGAGTAGCAGCCAGCAACATGGAGTTTTGCAACCTCAGCACTTTTTTAGCTTTTGATTGTCCGTCTTTTAAAAGTGATTGAGAAAATAAAACATATTTTTGGAGGAAATTAGTGTCAGGATGGAGAATAATTGTATTTAGCTTCATCTTGATTATACAAATTAGAATGGTCTTGTTACAAACATCTACTAATAAAACAGGGATTGGCATAGAAATATTGACACACTCTTGCCTATAGTTCTGCTAGCAGCACCATTATAATAAAAGACTAGGATACAATACAAAAATGAAAAAGAACATTCAGCATAGAGAAATTCTGTTGTGTTGGTTGGCTGCTGAATAGCTGCTTCAGAGATTGACAGAACAAGATGGGGCTTTTAAATGGGACAAAGACTTAATTCAATAGAGAAGCAATACAATACAAAAAATTGAATTATATTCATTTACATGCAAGCTATTAAACGGGTGAAAAATTATTCTTTTTTCTTTTAATTTACAGCTTTACGGAGAAATTTTGATTTTGCAGTGTTCGTGCAAATTGCTACCATAATCTACTTTTTCTTTGAGATTCAGAATTTTGCCCACTTCATTTAGAGAGCACACAAACCGACTGAAATGGTGATCTGTTTTGTGCCCTAGCTTTATCTACCATCCTCCATTATTCTTTCTGAACTCAGCTGAGTCAAGAAATGAGTCATAGCTGTGTCACATGGCTCAGCTACTTCTGAGGACATATCATTCCCAGAAAGAAACACAAACTGCCCTTGACATTCATGAGCCAAACAGAATAGTGAAATATGGAGAAACCCTTCATCCCACCAATGTTGAACCGAGAACACTTCCTGAGAAATCAGTATATACCTACACTGAAGAACTTCAGTTTACTCCAGTGTTTTCTATTCCTCGTGGGCCTTTCTTTTAAATTTGTGTTCAGGTACCTTGAACCATTTCTTCCGATAGTTTAACCATTCCCATTTTCTGTATTCTGACTTTAGTTATTTATAGCAGATTCTCTGTACTAATGAAATCATTGAATTTTGCCTCTGATGTCAACAGTGAAGGAGCCAGTGAAGAGAACCTCTCTAAATTCACTTCCTTGAATTGTCACCAGTGCTGATACATATAATGCTGAGCTAGATTAGAGAAGGGATTGAAATAAGTAGGGGGAAGAAATATACAGGAAATTATGTATTTCTAGGACTAGGAAGCAGGCAATTCTCATTTTCAATGAAAGCATCACAAAAGAAATTGATGTTGTCACTGGAATAAATGTAGCACATAGTCCCTTGCAAGGTTTCAGGTCTTTGTGAGGCAGATCTGCATGAGCAAATAGAGGACCTCAGTGATTTTCCAGGTATAAACTTATGCCCTTCACACTTACATTCAAGCTTACATCATTATCAAAAGAGATAAAGCAGCAGCAAAGGAAACAGGATTAACCATGAAAGTCATTAGATTTTAAATTACTGAAGTAAATAAACTTCCCGCACAGTGACCCAGAATATCTAACTTTTCTTTAAAAACCGTTAACACAGAAAACTTATCATTTTAATACTTTCTTCCATCAAGCCCAGAATAAATACAAAGTACAACAGCCTGATGCCTACAGCTCTGATCCAAAGACTCATTTATATATATACACACACAGATTTATATATATATTTATATATATATATAAAAAAAAATCTGCACGGATGTCACTGCGTCATTGCATTCAGTCTGGAGGAGAAGACTAGCGGCCCATTCCAGGGGAAAAAGGAGGAATAGCAGGTTGCCCCTGAGCCTGACAAAGCAGCAGTCACTGACCAGCATGATCGTGGATGAATGTGCACCCTTACAGTCGTGCATTTCTCACCGACAGTCTTACCCCACCACCAATCCCTCACTGTGGGACATGATGCACAAGGACCCACACCCAATACACGACTACCCCACACACACATGTCATACAGACTGATACATGTGAGCTCATGTTTTACATTACCCAATAGGCAGTCTCATGTCCTGGGATTCAAGTTCAGAGGTATAAGAAGACATAGTGAGGGAGTCCAGCATTTTCCTACGTGTCCAGCTAGCACATGCAGGTGCTCTCTGGTCTCTGATTTCAGGTGAGTCAGTCTTTTTCCGCATGAGCATTCCCTGATCTCAGCAGCATAACATTCATTCTCTCACAGCCACTCCTATATTAGTAAAATGTTACTATATTTCCATTTTTATTTCTATCCCCTGTGGACTTTCAGTTCCCTGCAAGCATATGAAAACATTAAGAATAATAAAGCTTAGTTCTTATATATCATTTTCCATCTTTAAGCATAGAAACTAATGATGCTCTAAGTCCCTACAACAGCGCTTTTTAGAGAGTAGTAAGGCAAGAACACCTTATTGGAGAACCAAGAAGGTGTGAAATGACATTTAGTTAAGAGACTGTATTGTAGATTAAAGAGACATAAAATGCTGGTTTTCAGCTAAGAGCAGAACCTAAATTAAAATCCCAAGTTTTTGGGGAGAAAACAGCACTAATTTGATATAGATAAGTGTAACTATAAAATCAATCTACTAGGTACTTATAGCAACAGTGCAGTTAAGCCAGTAGTTGGAATACAGCAGAAGACACAAAAGAATTAACATTTATATTGTGAACTTGGTTAAGACATGAGCTCAAATGTTTTTTATGAAGCTCATCCAGTCACTTCATTGGATTCCATCAAGCTGCTGTGACCTACCTATAAGTTGGGTCTCTGGACTTGTAGGCACTCCTTTGTTCCTGGGTTGCTTCTAGCCATCATTTTTGGATCTAACTCATTCAGTACTCTTATTAAATACAACATTATGTGTTTCTTGCTTTACCTGCAAATAGGAGACAGTGTCTTCCAAAAGAGACCTCCTAAGAAGCTTAAAAATATCCTTTCCCATACCTTTGTTCTTGAGGGCAATTTCACTGCTGGTCTAACATCATCAAGCTACTTGAAGCAAATAGACAGGACTTACTACATGATTTTTCTTTATTTCACACAGACCAGGAGATGTACAGTTTTATGTAAAACATGCAACATCTCCATCTGCACCCTCTGCCTCAGAGTCCCAAAGACCTTACTGACCTTTTGAGTTCCAGGTCCCTCCTGCTCGACTGCATTACCCAGCTCAGAGTGAGTCCTTGAAATGCTGTGTTTTCTTTATTTCACTTTCTCCAGTGGTTCTGTTAGCTTGGCATTCCTTAACTTCAGTGCAGAATCTATTCCCGTGTGATTCCCTGCTTGTCAAGCCTTTCTTTACTTAGCCCTGCCTTTATACATTCCGTGGTCTTTTTGTTTGTTTCAAGGGTTTTCTCATCCTTAAAACTCTAGGTTTACATCCACAGACAACCAGAGAAAATGTGTTTTCCTGTGAGGAAGTCATTGCATGATTTTGGTTGGAGAAGAGCTAACTGTTTTTAATAACAGTTTTAATGCTCTTATTCAGACCCAGTATTCTGCCTCCTTGAGCCCAAGAAGTAGGTAGACAGAGTATCTTAAACAATGGCATAAATATATAGTGAGACCACAAACCTGAGCAGAATTCATAAATGGTGCATAGACAAATCCCCAAATGAAAGTAACATTATTAATCAGCATGGTCATTCAGAAACCTGAACTGTTCTGCAGTCCTGGGCATTCAATTGTTTTTTCTCACTGGATTTTTGTTCATTGACAACAATGATGATTAATGACAGCCTGGCCAATAGTGTATTTACACTCCAGAAGACAAAGTGCTACAACATTTAGCAAAAGAGAACAAAACAAAAACACAGACATATGGGTTGTTAAAATGGTATTTTATTAAACAATTGTGAAACTTTAACAAGAAGTATATCCTCTGATTGTAATGGATAGTCAGATGGTTGAAACAATTAATCTGGGTTTCCTGTATAAGAATGAAAGAGCTTGGTGCAGCAGAAATCATTAGAATGGAAAATAAGTAGAACCTTCTCTGTTCTAGAATTCAAAGGATGAGGGTGTTTTTCAAGCTGCTAAAATAGCATGAGTTAATACCTCTAAAGACAGCCATCAGCCTTACCACTACCTTCTAAGCTAAAACATGCATTTCCTGTTTAGTTTGAGTCAAAGTTTCACGAGTTTCTATTTTTCTGGGAACTTAAGATAACTCTTCTGGAACTCAATTTAATTTTGACATCCTATTCATCTTCCTGCTTATTTCCCATCACTGACCCTGATCTTATTACAAAACCTCTGAGAATGTCAGCAACTGCAGGGTTGGGGTTTTTTTGACAAGTTACTCTGGAATGTGTTTAATGCCTTAAAATTGTCATTGATTGAAACTAGCAATTCTAAATGAGCAATTGAAAACTAATTTCCCTCTGTTTTTTTATTTCTGTTTCTCCCCAGCCACGTTTGGCACTCCTGGGCTGATTTCAAGATGGACAGACCAATGGCTGGTAGGAACACATCTTTCTTTATCCTAGTCCTTGATTTAGCCTCGTTCAGGTTATAAAATCAGTGGAGGTTACTTCTATGCCCCAATAGGCCAATTGGGAAAACTGGAAAGACTGAGCATTGCTCCTGTTCTATGGAATAAGGGCATCATACACAAACATAGAGCTGATTGTACGCTCTGTGTATTTGTGTGTCCTGTGTTTAATGTCTAATATAAAGTCTAGTGAGGAGTGTCAGGACAGGATGAGCTGGATGGAAATACCTAGACAGTGCTATTTCCCTTGGTAAAGTATTCCACCTTATAGCGATCTGCAGCTGGGACTTGTTGTGAGTATCTTTGTGTTACTAATTCTGGATGATTTCTTTCCATGAGTTTGTCAGGTCGCTTTCTGAACATATGCAAAATTTGGCATCTACCACACTGACCTCCTGTGACAATGAAGTCCACAGTTTAACTGCTCACAGCATACTGAAATTCCCTTTTTCTGTTTGAGATATCTTAGTTAGATTTGATGTCCTTTACTTCTGGTATTATAATACTCAGTGAATAATAATTTTCTATCTGCTTCCTCTTTCCATTTATGTTTGCTTCATGTCCATCACATCTGTCCCTCAGTTATGTCTTTTTCCAGGCTGAAGTGTTCTTGTCCATTTTAGTAATTTTTCATGTGAAAGCTGGTTATCTCATCATCCTTCCTCTTTCCAGCCTTTTTAATGTTTAGATATACTTTTCAAGACTGAAGAGAGAGAACTATATGTAATATTGAAGTTGTGGTCACAATAGTTTAAACAATGATATAATGAAGTTTGCTGCTGCTATCTTCTTAGTGCTTCTTGCTATTCATCTTATTTGCTTGACCAGTGCAGAGCATTGAGCTAACATTATGAATATAATGTCTAGATCTTTTTTCCAAACACATGTCAAATTGCATTTATAAACTTCAAATATATCTGCCATTTTATTGCTCAGTAGCTTGGCTTTGTAGAATCCCTTGGCAACAGTCTGCCATTGTTTTGGTCCTCCTTAAACTGAATAACTTAGCATCCTCAGCAAATTCAAGATAATTTCTAGACCTTTTATGCATATGCTGTGAATCATAGGCCCTAGCAATTTTTCTATTTTGCCACAGACTCACTTGTGATGTCACCTTGGTTCCTATTTCTCTTTGTTTCTCAGTCTATGGAAGGACATACGAAAGGCCTGTGTATGTAAGGATGATATTAGGGGATTCAAAGCTCACCTGAAGTTAATGCTTACAAGGGACATCAAGGGCAACAAGAAGAGTCCTACTACTGCATTCGTAGTTAAAATAGTAAAAGGCTAAATAAGAAAAATGTGAAGTTTCCACTTTTGAAATATTCACTTTTAATTTTCACTTTCCGTTGGATTTTGTTGTTCAAGCAAGTTTTTTGAATATAGGTACTTCATAGGCACTGGCTTACTGATAGCAAAATTTTGAACCAGATCTTCTGGTATTAAAGAGCTGCTTTTCTCCTCTGGGACTCCTGGCTGCCCCTCCATTAAACAATCATTCATTACATCAAAAAACTTAACTTTGGCATCATATTGTGTCTGTGACATCTTAATTTACTTCCTAATTTGCAATTGAAGTATCCTATCATAATAGCCTCTTTGATCACGCTGTTTGTCACAACGAGGTATTATAACCAACCTGAATGGCTGGCTGATGTCAACAGGTAGTGCTGTCATTTCTCTGTGTAGTTACAGAATTACCATCTGCACAGAATCCATACTATCTGTTGATATGCTTAAATTATTCATAAAATTTAACTCTCCGAATGCTGTCCCCTCCAAGAAATGCCTTATCTTTCCTGCAGACTTTGCCCTCTGGTATTACATAGTCTAGAGAACAAGTCTTACGAGGAGCAGCTGAGGAAACTCAGGTTGTTTAGCCTGGAGAAAAGGAGGATCAGGGGAGACCTTGTCGCTCTCTACAACTACCTGAAAGGAGGTTGTAGCGAGGTGGGTGTCGGTCTCTTCTCCCAAGAAACAAGTGATAGGATGAGAGGAAACAGCCTCAAGTTCCACCAGGGGAGGTTTAGATTGGACATGAGGAAAAATTTCTTCACCAAAAGGGTTGTCAAGCACTGGAACAGGCTGCCCAGGGAAGTGGTTGCATCACCATCCCTGGAGGTATTTAAGAGATGTGTAGATGTGGTGCTTAGGGACATGGTTTAGTGGTGGACGTGGCAGTGTTAGGTTTGCGGTTGGACTCGATGATCTTAAAGGTCTT
The DNA here is from genome assembly GCF_000699105.1 of Pygoscelis adeliae. Taxonomy (NCBI): domain Eukaryota; kingdom Metazoa; phylum Chordata; class Aves; order Sphenisciformes; family Spheniscidae; genus Pygoscelis; species Pygoscelis adeliae. The sequence goes on along the minus strand of NW_008824806.1, from coordinate 2,106,499 downwards.
TTCCAAGCTAAATGATTCTATGATTCTAACTGATTATCATTCTTCCACCAAGTGTATGACATGCCAAATCCTTGTTTAAAGCCACATACTCCTGTTCTTCTATTTTTTTTAGACTTCTAGAATTTGTAAAGCAGTACCAGTCCTCAGTCCAGTTGCCACTTTTCTGGGTTCTGTTTAAATAGGAACTAATTCGATCACCCTACCCTTATTATTAACTGTTTTAAGTTTTGTCAGCTTCTAATATATTCTATCTTTGAGGATACAGCATCTCTATGATTTCAACTGAAAGGACATATCATCCAGAAACCTATGATCTTCTACACCTTTTAACATTTTTTTAATCTTTATTTTAAAAACTCCCCTGTAATCCTCCAAATTTTAAATGCCATTTGTCTGTTTCCATTTTGTTTTTAATGAAGTCATTATTGTTTCCACAATACCAGTTATTCAGTGGCTATGTGCAGAATGATAGTATTGCTTACCAAAGGTGAGCCCATATGCTAACATGGTTCCCAATTAGAAAATAAACAGTGGCTAACTTAGAAACACAGCTGCAGAGGAGTAGCCATGTAGTCTCTGCTTTCCCTCATTCAAAGAATCATATGCTGCCAAAAGAAGGCTGGGGAGAAGAAATATTCAAAATGGTGGAGAGACAAATTAAAAAAAAAAAAGCAAATAGGCAATATTTACCTGTAAACTTCATACAAATTCCTTGTAGCTTTTATATAGTCACAACCTTCAAATAGACTTTTCTCCTTAGATAGCTTATGGGTTTTTTGGCAGGGCAAGAGCGTTTCATCTGAAGTGCTGGGAGAAACGTGAGTTGTACTATTACAGCTTTATGGTTCTCTTGCCTTACAGAATCCCAACCAAAAAAAAAGAAATGTGTCTAAATCACTCCTGAATTTCAATAAAGGTTTGCTTCTGTTTTGCTTCTTACAATGTGCAAGAAATGCTTTTGTCTGCACTGTTTTTTCTATCCCAGATATCCACCTTTGAAGAGAATATTTCAGATCTGCATGAATTCCTACATTCTCTTCATAATTTGTACAGACTTTTCTCATGGTATTAGGTAGCAAATGCAAAAGCATCAGAGGGAAGATCTTATTAGGAGCTAAACTTTAATCCTTGGTAAACAGTTAACTGCAGAGCTGTGTGTATTATTTTGACAGATACATGCACTATGCCTCAAAGCCACTGTTACTTGAAAAATAGCAACGTAAGTCTGTCTATCTGCATACCTCCCATATTATTTACAGCTTAATACAATACCCAAATGCATTCTGTGAAGTAGGTCCATGCTGTAGCTAAGGTTTATTACTACAGACATACCACACAGACATATCCTAGCTATCTTTCAGCTAGGGAAGCTTCAGCAGAAAATATGCATGCAGGGGTTCAAGAAAACAGAGAATCTGAGGATGTATTTTGGCAGTAAGATGGAATTGATGCAGCTAGACTGCTAGACAGACTCCGCAGTTAAAGGTAGACTGGATAGGTCATATTTTAGTGTCAGTGCAGATAAACACTAAGAAATGAAAAAAAATGAGGAGAAAGCAAGATTAACCAGTGTGGTGCCTCTTAATCTTTTTTTTTTTTTTATTTCCCTGTTAGAGATGCATTGATTTTCAGAAACACCTAAGGACTGGCTCGCAGTCCGCTAACAATGTCTGCCAACAAGCAATGACAAGAATTACTTGTATGGACCGCCAACAGCTTATGGACCAGTGGCTAAATAACAATGCACTAATGGCTTACTTGCTGAATCAGGAATTAGTCCAAGGTCTGGAGCTTCACCTTTAGCCAATGCTTTCCATTCTTCATGTTTATATCTCCTTCAATGCTGTTAAAGGCAGCTTTTCCAGCTCTTTTATTTCCTTTTATTTTTTCCTCTTGCAATGAAAGGACCGGTCCTTTCAGCGTGGGCAGCAGATTTCTGTGTCCTTAAAGAGACTCATAGCATCAGAAACTTCCTCAGAAATGCCACAAGATGCCAAAAAGAAATCATTCTCAAAGGCAAACACAACGTATCATTAAATGGAGGAAAGGAGAGGCTGTGAAGGGACATCATCTGAAATACATTAAAGGATGTGCACACATACATCATATCAACGAGTGTTAAGGGGAGAAATAGGAGCTTCCTCAACTATCATGTACCAGCCATTCCAATAATCCAGTGTTTGGATCTTTCCTTTAAACATTTAGTATATTAACAGCTCAGACTTCAGTTGGTTTTGTGTGGGCAAACCCTGGTAATGTTGCAGCTAAAAAAGTCGCATCATATGAAGACAGCTGAGGGCAAGCTAGAACAAAGCTGGAAGTACTGGGAAGCTCAAAGAAAATAATAAAATGGAGTATTTCCTTTTTTATATTCACTTGGGGCCAAATGGAATGATATTTTACACACATAAATTCTTTGTTCAGTCAACGCCTTAATAAAACTAAACCGTCTGATGCTTGTATTTCTTCCCAAGCTTGGTATATACCATACTGTCACTTGAAATGTTAACATCAAGGACTTTAAAGGTGGATTGATGGCCAAGGCAGGGACCTCTCTAAAGTTTAGCGACCTTTTCTCCAAACCATCCCTTTCCCAAAATGACCTAGAGCACTGATAAGAGCAGAACTCTGCTTTGTGCAAGAAAATTTTATGAATCAGATCTAAAGCAAGTCCTACACCATTTGGAAGTAGCTATATAGCCAGTGCTATATGGCCAGCCCCAAGACTAAAATCCATGGGTGGGAAAGTGTGCTGGTCAACAGCAAAATTCCTGAAAGGTCAGCTGAAATGCTATTATGTGAAGTGGACTTGTGACAGAAGCTAGCTGCTCTAGATTTTGCAAGATTTTTTCCAAATATTAATAATTATCCCTAAAGGTTCTATTCTAAGCCCATAAGGTCTCTTAGGTCATAAACCATGGCTTTCCTTTTGGCAGGAGGGAGGAGAAAGGAGAAAAGAAATGCATGAAACACATTATAGGAACTTTTAAAAATGTATTTATGAGCCATCATTAATAATTATTATTCTGAGTGTTGGCAGTAAACACTTTTAAATGCCAATAAACCCACCGTTGCGGGATGTAATTCTGGTCTGACTTACACCATTCAACTCCCATGTAACAGAATGAAGTTATTCTTATTTACACCAGAGCAAGAGTGCAACTACCCCTTTATTCTTTAAAAAAATCCTCCCTACAGGGACCGTTTCTTTTCTGATACTTCCATAATAAAGCAAATTGGTATGTCCATTTGCGTACGTATCATGGGTGATCTGTTTATCAAGAAATGAAAGAACATTTCCTTCCAATTTCTGTTTTCCTTCTGATTGATATTAATTAGGTTTTCTGCAAAGCACGGCTTATCTTGAATTGAACCCAGAGCAGATGAATATGTTGCTGTGCAGTAAGATTTTCTTTTCTTGAAATGAAGAATGGGATGAAGATGCTTATCTGAGATCAAACAGGCTTCAGGTAGAGTTTACATCAGCAGCACTTTGAAATTCATTGTTAGAGTATAGTTGGTATCAATAAGGAATGAGAATGGTACCCTGTACTGTGCCTGCATTTATTAACTTATTTCCAGCAACTAAAAAGGGAGCGCTGCCGTGTACCTCCAGTCGCAGTCTTTTCTTCCTGAGATGAAAGCAGCAAGTATAGTTCATAATGAAAATTAATGGAATCCCTGAGAACAGCTAAAAAAAACCACTGTTAAAAATAAAAGCTTGTGCATTTCCTCTGAGGTCTAATGTTAGTACACAGATTTGAACAAAAGTTTGCAGTGCAAGGGCTGATATCTTTCTCTGCTACCTGCTATGCCTCCCGGCTGTATTTCACAGTGAAGTGCTACATGGGGATGCCCCGACCAGCTGGAGCTCGGGAGGTAACCCCGATTGCACCAGCTCAGGCACCGAAAGCAGTGCAGCCATGCCTGTGCATCCTGCTGCCAAGCTACTGTGACCTGTTTCTCAAAGTGGAGCACCACACTAACAGTCTTCCAGTACTTGATAGAGCCTGTTTACTCCTAATAATATAGTAGAGACTTATTCTGATCCTTACGATTTAGGAAGGCTCTAGGTACAGATGCTAAATCTCTCTTTTCCATAGTACCAGCCAATATCCTCTGCTGGTGTATTGTGAAATATATCCAGTGACTTAATTTAATTCTCTCTTTACACCACACTGATGCAGGCTCTTTTTTCCCTTCAGCTTCCCTATAATCCCCTGCTTAGCGGTTCTGCAGCTCCCTTCACCCCTCGCTGAGCTCTCTCTGCTGCTCACACAACCCGTGCAGCTCTCGCCCTCTCCTCCTTGTGCTACAGTGCAAGCCTTGATATTCTCAAACCACCTCTCTGCTAGAGCTTCACTACTCATACCATTGGCAAAATAGTTTACGCTACTCTGTTTTGTACAAGTGCAGCTTATCCCAGTACCAACACGTTTAAATCCCAGGACAGCTAAACCCTTCAATACTGTGGTCAAGTATGACATGTAACTAAATAGATGTATTTCCCAGCAAGCATTTCTCCTGCTCCAGGATTCAGAGAGGAAAGCTTTTGCCAGCTTCCAGCATCATTGCTTTTCTTCTTCATCATTTTTGCCCTTCTCTTTTTAGCGGCGTCCATTTGTTCCCTGTACCAGTATTTTCACCATCACTCTGCCAGTTATGGTAGTTACTAGCTTCTTAATAAAAGAGAATAGCTGCAAATTAGGGCTGCCATCTGGCTTTTATTATAAGAGAATGAGGCTTTTCCTATCCCTTATTTTTTTTGTACTAAAGAAATACTGAAATAAAGAAACAATATGGTTTGGGTTTTTTGTCACAGAGTCCCAGAAAGGGCCACCCCACTTTACAGCTGAAAGAAGTGATTTAGTCTCCATGCTAAATCAGTCTTCAACTTCTCCGAAGCAGAGACAGCCAATTGTGCCTAATTGTGTGTGGTAGTTCAACGATATGGACTACTGTTCATTGGGGATTGAGCTGCTCATTTTAGTTAGGACCACAAATTGAACTCAAACCAAGGTCCCAAAGAATAAAGCATGGTGCTTTATACATTAAGTCATTCCTCCTTTCTTACTTGGCCTGTGAAATGAATCAGGGAAAGATTATTTTCTGGGTAAATTGGTAGTAAAACCCTGATGCAGACAGTTCCACGATTTGATTGCAGCCTGACTTCCACTTACTGAATATCACATCAAGCAGTGGTTCAAGGGTTTCATATGACAGTTTTAAAATCCGCAAAGTTTTCAAAGGTACTTACTACATTGTGATCAAGTCACAGATCTAAATGTCAGTATTGTATGCCTGATTTGCACATTTCAAAACGATTTAGTAATTTTTTCATTTTATCTGCATGCATGAAGTGATTTGGAATACAGAAACAATTTGGAATCATATTTGGTTTGTAACAGTTCAATTAACTTAAGTGCTGAAACATGCTTCTTTCTTAGTAACTAGTTTAATTGGTTACTATTGCAAGAACAGGTTTTGAAAGAATGCCTAAAAGGCCAGGGGCAAACTAAAGCCCACTCTAGAGAATCCATGCTCCTGCATAGGCATGTGTGAAAAAGAAACAGCAAACAGTCTTTGGGGTCACAGTGTAGTGTATGATTGCCAGCAGGAAAAGGACATGTAGCCTGAGCAAGAAATGGACTGCGCAGCAACTGCTTTTCTCTGACATAGTTACTAGTATAACCTCCAGTTCCCTTTGGCTAATTTTATTACTGTTCAATAAGCAAGAATGGTAGAGTGCAACAAGGTTAGAAAATCTTAATGGTTTGTTATAGAATATATATATTTAAACCTTGATCTGAGCAGTAAGTACAAAGATAAGGTAAAATAATATAGGAGTGTGATTTACAGGATGCTAACATGTGCCAATGGTAGGAAGTGTTTGTCTAATTAATTTAACGAAACATCTGCTTTTCTTTTGAAAGTCTGACTTTTATTTTGCTGAAGCCAGAAATCTATTTTTTTAAAGGATTTGCACTTTGAAGCTTTTTTGCTTAGGTTTAAAAATAAAAAGGACATGTCTCTTCAGAGATAGTAAATCATCACGTATATTAATTCTGTTCTGTCACAGATGAATAAGGAAAAAACTTGCATGGATTTTTGCACCTCTATATGACTGCAAAGGAGTGCCTGGGATTTTGGTGAAATTGTATTTAGCTTTCTCTCACAAATCTGCACCATAGCCCAGTACAATGAAAAAAAACTAAAGCCTATGCCGGATTCTGAGCTGAAGAGAGGACTTGGGACTGCATTTATGTATTTCAAACTCTTTCAGCCACAAGATTTTTTGCTGCAGTAATCCAGCTGCAGTTTGCTCAGAGCACTGACCCTATGCCTACATTGCTGAATGCTGAAGGTACAAAGAAGAAGTGATGGCATTCCTCTCTGAGATACTGGGAAGGAAATTTGAGGAGAAAGAGTAATGCCTTCACTGGGTCTCTGCTTATCGAAACTAAACTTCCTTTGCTTCTTTAAGAATGGGCAAGCTATTAAGTGCAATTTATTCAGTGCATAGAGGACTCATACATACGTTTATGCAATAAATGAGCGTGTGTTCTTCACTTCAGGTAACGACAAACACACCTACTGCTAGGAGCTGAGACATGGTACATCCCTAGAGCAGGTCTCATTACATCTGATTTCATCCATCCAAATTTTAGGTCTCTAAATCAACCTCTGTGTTTCCCGCATAGTTAATGAAGAGAAATCAGCACCTCAAGTGGCACCCATTCCCTCCTAACCACTGTACAAGCTGCATGGGCTACAAGGGTCAGGAAATGGCACAAGAAGTCCACTGACTGGGGGCACCTAGGTACCCAGCTAGAGTAATCCTTGTACAGCTAAGGCCATGTGAAATACAGCCAATGAACATGCTATACACTCTGGAAGTATATAGCCATTCATTCCTTCAAATGAGAAAGTGTATTTTAATAAAAAAAAAGAACCGATATTGTTACCGTAATCAAAAGTTCTGTATACCCTAGGCTTTCAGATAGTATGTTAATAGATGACAATGATGTAATGTTGTAAAGATGTAATATATAATAATAAGTGATGCAGGGTAGACTCAGATTTCTAGAAAATAAGCTCAGAAAAAATCAGGATTATATCGTGTATATCCTTAATTCACTGCCAAGACCAATAAATTTGATATATCGGAATTACAGTTGCTTGAATTAAGCAACTTCATTGTGAATAGGTATTAGCTGTAGGTTGCATTTTGATGAACTTAACTGAAATAGCAGTAACATAATTTTAAATATTGCTTTAAAGATTATTTCACTTTTCATCCATTAAAGAAAAATATTTCATTGAGATAATAGCTGATTTTCAATTTGCCTCCTCAAGGTTTCCAGTTTTACCACACCAAGCACTGAAAAACAACAGAGGAAAAAAGCTGGGGTTTTAAATTAAAGTTTCCATTTTTTTTTGCTGGGAAGAGGCAGATTCAAGAAATCAGTTGATGGACTGTCTTTAGGCATCTATGGTTTGTTATAGAATATATATATTTAAACCTTGATCTGAGCAGTAAGTACAAAGATAAGGTAAAATAATATAGGAGTGTGATTTACAGGATGCTAACATGTGCCAATGGTAGGAAGTGTTTGTCTAATTAATTTAACGAAACATCTGCTTTTCTTTTGAAAGTCTGACTTTTATTTTGCTGAAGCCAGAAATCTATTTTTTTAAAGGATTTGCACTTTGAAGCTTTTTTGCTTAGGTTTAAAAATAAAAAGGACATGTCTCTTCAGAGATAGTAAATCATCACGTATATTAATTCTGTTCTGTCACAGATGAATAAGGAAAAAACTTGCATGGATTTTTGCACCTCTATATGACTGCAAAGGAGTGCCTGGGATTTTGGTGAAATTGTATTTAGCTTTCTCTCACAAATCTGCACCATAGCCCAGTACAATGAAAAAAAACTAAAGCCTATGCCGGATTCTGAGCTGAAGAGAGGACTTGGGACTGCATTTATGTATTTCAAACTCTTTCAGCCACAAGATTTTTTGCTGCAGTAATCCAGCTGCAGTTTGCTCAGAGCACTGACCCTATGCCTACATTGCTGAATGCTGAAGGTACAAAGAAGAAGTGATGGCATTCCTCTCTGAGATACTGGGAAGGAAATTTGAGGAGAAAGAGTAATGCCTTCACTGGGTCTCTGCTTATCGAAACTAAACTTCCTTTGCTTCTTTAAGAATGGGCAAGCTATTAAGTGCAATTTATTCAGTGCATAGAGGACTCATACATACGTTTATGCAATAAATGAGCGTGTGTTCTTCACTTCAGGTAACGACAAACACACCTACTGCTAGGAGCTGAGACATGGTACATCCCTAGAGCAGGTCTCATTACATCTGATTTCATCCATCCAAATTTTAGGTCTCTAAATCAACCTCTGTGTTTCCCGCATAGTTAATGAAGAGAAATCAGCACCTCAAGTGGCACCCATTCCCTCCTAACCACTGTACAAGCTGCATGGGCTACAAGGGTCAGGAAATGGCACAAGAAGTCCACTGACTGGGGGCACCTAGGTACCCAGCTAGAGTAATCCTTGTACAGCTAAGGCCATGTGAAATACAGCCAATGAACATGCTATACACTCTGGAAGTATATAGCCATTCATTCCTTCAAATGAGAAAGTGTATTTTAATAAAAAAAAGAACCGATATTGTTACCGTAATCAAAAGTTCTGTATACCCTAGGCTTTCAGATAGTATGTTAATAGATGACAATGATGTAATGTTGTAAAGATGTAATATATAATAATAAGTGATGCAGGGTAGACTCAGATTTCTAGAAAATAAGCTCAGAAAAAATCAGGATTATATCGTGTATATCCTTAATTCACTGCCAAGACCAATAAATTTGATATATCGGAATTACAGTTGCTTAATTCAAGAAATTGAATTAAGCAACTTCATTGTGAATAGGTATTAGCTGTAGGTTGCATTTTGATGAACTTAACTGAAATAGCAGTAACATAATTTTAAATATTGCTTTAAAGATTATTTCACTTTTCATCCATTAAAGAAAAATATTTCATTGAGATAATAGCTGATTTTCAATTTGCCTCCTCAAGGTTTCCAGTTTTACCACACCAAGCACTGAAAAACAACAGAGGAAAAAAGCTGGGTTTTTAAATTAAAGTTTCCATTTTTTTTTGCTGGGAAGAGGCAGATTCAAGAAATCAGTTGATGGACTGTCTTTAGGCATCTGTTTTGACCATGAGATTGAGAGAAGTGGAGCTTGTGGTAACTGGAGCTGCAGGCTGGGGAGGAGCAGAGCCCTATGGGTCCATAGCGATGGTGGGGCTTCTCTTGGGGAGACCTTTGTGTAACTGTCAACACAGATATACCCAAATGCACAAGCTCACAGTGGAAATTTTTATCCATCGGTGGTATCAGTTCAGTTCCTGGCTTAAGGCACAAAACGAATCCAGGAGTTTGATCCAGGAGCAGTGACATAAATTGGACCAGATTATGAAATCTGCCCGTTCTTCAGGAGAAATAATCCCACCTGCTCCATCAGGAGCTGTGTTACAAGACGGGTCAAAAGAGGAGCATTAGATGAGAGCAGCGAAGTGCCTGTAGGCAGATTTAGGACAATACCAGGGTGAACAAGAAGCTCCTATCACTCCAAAGACGGAGATGGTTGTCATACCATCTGCTGGGAAACAGCAGAACCAAGGAGAAAGTGTGAGAGAAGCAAGCAGAGGGAGCACTGCAGGGTTTTTCAGCCTGTGGTCCAGGAACCCCTCAGGTTACTTTCAACTGATCTATGAAGGACAATTAAGGAAAGTAAGTATACATGTACTGGGTTAAGTTTAAATGACAGAGGTGTCCACACCTCCACTGGAAAATGCTTAGGGACTGAAAGTTGGCAAAAGCTGAAAAAGCTGGTTTTAGTGAATTGTGTTTCCAGCAGCCTGTTTTCCCCCATAACTGAACGCAAGTTTCGATTGTGCTCCTTGGCCTAATATTTGGCCTTTGTTTGCTTATGTAAATCAGGATGTTTAGTGCAAATTAGCATTATTGAAAAACAATTGCTATCCAAATTAACATTCTGCCTTTCATTTTACACCAAACGTGCTGGGCTTTTTTAGATAAACCCTGAATCAACTTAGCTGTAGTGTTTATGACTAAATGGATTCATTTTTTGGCAAAGTAGCCTATTTCTCCAATAGCATAATGCCAGTAGCAATTCATAGCTATCGGACTGTCCTCGAGGGTCAGCTGGGGTTCTTCCTGTGAAAGATATTATGCAGCTCCTTCCAGAATTTGTTCTCCCTATTCAAGCTGGGAATATTTTCAGTGTACAGATATATACACATGTATGCATGTGTTTATAGATGCATATATATATATACACCTCTAGTATATACCACTAGACACCAGTAGTTTTATTTTTAATTACTTTGTTAATTTTCTCCATTTGTATATCTGCATTTTATCTACATTTTGTCAGAAGGGAGCACCACATAATAAGGAGAAGTACAAAGAGAGGATAAGTAAAACAATGTATGACTGCAAAAGGATGCCAAAAATTAATCCACAAGAGGTTTTTAATTTCAGATATCCAGCCAAATGGGCTGGCTGGAGGCTCTGCTCTGCCCCATTACATGATTGCTATGAAGTTCAACAAGGAGGCAGGAAAAGCCCTTTGTTACATATGCCCTAGGAAAATAAGTTAAAAAAAAATATATATATAAATTATGTCTTTTCAAAGTAATATGATGAAAATGATGATATTGTAACTCTGAAGACTTCTGATTAACATTTTATCCTTAAAGAGCACTTAGTTCACAAAGGAACATCTCTCTAGCAATGTAACCCAAAACCTGGAGAAACAATACGAGCATTTGCAAAGACTTTGTAGTATTACCAGAGGTCTAAATATGAAGACTGTAAAGCATGAACATCTTTGGAACAAACTTGTCTTTGGCATCTCAGATAAAGCACTTTCCCCGAGCCTGGTTTTCCAGTGATTTCATCAAGGCGGTGATTTCATCAAAAGCTAAAGGAAAGCTAGTGCAATGCTGAAGTGATAAAAACACAAGGAAGAGATTGTAAAGCCATTGAAGGGTGCAGCAGGGGTATCTTCAAATCTTGAAATACATTTTCCCTTAATAATAGACATTCAGTAGAGCTGAGCAATTATTTCCCTTTACAGATCTGAATAGAAAGATTTCTTAAATGGGAGTAGATAGATCTTATTAAATAAATAGGATAGTGCCACATGTTGTAAATACAAAGTCAGATATAATCAAAAGAAATTACATTTGCTACTTACCTCTGAAGAGCCATGGTAGTAACACTCAAAAACAGAGTGGGATTTTTGAATGCTGAGCCTGTATGTGACGCGGTACAAAACTCAGACTTTAAAGTAACTGTTAGTGTGGATGTCCTGGGCACTCCTGCAGAAACCAACATGCTTCCATCATTTTCTGCAAAGCTGTAGCCATTTGAGGTGATCTGGGAAGGCTGTGCTGAGAAGCCACCTGGTGTTGTTGCATCTGACATTAACTACTTCAGTTCAGAGGTGCTACTGAAAAGTACCAAAGTGTGCTGTAATAAACGAACAAACAAACAAATAAATGCATTCTTAAATATAGGAGCTGGAACAAATCCTTACAGTGTCATCACTGTGAACTGAATGTGTTGAAGGAGACTGTTTCCTGGTTTATGACCAGGGATTGGAAATGACTGCAGCCAGCTATGAATTTAATCATAGAACGAATGTATGGAAACAGGAAAAATACATCAAACCCCTGTTCAGTTGCCAGATATGGCCCTGTATAAATGGAGGAAGGGGTTCATAGGAGTTTATCAGCTAAAAGTACCAGTTTACATATCTTGGACTGGCTGATACACCATCCCAGATTTAAGGAAATGACAATTTCCTTCAAGTTGAAGTGGTCCCTGATTGTACTTCCACAGTGCCAAGCCTGAGACTCTTTGGATCCCCAGGCCAGTTTCCACTCCTGGGAAGGAGCCAAGGTGGTGTGGAAGCCCTTTGGACCCTACAGTCTTGGGGACGCAGGGTACCTGCAGAGCAATTTCAGTAGATGCTAGTTCAGTGTGAGTGAAAAACAGGTACTGCTGCTTTCCACCTTTTAACTGTTTGTGGGCTTATTGGGTTAAACTCAGGGGGTCTGAGTCTGCCCATTACCAACAGCTTATAGAGCACACAAATCTGTTTCTAAATAACAGCTTAAGGAACAATTATTTCTTTTTTAGGCAGCCCTGAATTCAGTTACTATGACTACAAAAATATAGAAAACAGGTTTGAGATGAATGACTAGAAACGCTCAAATTACCACGAGTTAAGAAGGTACTGCATATCTCCTGACCAGTTTACAAACAACACCGTGAATGCCGGTGAGCTGTCACAACCACAGAGCAGAAGGCATTCCCTTTGACTCCATTTGTGACAGTGACCCAGGCAGGAAGGCTCTTTGCAATAATGTCAGCCAGGGTGCTAGTGGAATCAGAGCTGCTTGCTGGCCTGAGGGAGGTAATTCTTCTGCAACATAAGGATATAGATATAGCCTACAGCCTTGTTTGGAGAGAAAACTATTATTGGAGTTTATGTTTTATTGTAACAGATGAGCTTCTCAGTAACAAATCCCAGATGAGGAGTCTACATGCACATACATATTTTATATATCGGGGTATTGATATGTATATACGCATATATATATACACATATAAACATGCTTATCTGGTATATATGCAGGTGTGTGCATATGTTGGCTGAAGAACAGGCATGCCAGCAGGTTACTGAAGATTAAACATACCTTAAAAGGTTAAATGTTAAATAAGTCTTACAGCCCTGGTAAAGGAACTGAAGATCCGTATGACTTTCAATTTGACCAAAGGAACAGTTTCCTTGGCATTACCTGAACCTGTGTGAGCAAAATGGAGCAATGAAAATATTGCGTCATGTTTCTCTCTGCACACAAGAAATAAATAGTTCCAAGGGCCAGATACTGCCCTTGGCAGTGTAAAGTAATAAAGGCAGACATAACCAGGAGAAAGAGAAAACATTGCCTATTCATCCAAGAAGAGCCACTCTAACAGGACTTGACAATCCACTTTCTCATATTCAGAGGTAGTTGAATTGACAATATTAGTTCTGTAGCAAAGGACATAAACTCTGGAGCTGACCATACCCCTGCTTTACTATGTTCTCATTATCATCGAAAGCTATGACTGATTCTTCTAGAGATTCACCACTAACCAGCATAATAACAGACAGAATTCCATGCTCTCTATTACTCTGGATTTTGCACACATCTTCAGATTATTGCCCTGTCCAGTTAAACCTAATTTTCTTTTTCTCTATCTTTGGCATTTTGGAGCTCTGAACAACTTCATTTCATGTCTTGAGAACTGTCCCATGCACATTGTGGCACAAAAAAACCCAACCCTAAATCTAAATAATAATAATGAAATCCCATAATTAACATTTCTATTAGAGAGTGAGAATAGCATCTGTGTGTTAGATGCAATAAACACAAATAAATCAGCATAATCTTCAGTCTCGTATTAAGATGCGAATCATCTATTTATTACTTTGAGTATGAAAGTTCCATTGCTATTTGCACAATGATTAAGAGTAGTTTTCAGAAAATAAATCTGTTTCTTAATAGTGCAATGAATGAGAAGGATGGAGAATAAATGGGAGTTTAAGGGGATGCTAAAGTTCTCCCATGAGCTTGGATGAGATTTATGTGCAATGTGAATAAAAAATGTATATGACAGCGCAGGATTCACTTTGTTGTTGGTTCCTATTCCATTTGTCTAGCCTAACTGTATTCTTTGCCTCCCAGACATATAGCGAGTCTGGCATTGTAAGCAAGCGAGGGAATAAACGGCCAGTCAGCAGCTATTCGTGGCAGCTTAACCTCATCCGATCTCATCAGACCCAACACTGTAGAGCAAGACCAGTGCCATGAGATTCGGAGTAAAAGCATAAATAGCTACCTGCAAAGCTGCTTCTGCTAGGAAGAGGCATACTAGGAGGCTCACTACGGGGCAGTCTTATTATTGCTATGCCTTTTCCATTGTTAAATGAATATGTAGGTTCTTCAATTATATATCAGCCTTCATACAATGACAACAGCTTAGTAACAGCACAGGTAAGAGCTGGTGGGATTGTGATATATGTCTGATAAGCCCCACCGTGCAGCTTCAGAGCTATGAGGCTTCATGCTTCATGTCCATTCCCTGTCCACTCTCATTAAGGTTTCCACAAAAATCCCACTACAGTTGCCCAGCTATAAATATGCAAAGGTCCGAATCTGAAACTACTGACACCTTATTAGTTAGATGGACAACGTCTGCGTGGCTGGGAAATAATACCAATACTATCGAGCCATCAAAGTGGAGGATTCCACTGGGGTTTTTTTCCCCTCATTTCCTGAGGGCATGAGTCTCAGGAGTTTCTGCCTCCTGCCCGTGTTGTTTCCACCATGCTCCCATTGCCCACATGCTTCTCCTTCCTGCGTTATTTCCTCCTGGCTCCCATTCCCCAGTAACTTCTGACCATGTTGGTCCATTTCAGCAAAATTTGGTAGCAGGGTAGAAGCCTTCAGCATACTGCGATCTAGCATACCACGTTTTGTTTCATGAAACCAGGGGGAGAGGTGGAGGCAGAGACACTCTCCATTATTGCCGCTGCGGAGGGAAAGGCTGCAGAGCCACCTTGGTGAAATTATCACAAATCAGAGAATCCGCATGGGAGAGTGCTGCAGTAAATCAGCCCGCACATGATCTACCGCTCAAGGAACTATTTGTGGAAGAAAAATCATATTTGTTAGTTGCAGAATTATGCCAGATGTTGGCTCGGTGTACGACAGCTGTTACACAAATGGCGTCCCCTCACGGTGCTATGGCCACCCTCCGGCGGGGGTGCTGGCACGCTCCGCTGGGCCCCTGGCACCCCACAAAGTGTCTCATGGTTGCCTTGTGCTCACTGGAAGGGCACATAGCACTCCATCGTAGTTTGCATAACTGTCATGTATTGGAGGGCAAAGCAGTGGCTGAGGCCGTGACATTGCTGGTGGGCAAAGCTGAGGACTGTGGGAAATGTCAGGAGAAATATCTGCCACATTGGTCGTAGCGCAGTGCCATTTGCTGGTCTTAATCCCTACAACCTTCTCTAGTTCCATATAAGTACATAATTGCATTAGAGACTGCTGATGATCTGGTCATAGGAAGCAGTTTATTCATCGCCGCATATATGGAGTAGAAACTCATACCACATATGCAAATTCCACCTCATTTATAGGAAAACAAGTTTTATAGGGTACCTAATCTTCTACCACAGTCATGCTTATGTATAAACAATACCATAACATTTTGTCCTTCTTGAGACAACAATGGACAAAACGAGCAGTTTGACTAAAAGATGCCAAGGAGTTCCTGAACACTGAGACATGCAACTGTAGTGTAAGAGTGTCCAAAGCGTGGTTCTCAAATCGCACACATCCTCGCCTGTTCAAATGCAGCTCCTGTGTCCAAATCATCCTACCTGACCAGATCAGGACAGTGCTTTTGTGGGGCTGCTGTGCAATCCAGGTCACTGCACAAGAAAAGAAGACAGCGTGGGCTGCTGCAGCCAGCTTTGCCATGTTGTTGTGGGACAGAGATGCATGTGCAGGCCTTCCCGTCCTCTCCAGAGCAAGAGAAGGCCCATCGCCTACCAAGCCCCATGACACACCTCTAGCAACTAAAACTTCTGCAGCTTGACCAACAGGGCCTTAGTGGCAAACAAGCAACTTCAAAGCAGCACACAGATCCTGCCTGGACAGTCAAATGCCTCCTGCTGAGACCAGGCAGGACTAGACCTCCCTGCTCTGCCATCGGTGCTGCCAGTGGTGGTCCCAGCAACCCTGGGACAGCCCTGGCCAAGCACTTCCTGTTTTCCAGAGAGCAGGAGCCGAGAACAACTAGATCTTTTTTCCCCCTAGGGTTCAGAAAAGCTGTGGCTCTAGGTTTTAGAACAGTACTTCTGAATGCCCTTCTTCCTTTGACCACACAACGAAGTACAATATATTGCAAAACTTGGATTCCCTGCTCATCCTTCCCAGGTCAGACAGGTATGAGAACATGCAGGTTTGCTCACCCCGTACTGCAAGTGAACTCCTCACCTTGCAGTGAGGAACTGCATCCCAGCTTCCCACCAAGAGTTTGGACAGGCATCAGCAAAGCATCCCACTCACATAGCTGTCATGCGGTGGGAGCTGAGTCCCTCCCAGAGTTTGCCAGCAGGCTGTCACGGGGCAATTCTGCGAAGCTGCGGCTGGACGTTCCCGAAGAAGCCATCACAGTGTTTTCACCCAAAATGTCAGCATTGCAGAAGGAGCAATGGCAGCACTGCGGCAATGCAGTGAAGTTTTGTACCCTCTGGCAAACAGGATACGTAAATAAACGGGTTTCTATCTAAATTCCATTGTGTGCAGATTTGTACCAAAGAATTGTTGTGATGTGCATCATTATGTCTCATTATGTCATTGCAAGTAACCTTTTGTGTAGCAGACACAATCCACGTAACATGCTGTGTGACCAGTTTACAAAACCAGGCTCCTTCAGAAGGGCGAGTAATTAATCATTATTCAGCAACAGCACTCACCATTCCACTACTTGCTGGCAGGCGTGTTTAACCGAGGGCATGCCTAGCTACGACAATACATTATTCATGAATAGAAAACTACAGTTAGCTGTGGTACTGTTCCAATAAATGGTTAAAAAAAAGAAAGAACTCCGTTAGTTTTCAAGTGTGTGGCTGATTTTTTTTTTTTCTAAATTTACTGCCAACACATTGCATGAATAAGCATAGGCCTGAGTTGCAAATGCAGTAGGAAAGAATTAGTATAAGGCACCAATGTGCGTTTTCCATAATGCCAAAGTCAATAATCCGAGGACAACGAGAAGATCTCTCGAATGCCTTGCCTTGAAGGTATAGCGCAGTAACTTTATGTTGTAATAATTCTATTACTTTATCAAGCACTAATTTAATAGCAAATAGAATGCACATTGTCAAAAATAAATTGTAGCAAATATTTTATTCGATTAAGAGTCTTAGTAGTAATTTACATATTGTGTTCTTTAGGACGTGGTTTTCTTCACACTTAGCTTTGGTTTTCATTTACACCACATCTGGCTGACAATCTGTCATGACGCAAATAAGGCAAATCAGATTATTTACATTTGATCACTGTCCACTGTTTACACAAGCTGGGGTTAATGCAAAGGGTTGACGACGGTTGGGGTTTAGTCACTGGTTTTGGACAGGCTGGAATTGTACCTGTTTTCTGTTCAGCTGCCTTTGTCACAGAGCAGCTCAGTTCCTCTCTACTAGCAAATACCATAAGAAAATAGCCAGTATGCAAGCACAAACCCTTCGATCATCTTGTACTTCACCATGCCTGCATTCCAAAAAGGCACATTTCATCTCAGATCTCACCATTTACCACACCTGTGTGTATAACTTTTCCAACTGAGGCCATTAGTGAATTCTATTTTTAATTGCTTTCCTTTATATGGGATTCTTTTTTTCCCCATTAATTCCATTTGAATTTGGAAGAGCTTAATTCATCAGGTCCGGTCACGTCATTAATGTTATAGATCTTTTTTATAAAAGAGAATCAGAAATGCCTTTGTAAAACTATGATTTCAGAAGCATGTTGAAAGGAGGCTGCAATAATTCAGAGGAACCTCAAAAGCTAAACATGTTTTGAGGAATATGTTTCCAGCTGCAGAATAAATATTTGCAACTTCACCAAAATTTGTCACTGAAAAAACCCAACCTTTCATTTTGCTTTGGGTTCATAGACTGCTAAGATTTGGGGTTGAGGTTGTTCGACTAAAAAAGCATCAGTCGAGGAATGAACACCGATCAAGTGCAACATTTACGATTTCTATATGTATTCCATCCAGCTGCAGTTTCCATAATTGCATTGCACAGACACTGGCCATGCAGCAGAGCACATCGTGCAGCAAAAGATGAGTCAGTTTTCTCTCTTTTTCAGCAGAGTGGTGTAAGGAGAGCACAGCGACGGAAGCGCAGAGGATATATTCACTTCCTCTCATGGAGGATTTCATTTTCTTCTTTGCTGAGAAGACTAGTCTCCTTTGTCCCGAAGTATTAACAAATATACCGGCTCCCAGTGAAGACAGGCTGCCCTATGTCTATCAATAGAATCTATATAGAATCTTTTCCCTTAGGGATTAATTCAACTTTTGATTCAATCTTTCTGAGCTTTAAATTATGATGTTACAAACCTCCAAGGAACTACTGTACTATTTGTGACCTTCTTTATTACTTTCTGATGTTTGATAAAGTAGAGAAAATTGATTTATAGTTTAGTTTGCTTGTGAACATGGAATATCAATGGTGAGAGTGTGATTCATGGAAAAGCAGGGGAAGCTGGCATTGGTTAAAGTTTAATATAGTTTATTAATTAATGGTGAAGGACAATAGAATAACTGCACTCTAATCTTGAATGAGATTCTGGAAGTGTAACGTGAAATAATACTGATGAACCAAGGCATCTTGCAAGAGTTGGATTTAAAGTTTTCAAAACATTTTCCACAAGGAAGAATTTTGTCCATCGCTTCCACTTCTCTTCCTTAAACCTCCCCCCTTCCCCTTATGACCTGACGGGTGTTTTTGTGTTTTCTGTAAGCATTAAAGGTTAAAGGTGGTAGGCAAGGCCCAAGTTTTCCAAATGGAGCCTAAAATTAGGCGTTGGTGTCTGTATTTGGATTCTTAGGCCCCAATCCAGGAGTCTATTTTTATTCAAAGCAGCCGAGCACTTGACTTCAATGGATCTAAAAACACTCAGGCTTAAGTGCTTTGCTGAATCAGGGTGGACTTAAGCACAAATGTAAATGCTGTGCTGAATTGGGGCTCTAAATATGTGGCTTGATTTTAAAAGTGCTGAGAGCCGGCAGGTCTAATTGAAGTCAATGGGAGCTGCGAGATGCTCAGTGTTTCTGAAAATCAGGCCACTCATTGAGGCGCCTGAATCTGATTTCAGGTGCTCAGCCTGCAGCATTCACCGTGGGAGAAAATGGTAACCCAGGAGAACAGGCAATGGAAGGGTTGATTTCTTAATAAACGAGATCCTGATTTTAAACCTTAATGACATAAAATGAGGGGATGGGAGGCAAAAAGCAATACTTTCCTGGAAATCTAATAGAGTGCTTTTTTGCAAGCATCAAAGTGCTATGCAAAAATTTTAAATGAATAAACAAATCAAATTAAAAAGCCTAGTAACTGGAGAAATATTGGGCTAAATTCATGCCTTGTGGAACAGCAGCAACACTGACGAAGTACATCAGGGACGGATTTGGCCCACTATGTTTTGAGCATTAATTTGATCAGGAGCAGTGAGTCAACAATGCAAATCCCACACAGCGAAGAACTTTGCTCTACCACCATTGCGAGCACCAAGCACAACAGTTTGGATTAGTAAATGGTAAAAATGCAAGAGCTAAACATTTTTGCAAGTAAAAAAAATATTATAGAGTATAAAATAAACAGCAATGTTAGGAACAGAGATGAGGTGGAGGCTAGTCATCTTGAGAAAGGCAATTTTTTCAAGTGAATTCAGTAGTCCTCTCTACCCAAAGACCACAACCAGGCTGCCCACCAGCTGCATAGGCTGCCCTGCACTGCTCCTCGCATCATGCCTCGGGTACCTTCTGAGGCACACATCCAGACGCGAAGACTCAGTCATACAGTGTTGTGCTGTTAACCCCCAGAGAAGGCTGTTCACACAATGGGATAGGCCTACAGCTGTACGTTGGCCACCTGTGAATGAACCCTGGGCAAACCAAAGAAAAGCAATTCCTTCCCCTTTTTATGTGCATGTAAAGGAGGGGGTTGTGAATACCCTTTGCCAGCCCCTCGCCTAGCTGTTGCCTGCCCAGTGGCAATGCCGGTGTGGAAGCCCGCCAAGCTGCACCCTGTACTGTCTGGGAAGGATTCAGAAAACCCATGCTTGTCCAGCCACCTACCTGTCTGATCCTCCTAGCCTGCCTGCTGAGACAGAGGCTGGTGAAGGACTCTCATGACGGTGCTTTTTCCTAGTACAGGTATTTATCATCTCAGGGTGGAAGATACCAACAATTTTGGACTTGTTGGTCCCTACTACCTGCACAACTTGGATCCAAGCATGGCCACGTAGGAAAGCCCTTACATTCCCCACCCCCTCCTAACTTGAGCTGGCAACTCTTAGAACTCCACTGAGCATTTTTCAAAAGTTTTCCTACAAGGTTTATGTCGGTCCTTCAACAGCCTTGGGTACTCATGGCAGAAAGGCAGATAGCACCTTTCTACCACTAAATATATTAAAACTAGTGGTTCTGCCCCCTGCCCCAAGTGCAGTAACGGAGGTGTGATCTGGACTTCTATCTGAAATCAATTATGACCATTAGAAAGAGTAACAGAAAACCCAGCACACAACCAGTTGGGGGGTGAAAAACCTGTCACTTGTGATAAAAAAGAGAAACAGAAATGGATTTGAAACATTCGTTTCCCTTTATTTGCTCAGTGAGGCCAATGTGTACTGCACATTAAAAAAAAAAAAAATCACAGGAATTTTCATACAATGAATTAAACCACAGAAGTACATGTAGAATTGGCAGGTGGAAAATAGCCCAGCTTGGGCTTAACTAATATCTCGCTTTCCCTGTTCAGCATAGTCCAACCAATAGCTTTACATGTTCACCTACTGTACAAATCTTACAGTAGCTCCATCAGGTCAGTGGTTCACATTATTGAAAATGTCTGTCACATAGGTACAAATTTAGAATCATCACATTATATTACATGGCTATTCTAGGTCATTTATAGATCAGATCTTATACTACAGTGATTGAAGTTCTCATTACAGCCATCAAAAAGGACACATAATCATTACCTACTGTAAGCTTACATCGAAAGGGATGAGAAGAAGGTGGAGTTGTTTTCTTTTTTTTCAACTGACCCAAGTATTATACTCCAGAGGCACAAACTTTTGTCTCAGTGCTGCTTTTGGTGATGGCGGCCCAACTGCTTTTCAGAGTAGTTTAGCACAGGTATTTTTCTTCCATTTTAGGCTCCCTCTGTTTGGATCATTTTACGTTCTGTAGGAATTACTTTGTTACAGCTCTAGGAAAGACCATAGTTTCTAAGTACCAGTTCTGTTACCTGTATTGCGGATGTGGTACTTACCACAGCATGAAAGCAACGGTACAATCTTCATCTAAAAGACACACAGAACTACGCTGCAATTTGCCTCCGGTGACAATGTGGTACATGTGCTAATTTGAAATGTTCTTGGGGGAGAAAAAAAGAAAAGGAAACACTGAGTTTATATTTGGTGGGTTACCTACTACAGTGTCTACAAAGGATACAAGTACCTTTATTCAGCAATCCTAGCTCTATTAATTTCATATGTAATTTGTAAATCCACAGAGGAAAGCCATCTTCAAGATGAGAATGTTTGCCAGGCCAGTGAAAAAAAAAATTGACTCGTGTCATTATGCCTGCTTGGCGAAAAATAAATAATCCCCCCTCCAAACCCCACACCAATTTATTCATGTCAGCAATCTAGGGCAAAAGAGAATGTACTTAAAATTTAACCACAGAAATTTAAAGGCAAACTGGTAATGCATCTGGTCCTTGAACACACAATATGATATACTAAATATTGATTTCTTAAAAATAATTTATTGCTTTTAATATTTTTTTTTACAACAGAAGATACTCAAAATCCAGAAAGGAAAATTGTAAACTTTTAGTTTGGCATTCACACAAAGTTAAAATACCTGCATTTTTAAGCTACAGAGCAACAACAAGAATTATGCAGATTAAAGAATGTTACAGTCGTAACACAGAACCTCTGAAAAAGTTCTTTTCTTTTTTTTTTATTGCTATCTATCTACTGAGAAATAAGAAGCCAAAAAATCAAGCAAGCCTCCGACAGGACAGACAGTGGAATCTCTCAGAACACAATATGCTGGTGATAAAATGAATGCAGCCATCAAAATCAACTGCACTGGCATGGGGGTGGAATCGGTTTTCTAAGACTGGGAGTGGGAAAGGAGATTAAATAGTTAGGTGCACCATACCTTTAAGAGGAGTCATGAATGCCAAACAGTAATAGAATACCAAATCTATACATTCGCAAGCAAATTCCAAACTTTGCTGATTCAGTCTAGAGACTCCGAGTTCAGATGAAATTCTGATGCTCAGAATAGCAGTAGTTTACTCTTGTGGTTTTTTTTTTTCCTGAAGTTTCTATTTAATTTAGCAGAAGCAATGTCATCAGCAACAATGTCATGGGCACATCTGAGGCCATGCTAGTGCATAGTAAAAAAAGAAAAAAACCCAAACAACCCACTGCTTCTGCAAAAGCTGAATTTCCAAACGAAGCACTTACTCCAAACTGACAACCGTCATGCATCCTAGGTATAAAATTTCCACTGGCCTTTTAATTATTTTAGTCATCTCATAATTTATAATAAATAGGATAATTGTAACTGATAAATATGTCTCTTTAGTAAACAAAGGAATGAAGGATCGGTATTTATACAGGATGCATAACTGTAAAAAATATAGATAAATACCATCATTAAACTCTGCCAATGAAAAGATTACTGGCTTCAAGAACAGTGTTTAGACACAGAATTACTGTAAAAATCATACTGTACTTAGTACCTCAGCGTATTTTTATCAAATTAAAATCACAAAAATTAAAACAAAATAGCATTTTAAAAAGATTTTTAACCTCTAGTTCCAAAACTACTGTTGATACATAAAATAAAAACATTTCTTAATGATTACCCATTTGAGAGACTTTACATAAAATTATGGTATCTCCTAGAAAAATTTAGATGAGAAAATTTCATTCCCCTAACAAATTCAGTGTATAAAACTGCAAAAGAAAATCAAGCAATGAGAAAAATGTGGAAAAATACTGCAGAAGTGGTTAATACCTTTGGGGCTAGGATAATTCTGGACAAAATTCTTATATAAGCTCACCAAAGAAGGGATGAATGTGTGTAAAGCATTTTTGCACTCAGACACGCGCGCGCACACATATACACACACACCCTCACCCACACGCTTTTCTCTCTTTTTTTACAATCAAATATATATAAGCATAAGTTCAGCTTTCTACATATGTTAGTGTACAATAATTGTTTCACCTCATATAATTACATTTGAGTATTCTTGATTAAGAAAAATTCAGCGGTTTTTGAAAAGAAGGCTGCATTTACAGTGCATAGCTGTAACAAAAAAGAACATCGTCATACAGTATGTACATAAATAAAAATACTCCATTTAACATTTGTAAATACTCAACTACTTTAGAGAATGTAGCAAATAAACTATCTGTGCACACACCCAGATAGTTATATCCAACTCTCATTAATAATGTAACACCACATCCGCTCATTAGAATAAATCGCTGAACAAGCTGCACATTTGACCATTAACAAGGCTTTGAAAATTTTGCTGTGGAAGATCAACGTTGTAGACATTTACATGGGTGTCAGAATTAAAAGATGAAACTTCAAAATGTTAGGGAAGCTTGAGCCTTTCATTTTCTCTTCTGCAAGGACTACAAAAAAAACCCGGAAAAAAAAAAACCCAAAGAAAAGAAAAATCTTAAAACAAAGCTAAAACAGATTGTAGGCTTCTGGGACCTGTGGTTTCTTCTGGATTGTCATATTATCACTGTGGTGTGAGAAGCAGCTTCATTTAAAAAAAAAAAAAATGCAGTGTCTGATTCCCAGACATCAGCAGCCATAGTTCTCAAATTTTTTTTTCTGTTTTTGTTCTTTTTTTGTTAAAATGCAATATGTACAGATTTTGCAGTTCATCGTTGTACGCGTATCTCTGTGGAACTGCTGCCATGTCTCGTGGTTTGCATTGAACTCGCAAGGAATGCCCGGCTCCCCCGCCACCGATCACCCGCGAAAGCAAAGCTGACACCCATGGACACACATGTGCTTACTGGACAGCCATTCTGCCTCTCCACTCGTCGAGCAGCTGTGTTCATGTAAACCATGGTTTTGAACAGAGAGTGTAAAGTAGGAGAAATTCCTAAGTATGACTTTTTAATTGTCCATTATTGAAGGACGTGATGTCCGTGAGGTATTCGCCATCCCTCCGTTTTCCTCAGGTGTGATGCATGTTACCTACGCAGGCTCCGCTGTGCCTCTTTAAGTAAACTATCAAAATCCATGGAGTCATACTTGCTTTTAGTGGAAGCAGGATCAAAATCATCTGAGTTTGAATCTGAAACCCAAAGGATGCAAGTTTAGGTAAGAAGCAAGAACCACTAGCGAGTACTTATATTATTTTCTCTGTACAATGGTACGAACTGCAGAAACAATCCACTTACAACCACAACTTTATGGGATGACAAAAGCCCAGAAACGGTCATCAGAGAAGCTTTACGTATGGACAGAGCTTTCTGGTAAGAAGCAGGACTTAACAAAAGCAGTACACATCATCAGCAGTGGGGGAGAACCATAAATTGCATGTACATATAGAGCAGGTAAACTCAAAACAGTTTCTCCAAGGACTTGAGCACCGACACACTGCTATGCAGAGGTCTCAAAGGAGTCCAGATAATCTTGACAGATGCTTTACCCAAAACTCCACCATCATTTTGCAGCGGTTGTTTTGCAACATGCAATATCCAAGACTTACTTCTCCTGAGAAAGGTAACAGGGGGATGATTCTGCAGAAAGCCAGGGCAGCCTGTGGGCAGCGCGCAGGGGACACCGTGCTTCTGCCTGCCCTGCCTCGGGGTCTTGTACAAGTCACTGCACCTCCCTGAATCTGTTTTTGCTTCCACTCTGATTTTTTTTTTCAGAGTGTGAGCAATTCAGGGCAGGGCCTCTGCACTGCCATACAAGCAATCTTAGGTGGGCTCCTCAGCTTTTTGCGGCATACATGTAAGTCATAGCAGCAATAATGGTCCAGCTCCTGTGGCCTGCAATACCTGCTCCAGCTTTGCCAGTTGCTCCGACACAGACCTCAGTCTGTTCCTAGCACAGAGGAGGGATTGTATGTTTGTGGCCATACAGCTCCAGTACAGCAATTATTGACATGGCTGCAAGCACTGAATTTCCTTTTGGAGTCATCCCTGCTTAACACTGACTCTCCCCAGTTCCTGTGTCACAGCTCCTTTGTGAGAGTGCCCTTTTCTTGCCATTTCTTGT
The DNA here is from genome assembly GCF_000699105.1 of Pygoscelis adeliae. NCBI lineage: Eukaryota > Metazoa > Chordata > Aves > Sphenisciformes > Spheniscidae > Pygoscelis > Pygoscelis adeliae. The sequence continues at coordinate 2,081,255 of NW_008824806.1, read as the reverse complement.
GTTGAATTAATCAGAACTCCCCATCTACCACTATAAGACACACTGTGCATTAAATGTTCATTACAAGTTCTGTTAAGACAATATCTTCTCACAGAGGAGAGGTGTTAAACTTCTGACTACTATTTTCAAGTGTTTTCTTTCTTCTGTACTCAACCCAAGGCTGATTAATTCTCTCTGTCCTTGTACTAGCTCATGAATTTTAAAGTTCATCCTGCCATTTCCTTATGTAGCTCTATCAGATACTCTGCAAAATACAGGGAATGCAGTCTGAAGTACAGAAGCTCAAGCTGTCAGCAGGACAAAGTGAAAATACTCTGCTCACAGATACTCTGGGAGTCCTACTCAGTATGGAGAGACCTGCCAGGGAATACTCCCAGTGATGAATAATGTTCAAGAAGGTTCCCTTCAGACAACTTATTTTAAACCCCAGATTTTCTGAGATACAGAGACAACCCTGGCTTCCACTGCTGAAGATAAGTCAAATCAAGTCAAGACTTCAATCTGTTTTTACTGTTTTTATCAGCCTACACTTCGACAAATGCCTTGCTACCTTTTATATTTTCAACATCAACACTATATCTCTTCAGCAGTCAATTGCCTTTTCTTAGCTTTACATTATCTGTTTAGCCACTGAAGGGAATTAAAGCATATTCATTGTGAACAATGCATATCATCTTTATCATTTATTCCAAAAAGACATCAATTGGTTAGAAAAAACATATCTGTATTCACTTCCTGCATTGTACAAAGCTGAGGGCAGCACATACAAGATTTCATTAGCACTGTGTTACAGGGTTATGAGAGATTTTAATGACTGTGGTCATTTATTCATAAAAACCCCACAATATCTGATTAATATAGATTCAATGGCAAAATGTCCCTTGCTATGTTATTCAGAAAAGAGTATCTCCCATACCTTTACACTATTTATACAGGTATTAGGAAAGGTTTAACCTTTAATGAATACTTTACATTTTAAAAGGTAATTAAATAAGAGGTGAGTTTATAATATATTATAATATTATAGAGGATGTTTTGGTAGTCTGCATGGTTGGTCTCTTTATGCATATACCTAATATCAGTATTCGTGCTGTAAGACTTTGAATATCTCCAAACATCCTTGAAGGGGAAGCATCACACCCCGACCCAGGGCATAGGATAGAACCATACATTTTTGCCCAGACAGGACTAGGACAGACCCAGATGTGTTATTGCAGCCAGTGTGCACACTTGGGACTGGAGTTATCACAGCATACTGGGGTCTGGAGTCTGGTATGCATCCTGCCCCACATTAGTGGGACACCAAGAGATTTGCTAAGCTCTCCACAGGCTGGAGCCTCTTACATCATGACTGGAAGTCCCTGCAAGGAGACACCTTCATACATAGATGCTTATGCACGATTTGAGAACCACCAGTTGAGATCTGTGGCCTTTGCTATACTAAGGGTCAGATTTGGTCACAAGCCCTTCTAGCTTTCAAACCTGAGAAACTATGAATTGTGTTTAAGGAGTGTCTCTGGCAAGTCCTACACATCTACAGCACAACTCATGGCAAAGTAAGAATCATAATGAATTTTGGGGGTGAGGCATCTACTTTGTTCTCTGTTTATCGCTCATATAAATAAATCAGGTATTAGAACCAAGCAGTCATAGCATAGCAATGAATAGTAAAGCATGCAGGAGGTTTCTGTGGTGCTATCATTTCAATATGGAAATGTATTATTGAATATCAGGCACTTATTTTTGATAATGATGGAAATGGGCTTTAAAAGAATTTTCATAGTCTGAAATATCTGAAAGAAGCCAGCTCAGATTAGAGCTCAGATTAGTAGACTTTTAAACTTCTTTCAGCAAGTGAAAACCACTTCCTTTAACCTCCCCCAACCATTTAAATAATATAAGCAGCAAACAAAAAAGAAGCAAACCCTAAATTGTCCTGAGTTACAAGGTTCCAGTTATGTACTTTAATTCACATAGAGCAAAATGCCTACCTAGGTCTGCATAGTTAGACTTGCAAAATTGCTTGCATCCACAGAAGTACAGCTCAAAGTCAGGTTCATTTGACCTGCGTAAAGTACATCCATTTTCAAGAGCAGCAAAGGCGTCACAAGTATAGCGGTAGGTGATGAAACCATAGCTGTCTCTGCAATTGAAAAACACAGTTGTGAACAAAAGCTGAAAAGAGTTAACGCACATTAGTGTAACCCCTTCCTGAAAGCAAGAACTTGCAGGAGACCCAGCAGTGGAAATGCCAGAAGTACTGCATCCATTTATCAGCATGATTGTCCTGTCATGCAGCTAAATACTTATTTCTGGGACAGGAAATCTCAACTAGCAAGATTAATAAATAAGGATGAAAGAAAATAAATAAGGTTTTGAACTCAGCATGTCATCTGTCACAGCACTTACATTGGTAACTCCCATACCAGTAATCTTACTGCCATAATTTTTTACATATGGCAGCTCCCCAACAGGAAGTAATCTCGAAAGTTCTTACCCATCATCCCGCAAATTTACTGTGCACTCCTCAATTTCACCAAAAACTTCAAACCGGTCCCTCAGTTCTGTTCGGGTTGTGTCAGGTCTGATTTTACCCAGATAAATCACACGACGTTCTTCCTGTTGAGAAACAGCAACAGGGAAGGCATAGTTTTAACAAATGTGTAATAGAGATGAACCTATACATATATGCATGCAAACACACACACATGGATGTGCAGAGGATGCATAATTATAGTAATAGTCTCTTGTGGAAGACCTACTGCATCTTGCTCATAAGTGAAATAGTTCTCTCCTGGAAAGCATCTAAGGTATTTAAATGACACTACATTTGTCAGGTGGTGTGCTCCTGGAAGGTTTCACTGCTTGTTGTCAATGTTCTGCTATACACTGACAGACGGCTCCCTTTGTATCCTACTGCACCGTCTTCCCTTCCACCCGTTCTACCACTTCCCTTCCAAGACTGTAAACTCTTCCAAACCAGGAGCTCCCTTTCTCTTGCTATCTATACAATACTGGGCAAACCCCATCTTAGTTGTGGAGTAGTATAAAGTAACACAATAATTGCATAAATGTACCATAGACATAACGAAATGTATTACAAACATAACATTCTAAACTCAGATGACTCAATAGCTGATTCGTCCTGCATTCAGCTGTTCCACCATAATCCATACCTTAAAACAGAGGGACAACTGTTAGGGGTCCAGAAGATGACTTTTGTTAAAATAAATATTTCTGGGGGAAAGGCAGGACAATAAAATATATCCTGTCGTCACCATTGCCTTTTGGTTTCTTTGGAAAAAAAACCTGACTGAAGTCCCTGGTTTTTACAGGCTAGGGTGTCATTTGCATGTTCCTTTGACACTTGGAGCAAAGCATCAAAGAGACATTTAAAACAATCGAGTCATGGTCATATCCTTCCTTCCTTACTGGAAATGCTCAGCAGAATGACAGAAGGACTAGGAAACCCTGTGAGAGTCACTTTATGAATTTTTTGATGAACACTTTACTCAGGGTAGAGCCATTTAGTGAGCTGCAAGCAAAGCAAAAGGCAAAAAGAGATCTTCAAAACACTGACCTTAAGATAATCAGGGCGAAGAAGCACCAGCTACACATGGCTTGGGTGCTCAGCCTTCCTGTCTCAGATTGCCTCTGGCCTGAAGAACCTTGGCACTACCGGCCCTACTGCTCATCCCTTACACACCCGCACCTTTGTCCCATAAATCGAACCACCACCACCACATTCTCAGCTGGTGTAAATCTGTCAGTCAGTGGAGCAATGTCAGTTTAAACCATCAGCTTTGGCACCTGAGACTTGCTCAGAATTTAGGTGCCAAATGCTGAAGGAGCTATACTGACTGCTGAGAATTCATGACTACTGTAACCTGGAGGTGCCTAAAGGCTAATGGCACCTCAACTATGCAATGCAAAAGGCTCTAGGGACCTAAATATAGACTAAACACCCTAGCCTGAAGAGACAGGTAGCTTTTAGTGTTACAATTCAGATACAGCACAAAATGTATATCTTTTCCATGAGTCCCCACAGAGGCATAAAGCACTAGTCATTCCTGGACCATGGACAGTAGCATTGAGAGCAGACCAAAACACATGTAGAAACAGAAATGATCCTGATGCCTCTTCTTCACTTGTTTGAGCACTCGTTTGATATAAAGGGACCATCAGAACTCTTAGTTATGGGGGCCCAAAATACTGGCTCCCTGTTCCCAAGAGAGCACTCTGCTCCCAGGAACTGTTTAATGCAAAATAAATAAACAATTCCTGCAGCAGGAAGCTGAAAGTAATATATCTGCCTCGCAACAGAAACTCCTTCTCACTAGCACACTCAGTCAAGTATTTTCGCTGACTTTCTTCCTGGCCTCACAAATCTCAGGGGCTCAGATCCAGTTAATCTCAGCTCCTGAGAAATGAAAGTGAGTTTAAAGCTCCAGAAAACAGAGATCTAAGAACCAAATGCTACTACGCAAAAACCCCACCCACTAAAGTATGGCACAAAAACCAACCACTGGAACACCTGGGTCCTTTATAGCTCCCTGGTCAGCCCAGCAGAGTCCCTGGTTGCTCTACCAAAGTATGTATATGCTCTCCTTAATCAATGGGATCAGGTAAGTATCTCATTTAGATGCTTGAAACTACTGCCTATGTAAGGAACCAAGGTGACTGCCTTGGTAGTCCTCTATAACCCTGCTGGGACAGATACTTTCATTTTTAAATGTTATGCCTTCCAAAAGCTGCCTTTGTTCTCTGCCATAGCAGTGCAGTTTGGAGAAGCTAGCATGGCTAAAAGAAGGACAAGTGTGCTCATGGGCAGCCATAAATTTAGGGAAGAGGGGTACTTTACAGACAGCTGCTGCTTTTTATCTCTGCCTCTTACTGTGTCCCAGCCAAGAGCCCTGACCTTCCTGACAGAGGAGTTTGGGTAGGGCTTCTGTGAACTAGGGACTGTAGAGTGCAAGCAACAGAAATCTGCATTTCTTCCATTTTCCCCATTCTAATTCTGCTTACTTTCAGTATGGTTGGGTGCCATAAACTCCAAAAACAGGAAAATCTGCATATGCACAGTAATTACTTTTTCAGACTGTTTTACCAAATCAAGGATTTAAGCGCACCGAGACACTTGATAAGAAACAATTCCATTGATACTTGCTATTGAACCTAAATGACTGACCAGATGGAGCAGAACATAACATAGCAGACTGTCTAATATACTTTAGCTGAGATAATACATCTCGACTGAAAAAACATAATGTTTTGTTCACTGACATGGAGATTGTTATATTACAGTGTGATGGAAATAACTATTGCATGCTCTTCCATAAGTCTGTGTGCATGCCTGTGCAATTTTTCCTTCTTCTATCCCTCTAATAACCTCTAATATCCCTTTAAGACAACTGCAATAAAACAAAACTGAACAATTAAAAAAAAAGCCTGTTAAACTATCATTAAGGGAATAAGTTAAACCTGCAAAATTAAGGAAATTCAAATTTAAAGCTGAAATGCACCATATGTCCTCCAGTGTGCACACATGAGGAGATGTGTTCAAGTATTTTTTTTAAGCAGAGTGCCATGATGGTATAAGATACTGGAGAACACAGGATTCATACAGCATTGTCTTTGTCTTGGTTAACTTTGGTTTATTTAAAGCAACTATGAAGAATGTATTTGTATTCACAGAGACACCTGCCTTTTATTCCCATTAATAATAAGAGCTATACAAACCCAACAAGATTACAACATACCTCTAAATGTTAAAGACCTTTATTTTACAATGTTACATGCATAAGTCCACATGTGCATATTATATATGCTTTTTACTGCACTTGTTAGAGGAGATGATATATGACTTGGAAACCTAGAGAATGGCAGAGAAAAGCTTTTGCTTTCAATTTAATGTGGGCAGAGGGAACCTGCAGGAAACTCCAGAAGATACTGTTCATATTTCCCTCCCAAAAGTGCAGATGGTTTATTTAGCATCATAAGCTTTAAGTGTAGTTCATTGCTTTGCCAGGTAAAAAAAGGAAGAAAGAAGAGTCTGGCCAACTCCCTCAGGCCCAATATGTCTGTCTTCTTTCAGTTTATCTAAAGCTCCTTCTTCATAATCTTGCTCTTTCTTCCTTGCAGTAAAAACAGTTGAATACGCAGATGTGGCAGAAAATCTCAGACTGAAAAGCAGTCAAGTCTCAAATGAAAATACTAAAGCGTTAGAATGCCAAAACTTGAGAAAACAGGACCAGAATATACCTTACACATCTAAGGGTCAATAAAGGGACCACTCATCCTGCAAAATGCTCACTGATGCTCAGGATCTTTTTGTCTTGCAAAGGCTTCCTCCTTTTGTTTTCCCTTCCTCCTTCTTAATCCTTTATTTCATAAGGAACTAAAGCGCAGACCGTTACATGTATTAGTTTTCATATGTTTTTTGTACTAGGCTTCTTCACCCAACACTTGTTTGCTTTGGCTGCCCATGGTGCTGCTAAGCAGGGTCTGTGGGAACTGAAGGCAGCCACTCCAGAGGTAATACCGCATAGTGGTGCTGTCCCTGTTCTCCCTACCACTTTTTGTCTGCACATCTGTGGTGCATACCTAGTTCTCCAAGAGCCAGGTAATGCTTTATGTGAAGCTGAGAGATGAAATCCAGGGGCATTTTAAAGCTGGGGTCTGCCATGGGCTTGTCAAAGGCTCTGCTGCTTCCTCCAGCACAGGCGGCTGACTGGGTACAAGCCCCGTGCCCGTGTTGCCTTCCATGCCAAGTGACTTCTCTCCACTTCCAGTAGAAAGCCATGAAGACTTTTATCCTTAGAGTTGGAGGCCAAATACCATTTTGAAAGTGCAATGTTGGACAGAGTTTAAAAAATAGAAATGTTATGGATGGAAAAAGCCATTAAAGCTTAAGATTCTGACGTAATAATAATAAGAAAAATGTTCTTTAGATTCTGTATTAAAGAAGAATAAGTATGACCTGTGGGCAAGTATGAATGGCAAAAGGAAGAATCACAAAAACTGGAAAAAAAAGAAAGAACATTGCACAAAATTGTCAAGTGCTGCTGTGTGGCTAACTGAGGACTGAAAGAATTCAGCCACACTCCATGATGACTGCTAGAAAAATAATGATGGACCAGTAAACCTCAAGGTTTAGGTAATCCGTTTGATACATTTTCAGCAACTTATACAGCAAAGTTAGAGTGCCTGGGATCAAGGCCATCAAGATGAGCAATGACAAAAAAAATCCAAACTAAATATACAACATACATTGGATCCTTCATTAGTGGAAATGCACTCCATTATAGGCTGACTCTGGTTTTAGACTTTAGAGAAGCCATGCACTCATTTATGAAACCACCTTTCTCCTGCCTTCCTGTTGTAGAGCAATTTATTTTCTTTGAAACTGTGTGTTTCTTTCCGCTGCAGCGGCCTCACAGTGCGTTTATCTTCTTACGTCTGTAAGCTCTCTGGGACAGGGACTCTTGATACTTGTCTCATGGAGGCTGTCAGCACTTAGAAATAAAAAGTAGTAATGATAGTAGTAATTTTCTACTCAGGTATAAAAGTTGATTTTGTTACACCTCCTGGCAGCAGCCACCGCACGCAGTAAATGAGCTGCAGGGAGGATGTGACGGTAAGTCAGTGTCGTGGCCAGAGCGGCAGAGTAGCAGAGATCCAGAACACCAGGCTGCTCATCAGACAGTTTAACCTCCCAGCCCTGGTGCACCATGTCAATGGGGAACCACGAGCTGGTGATTCCAGAATTGAAATGTGCTAACTGTATTTCTGACACCAGGCCTTGGAAAGTATTTGCCGCACGGTCTAACGAGTTGCTGGAGTAAAAGCCCGCATAACTCAGAAATCTCCTGGTGTGTATCAGAAGAAAAAAGGGGTCCTCAGTCTTCTTGGCAAATCACTGTGATCTGCCTTGGTTGGGGGTTGGATCCCAGTTTCTACAAAGCCCTAAGTAGACTGTCCTGTCCTGCAGTTGCTCCTCAAGTTTCATGATGAATGTGTGTCCACTGTGATCTGGTTAGCATTATAAAGTTAAGTAAGTCTTGGTGGCAGACCATCCTTATGTTCAATGAGGACCGCATTCTAAAACAAAATGGGGACCCAGTGAAAGAAATCAAGTCAAGATCAAACTAAACTATGCTAACATTTGCTCAGTTAGCAAAGGCATCACAATCAAAAGTATAAATAAATGAACGAATGAATGACAAAAATATTTTTCTTACTCTCTAACTGGAAAACATCTCGTGGGCTCAGCCCATATTTTTCAAGTGTGACTGCTCAAAATTAAGACCCCAATCCACAAAAAAGGCACTGAATCTCCAGTAACTGGAGAGGGGAAAAGAAGAAAAGGGAGAGGAGAAGAATACCACAGCACCTTTTGAAGTCAAGCCACCTGTATATAGCTGTAAGCCTAGAGAGGAATTCAGGAATCCATACAGGGCAATGCTAGTCCAGGCTTCTAGCTGATCTGAAGCTAGTGTAGCGAAGGTGGTGTGTGCAAGACTGATGGGGCAGCCATTTAAACATGCCTCCGCCACATAGCATGAGCACAGGCTTCTATAACAAGCCTCCTCAGCATTCCGCCAATATGTCTTCACGTCTGCCAAAATACAAGCTGCCTGCACAATCAGAGGGCATTGCTGCACATATGGTTTTGACAGATTAAAATATGTGAAATCTTTTCTCATTTCTTTTTCCTAGGTTTCTCACTCTTGTCACATGGAGACTAATTCTAGATATTGAACCAATAATACCTGATGGCTTTTAGCTCAGTCGTAACTTCTGTTCCCTTTCCACTGTGCATCCTTTCTACAACCAACTCCTGAGATCATAGCACGGTGCTTCTCATGAAGAAAAGCCACCTGTCCCGTGTAACACCTGAGGCGTTAGTACTGCCCAATCTTTGGGCCACTCTTTTAACAGTATCTGGAGGTATGTGGCCATGAATCAGTTCTGGCAGCATGAGAATGGGCTGAAAGAAAAAAAATCCCCAATGCAGAGAGCGAAGAAATCTAAATTTATGGGACTGTAGAAAGAGTTCAAGGAAAGAGAAAGGAGATTCTTGTGGCTGAACAATAAATGAGTTGAGTCCCTCAAGAAAGAAAGAAAAGAGTAATACAGAAGGGACCCATAAGCCAAGAGGAGTAAGAAAAGGAGCAGAGAATGCTAGAAATAACACAAATTTTATTACTGACTTCATGGGATCAGGGCTTCCCTTTCTCTGCTGTCCCCTGACCCCTACTTATTTGCACAGGGAATAAACTGGTATGATTCCATACAGATTTTTGAAGTAAAAGTGCTGATAGACTTTGGATAAAGAAGTTAATAGAATTTCATCTACATCTCCTGCAGCTCTTACACAGGTGACTGGATTTTAAGTTTTTGCCATGTTCTGTTTATTGATATTTATTTTTTAGTTCTGATTTATTTATGTTTATTAATAAATGATTTCATTAATGAAATTAGTTGTCATAACAATGCTCACTTTAGAAAGAAAATAAATTCCACCTTGGTTTTGAAACGTCTAAAATTTTTAACATAGGAAGTTATGATGCAGCGTATCTGGAGCTTTTTAAGTTTCTTTTCTTTCTTTTTTCCTTTTCTTTTGATTAGCTACTTGCCAAATATTTGCTTGTTTTAAACTAAAGCAAATTTTCTACCTCCTCAGCAGGATTCATGTTTATTTATACTGGTAAGGTACAGTAATTGAGAAGTAGCAAGATACACCCATGACAGAGGTCTACTTGAATCTCTAATTTGTGTTAGATCTAAGAAAGAACAGCCAGTGTAAGTTATGATTGCTGGAAAGTAGTGTTCATCTCTAAGCAGATGGAAGCCAGATATTTTAAAACTAACTGCAACAACTGACTTAAATATAGCCTTGTCTGAAGCCAAGCAAAATCATTCCATTGCCTTCACTGAGTTTCAGATCAGCACAGCAGAGCATGTTACAGCTCTAAATCTCATGCTCTACAAAATCATAGAATCAAAGAATCATTAAGGTTGGAAGAGACCTCCAAGATCATCGAGTCCAACCGTCAACCCAACACCACCATGCCCACTAAACCATGTCCCTAAGCGCCTCATCTACCCGTCTTTTAAATACTTCCAGGGATGGTGACTCAACCACTTCCCTGGGCAGCCT
>NW_008824806.1:2047906-2070810 GCF_000699105.1 Pygoscelis adeliae | reverse complement strand
TTCTGATACAGGCCAGGATGCCATTGGCCTTCTTGGCCACCTGGGCACACTGCCGGCTCACGTTCAGCCGGCTGTCGACCAGCACCCCCAGGTCCTTTTCCACCAGGCAGCTTTCCAGCCACTCTTCCCCAAGCCTGTAGTGCTGCATGGGGTTGTTGTGGCCGAAGTGCAGGACTCGGCACAATCCAGCCTGTCCAGGTCCCTCTGCAGAGCCTTCCTACCCTTGAGCAGATCAACACTGCCGCCCAACTTGGTGTCGTCTGCAAACTTACTGAGAGTGCACTCGATCCCCTCATCCAGATCATCGGTAAAGATATTGAACAAGACCGGCCCCAAAACTGAGCCCTGGGCAACACCACTCGTGACCGGCCGCCAACTGGATTGAACTCCATTCACCACAACTCTCTGGGCCCGGCCATCCAGCCAGTTTTTTACCCAGCACAGAGTACACCTGTGTAAGCCGTGAGCCACCAGCTTCTCTAGGAGAATGCTGTGGGAGACGGTGTCAAAGGCCTTACTGAAGTCCAGGTAGACCACATCCACAGCCTCTCCCTCATCCACTAGGCAGGTCACCTGGTCATAGAAGGAGATCAGGTTGGTCAAGCAGGACCTGCCTTTCAATACACCTATCACCCACACTTAGGGCACCTGAAGCAGAGGAAAGTGAAATGATTTGATGAAGCTCACTAAGAACAACAGTAACAGAGACAAAAATCAGAAAATAAAGGTGTCTATTCCCTCCCAGAATTTCTCATTGCTGCAGACTACACCAGTCTCTGTCAATCTCTACACACTCCCAGTTCGGTAGGTGTAAGTATTAGGAGAAATGCTGCCAAGCATGTGACAAATCACCTTTTACTACAAAGTCCTCTAAAGGCACTGGAAAAAAGACCTATTCATTTTGGTGAGCCCTGGACAGAGCGCTAAGGGAAAATGTGGAAATGAAGATGAAGTGTCCCAGCCTGCACCAGTTCATGCAAGAGCCAGAGCACAGCCAGAACAGCGGTGAAGGTATAACTGAATGGAAAGAACACAGAAAACCAAGTGGAAAATGTTAAGGTGAGCCACCAAATGGGCTTAGCAACTACAAGAGGAGTCCAGATATACAGCAGCTCCCAATTTAATTTATCAAAACCATCACACAGTTGCCAATGGGGAACTAAAAAGGGGCAAAAGCCACCTGTCCATTTAATAGCCATTCTCCTGTCCTACTGCTACAACAGCCAAGAGAGTTGCTCATCCCCACATGGGTATTTCCTTTGCCTCAGGTATTTCAGTTGTTTCACACAGAACATTGATGAATAAAATAATTAAATAATGCATATTAATTATGAAAGGGCCAGTGCTAAGTGACATTTTTAAATTGCATCATGTCTTCAGACTATTTATTTTGCTAAAAATAACTTAAAAATTAACTGAGTCACAGACAGGAAAAAAAAAATTAAACTCATGCCTTTGGATCCCGGTTTTGAATTCTGTTATCTGCACCCTCTATATAGACAGTTACAGCTACTGCGAAAGTCCAGCGATCAGTATGTAAGCTGACTCCTTATATTGCTTATGTAAAAAACCAGAAATATAGAAAATAGACATTGATTACTGGCACTCTGATAGGTGATATATAGTATAAAATGCAGGTTCACTGATAGATCTGTATGAGAAATAGACTGGTTCACTTTTAATTGTCTGTTGTCTGGGATGAAACCTTTTTCTAGTAAGCTGTTTGTATCTGTTAACTGTGAAAAACTTGGAGAGTTGCAATTTATAGAACCTGAAAAAATTAGTATTGTAACATCAAAACACAAATTGTTATGAAAAAACATATTTGCCTAAAATTCAAAATACTAAGCAATACACGTAAGCAGATTTTTGTATTTTGTTTTTTCTTTTATAAAAAACAAAGAAAAGAAAGTTTGAGTTCTAGCTTTAGAAATCTATGAAAATAAACAGAAATCTATTTCAAAATGAAAGTTATCTTCACAGTGCTTACAATTGCTTTCTGCCTTTGTCTCTCCCTTTGTTTGGCCCTTTCAGATTCCCGTTTTTCATACTCTTTGCGGTATTCTTCCCTCTTCAGCCTTTCATGCTGATATTCTTCATAGCTGTCATATCTAGGAAACATAACTTAGTCATTAAATCAAGCACCTGCATTTGTGAATGTAAAATTAGTAATACAATTTCTGGAATGCTTCATTATCTCTTGAGAACCAGCTGCAAAGCAAACCAAATGCAGGCAAAATGCACTACCTGGGTCTGCGACTGTACGGTGATCTGGATCGCGATCTTGCACCTAAGGGAGAACTTCTGTATGCTCGGTGTCTACAGTGGCTGGACTCGTAATAGCAACAAGATCTGCAGGAAGAAACAAACTCGTTCACCTCTGTCATTCAGTTTGAATCTATTGACGCCATTTTCTACTTCTTCCCCTAACTTACAATTTCTTCCAAGCTACCAGTGAGATTTTCCAGTGACAGTTTGCGATCTCCTAGTCAACTAAGAGGCCTCAAGTGATTTCCCCCCTTGCCCTTCTGTAATGTTCCTTATTGAGGCTAACACAGAGCAGAGAGTCAGCTGCTGTCAACTTCATCTGATAGGGACTGCAGCTAGATTGGCACCGGGCAGCTGGCAGATAATGGGAAAGGTTAGTTGTGTACATCTCTCACCAATTGCTCTGCCGCTGACCTGACTGGCTCCACTCAGAAAGTGTAAACTTGGCAAATTTAAAGTATAATGGCAACAAGTGTTTCTGTAGCAACCCCGTAACCTTCAGAGTTAATCAGCTCAGGAGCAATAGAATGAGTTGCACTGGATTAAGTTATTTCTTGCTTTTTTCTTTCTTTCCTTTAAGTTGCTTTACGTTTTTGCTGTTTTCCTTCTTATTAACTACGATGATGATACATGAATTTGCTGTACCGTACCTTGAAGAGGATCTACTACAGGGCGACCTTGATCTCGATCGGGAATATGGAGAACGGGAACAAGACCTGCGTTGAGGAAAGGACCTTGATCTAGAGCGTGTCCTTTGGGATCTTTGAGAAGATAAGGATTTGGGTGGAGACACTGAATCTCTGCATGGAGAGTTAAAAGAAGAGCAAGAAGGCGATACATCAAATAATGAATAGGCTTGTGTCCCATCCCAAGGGTAGCATAGTTTATCACTTTCATCTTCACTGTCATCAAAGAGACCATCCATTGCTAGTCCTGAATTTATAAACATAGGTAGTTTGGAGAATTGTTCATTACTGTAATCACTGTCCCTTAGTTCTCTGGTCTTATCTGCTTCTTCATCAAAAACAGCTTGGCTGGGGTGACCAAAATGCTTATTCAGTTCAGCCCGAATTTCCTGGTCTTGGAGCTGTTTTCTGTTATTACCGTGGGATCCCTGCTTACTTGTCTGTAAAGTCTCTTTCTTGAAATACTGGTCTTGTTCTAAAGAAGAACAAATCTGACACTGCCACCCAGGTGAAGAATCCTTAAATTCTAGTTGTCTGGAGTCCTGAAGTTCCTGGGATATTTTAATGTGTATTTCCGATTTTGAATTCACAGATTGACAGTAGTCATGATCACCAAACAGCCGCAAACTGGGCCGTTTTGTCTTTCTCTCCTCATGTCCACTGGACAGTACTGTAGTCTTGCTAAGCTGTGCGTACAGCTCAGACTGTTCTGGACCCTTCTTGATTGGGTTACTTCCTTGAGAACCGGAAGACTCACTATAGCGGGGCTTTTTTGAAGGTGGTACAACAGTCTTGCATGATGACTTCGGCTTAGGTGAAGTCCTAAAAGGATTATCCTGGTTGGCTTTATGAGGAGGGGTCGTAGGTGGAGTGAGGCCTAAGGTGAAAAAAGGGAGGAATGGAATATTTTTAAGCACACATACAACGTTTATAAAGGCGGTTCGTGTGCTTCTTTAAAACAGATACAAAGCAAGACCCATTCTATGTCACTTTAATTTAACACTACTAATACTGGGAATAAGAGTATTTAGGGTGTGAGACACCAAAGGTCTGGTAACAACAATAGCAACAGTATTAATACATTGCCATTAATCTTCAGCATCATTTCTGCTCCCCCGCCCCTTCCTCCATGACATCCACCTCTCTCTCTGTAGATTTTGATAGAAAAGATCAAGAGATAAAAAACAAAAGACTTTTTTGTTAAAAATCAAAAAGATTTTGAAATGAAAATCAAAAGTCAAAAGACTGGCACTGTCAAAAACTTAAAGAAATTAGCAGACAAAAACCTGAATAAAAGCAAGCCCGAGAAAAATAAATGAGTGCTACCAAAGGAACCTCGGTAGGACGCAGAACTTTAATGGAAGGAAGTACAGCAACTCTACAACTCGACTGCAATGACTCTTTGTTTCCACAGTTCATTAACTTAGTAAACCATTGCTAATGTATGTATAATACATTCTTGTAAGCATAACTAATACATTTTGCCTGAAATGTGGTTCTACAACTAAAACCCAAGTGAACAATAGGACAACTGCAACCGTAATAAACCATTGCATTTAGAACTAAATATTAGTAAGAGTCATGAAGTAGGGAGTCAAAATGAAACAGGTAAGTATTCAAAGACTAAAGATACCACTACCTACCAGGATTGTTCACGTAACTGTAATAGATTATCACTATGGTGAGACAAAATTGCAGGAAGGACTACAGCCCATTCCAATAAAACCAGTAGCATCTCCTAATTATTTTTATAAGGGTAGAATATAACTCTCAACATTTTCTGTAGAAATCAGAATTTCTTCAGACTTTACAAAAGGATAACCCAGGACACCAGGGCAGAGTAACAGCAAACTGCAGCCACTGTTCAGGAAATAATTACTCTTCAGGAAGGTACTTAGTGTGTTATGTTTAAAAAATTTACTTCCGTCCAGTTGACCCTAATGTAATTTAAAAATATATATGCTTAAAATTAAACAAATTAGACCAAGATTAGGGAGTTCTAGATAATCCAGACCATCCTTAAGCGCTCCAGAGGCCGATGCTGCCCAAGATTTCTTCTTCTAGCCCGAGCAATGAGCTTTCCATTACTTCCTTCGCAAGAACGAAAAGAGAGGGCAGACACACTTACAGGAAATGTGTATTTCAAACATGGCTATAGAGTTTTGGTTTGTATTTTTAACCATGCAACAGAGCTCAGCAGATCAATGCAAATGGAACATGTTTTATAGTGTTTTGCTGTAAAGAAGGAAAAGCGTCCATCAATGTATAGTGTTCCCTAAGGAGCATAAATGGAGACTGGGAGTCCCATTGCATTAGCTGCAATGAATTTGTTCCAGAAAAAAAGAACATAGGAGCACCAAGGCATGAATACTTGATGTGAGAAAGAAGCTTGATTTTGTCTGAATGTTTGGAAAAAATGGTTATGAGCTACCTGTGGCTATGTGAAGACTTTGCCTAATGCCACAAAAGTCAGGGAAACTGAGGCAAAGATAATGACACCTAAAACTCTAGTCACGTCAAATTTGAATTTAATAGTGAAAAAGTTTTGTGCAAATTCATCACTGTTAAACTTTTTCCTTTAATTTGAGTCCTCAATTTTTTCTTCCTCCCCAAAAATTCACTTCAGTCAGCAGTATGTATTTCACACCTTATCCACCTCCTCACTACCAAATATTTTTGACTGCCAAATGAATTTTTGGTAAAATGAACAGAATAGTCCTTTTCAAAATTCCGCAGTAATAATTTCCAGGTTAAAACTTCAGGCTCAGATTCAACAAAGATTTGAGTAAGCAAAGACAGTTTTCTAGATAAAAAATTTAGAACTGTCACTTTTACTTATGAAATTATACAGCCCATGAGAAGCTCTGGGGTTAGTTACCCATTTTTTGGATGTGGTTTTAAAGAAAGAATAAAGCAGAAATACAACCACTCCTCAATGAACATGCATATTTAAGAATTTCAGGCAAAGAAACTCCAGAGATAATCCAATATTCAAAATAAAATATTGTTTCTATTTCTACTTCTTTAAAGCTAGCCCTGGCAGGAAGCAAGCTAAACACAGAGCACAATGATTTCCAGAAGCCCGACAAGGAGTCCAACAGTCTTCAGAGGAGGGGAAAAAAAAACCCTACCAAAAAAACCTTTGCAAAAGTACAGACTGAGCTAAATTTACTGGCACTTCTCTTGCTGGCAGAACTGTGCTGGGGACAGCCTAAGAAAGGGCTTCCTCGTGGCATTTTGGCTTTTTTCCTGGTTTGCAGCAGAAGCAGGAAGTGCACAGGCAAGTAGAAACAGATAAAAGTTTTAAAATGTTCATTTAACTTTTGAACAAACCTCCATCGGGGGATGGAGGAGGGAGTGAAGTTTTGAATTCATGTCATCGCTACAGAGTCCACCTTCAGCGTGTCCCATGACCAATCTCCAAACCGTGAACTTTGAGAAAACCAGTTGGCCACACACTTGCTCATCTTCACAGTAATCCCTGTTAATCTTCACCGAGGGCCATGATCCCACATCAATAGCGTTACAATATTCTATAACCGTTGGATTATTTCATACGCGCCGATTCCTCCGCCAATGTGTACATTTTAGCATTGACAGTACAAGGTATATTCTGTGCTCTCTCTTGAACTTAGCAGGTTTTGACAGATTTATAGAAGGACAGATGGCCATTACAGGCTGACAAGAGGCAGTTCAGAGCATTGTTAACACACTTGCACAAACTCTCAGCAGTGCAGCGCTGTGCAGAATGTAATTCAGACTATAGCTTTTTTATTGCTGCCTATTTTCTTTTGTCAAAAGAGCCTGCTGTGCACAGCAACAAATGGCTGCCATTACCCGGAATGTAATGGGTGTCAGACAAATCACGTAACACAAACAATCAAGAGTATGTAGGTCATATTTCAACAGAGCACAACCTTAGCAATATTTATGATTACTGCATTGAAATGTGCTCTATAATAAACAAGTACCTCTACATCACTCACACTTATGTACTTCTGCACAGCAAGTCTGTTAGAAGTGGTACATACTCTACAATCATCCCCCTTAAACAGTCTTTTTTCTTTTTAAAGTAAAAGGCAAGTATTTTTTCATGACATGCTATAAAACCATTTTCTTTGTAGGGACTTTTCTTTAATTGAATGGCTTCAGTAACTGGTACGTTTGCACTTTGCCTTGCTCTGCTCAGCTATATACTACGAACTCACTCGGTGATCTCGTGCTTGAAAATAGCATACATCAATTTGCCAGCACTGCTGCCGAAGCAGCACCGTCCTCCCCGTGCCTGTGCAACAAAAGGTGTTTGCATGCGTGCCGACTCCGCCACCCTGGCCGAGCGACTTCTTTCAAGAAAGTCTCTGGGAGAGTGAAACTGCTTTTGATACATTCCAAAACTCCACTAAAAAAAACCTTTAGTAACTCATATAGCTCAGCTAGGTTGATAAGCAGAAATTAGGGGAGTGCCTTTGCATAAAATGTGACATCTTGACTTTTTAGGACTGATTTGCAATGCTGTTTTACATAGACACCGATCTTTCTAAAACTCTACTGTAACTGTTAGCATTTAAATGTTTCATGACGTTTGTTGTGCTTTGAGGGGGCTGAGAATTAGTGTCTTTTGGGGAACGCAGCCCTGGAACCTTTCTACATGTGCACTGGGCTTTTGAGAGGCATTGAAAATGAATTCTTTTATACCTTTTAAGTTTGAAAATGGATTGTCAAGGGAAACATTATCTAAGGCCACTTAAAACACTGAACACAAGATAACAGCTCAATTCAGTAAAAGAATCAGAATAGCTTTTGTGTGGCAGAAGATTGCAGAAGCCAGGAAAATATAATAAAATTAAATAGCCATCATATAATAAAAAACTACATGCTTGTTGAGTATTCAGTTTAATCCTGTTGTCAGTGCTGCAGAGAATAAACACAGACGCCTGAAAATATCAAATAATTTACTAGATTTTATTCCCTCTGGACAATTCTGCATCTCACATTTCATTTTATCAGAAATCATTCTGAGGTCAAACAAGTTCTTATATGATAGATTTTAAGTATTTGTTCTGACAACTAAGAGGTAACAGAGATCTAGAGGTGGGCAAATAGCAGAGTCTAAGTGTCCTCAAGGATGCTCATGAATTCCAAATCACTGTTGAAGCTGATTGTATTCATACAGCCTTTTCTGTCATCTTTTTGGAGAAATCAAATTTTGCACCCAAGAAAGACTGGTGAGGAGTTTTATGCTCAGGTAAATTACAGGGATCTGTGTGCAAATGAGAGACTTTTCACCAAGTCACCTGTTGTAGATAAGAGGGTGGAAATAGCCTTTCAGTTCCTGACTGAGCCTTAGGCGTGTAAACTCACTTCATGCACTTACATCATGGCTTTGAGTACTTAGGAATGAAGGTTTAAAAAGACACAGAACAGAGAGAGATGAATTTCAAACATTTAGGAGTCACACCATCTAACTTCTGGAATTTAGAAGTTCAGCAGAAAGTCTAAGACAATCACTGAGGAGCCATCGATCACCTAGAGAAACACAGCCACCTCCAGAGGGTGTCATCCTCCTAGTCCCTGTGCCTGCAGGTGCCCCTCAACCTGACTGGTAACAAAGAGGAAAGAGGTCTTGCAGTGACACAGAAACGTCCCATGTTCCTGGAAGACATTAGAGAGGTTCAAGCCCACGGCCTCTTAGCAAGGCGTTGGCAATGCAGCTAGCTGTGGAAACAAAGGGAGAAGGACCTCTTGTGAGCCTCTTACTCAGAATGATATTCGCCTTACACAGAAATTTCATCCACTACATTATCATCACCTAGGACTCCTTCCATATCGTAATGTTCTGGTCCATTTTCCTTAGAATAGCACTTGAAATCAGCTGCAGTAGTTGGGATTTTAGATATCAATGGACTTATTCCTCTATCATAGGCCACTTATTTAAAGTGCATTCAAAGAATTCTTACATGTGGCTTGAAAACACTTCAAAAAATATTTTTTCCTTGTGATTTGACAAATCAATGTTTTGACAGTTTTAGGGAGGACCAAGTTACATTCATGACTACTAAGAAATCCTTTGTAAAGCAAGATATAGCATCGGCAAGAGAACGGTTTCAGTTTGACTTTAGATACATGAATCCAAAATGTGCGTGTGACGAAGATTGATGGCTCATGTGGGAAATGTTTTTATTTATTTATTTTTCTACTCTATAGTTAATTCATCAGTGAGGGAACCAATGCTGTTTTCAGCAGAGAGATCAAGAGAGCTGCTATTTATATTAAAATACTTTGTGCTTCAATAGTGCGAGCAGCACTGCTAATGGTCTTTTCAATTCGGCAGTGAGATCAAGGCAACTCCTATTTAAATTATAATAAATAGTGCTTGTACAGTGCAAGCTGCCCTATATAAGGACAATGAGCAATGCGGTTATCTGGATATAATTTGGAGTTGCCAGGGTCTCACTAAAGAACTCCAAGGTGTTATTAATCACTACTGCCACTATTTTTTTCCTTATTTTTTTGGGGTGTTTTTTTTTTACTGAAGTGAGTCCCAGTTCTGCCATGATTTACTCACATACGCTCTAAGTTCTTCAGTACTCGAGGTTCTTTCTGTTACATACTTGTCTGTTTCCAGCACAAGCAGACTCATGACACAAGACACTACTGCAATACAAATGAGTTAAAAAGTAAGACATGCACAACCACTCATCTTTTTATAGATTTATATACATATATGAATATAAAAATAAAATCTACGTGTATGTGAAGGCAGAGATTAATACAGCTACCAAGTGATGAAATACAGTCTCCTGAAATCTCCTCACCGGGTATTGTGAAGATCAGAGCAAGCGCAACATGAAGTCCAAGAGCCACCATCATGTATGCTGCTTGGTAACACCACCCCAACTCCCTGGCCACACCCATTCCACCAACTCTTACTCTTCCTGATTATCATCAGTTTATTTTCTAGCTAGACGCTATTTACTTCCAGAGGGAAAAAAAATCATGTTTTCATAGTACCAACGTTCCTGTTCACATATTCATCCAGTTGTGCTGTTTCACAGCTTCTGACGCATTTTTTAATGCGCTAGTTCTCCTGGTCATATTGTCTAAGACAACTACAGAGCTGTTTTGTTTCCTCCTCTGTGCACAGCTGATGGAGCGGAATGAATTTGGTAATACCAACACCATTCCGGTTGCCATTATGGGGGCAATACTAGAGGACTATCCAGGGGTCAGACCAACTCCCAGTTTCTGTCTAGTCAGCTGATGGGACGAGCAGGCTGCTGACTTTCTGGCTAGGAGAAAACAGTGCTCCCTTCAGTGATTTCAACGGCTGCTTGTACCACCCTGCTGTAGTCACCTCATCTGCCCCTTTCAGTTGGCAGCACTAA
Source organism: Pygoscelis adeliae (assembly GCF_000699105.1). NCBI lineage: Eukaryota > Metazoa > Chordata > Aves > Sphenisciformes > Spheniscidae > Pygoscelis > Pygoscelis adeliae. Next base: position 2,060,471 of record NW_008824806.1, on the reverse strand, counting down.
GCACTGACTTACCAGTGCGCTTACAAATGGGCACCCTCACGCAGATTTGCTCTCCAGTAATGATAAAAGAGACTTCTCCATGCTTCAGGCCTACTGGCACTGAACAGGATTATCCTGCTGCACACAGTGAATTTTGCTGTGTTTGTGTTGGTTTTGCAAAAAGAAGGTGTGTTGGAAGGATGCTTCCTTTTGTCACGAGAGGAATGATTAAGACTGCAGGTTTTCAGGAGATGGCAGAGGGAAGTGTGCATGTTTTAATGCTGAACTAATGAAGAAGTTTCTGAAAAAGTGAAATGGTGGTTGTAGGGAGGTGAAAGCCCAAAGTACATACACAAATCTAGTGCTTGGGCCTGCTCTTGCGTGAAGCTGCCACTGACTTTAGGGGCACCAAACTGATTTATGGTACCTGAAGACGTATTTTGCAATGCCCCCCAAAACGCTAGAGATCACATAATTTACAATCCACTGTTATCCTGAGAGAAATGCATGCCAAGTACATCTCTTATTTTTCAATATTACACAACTGAGAAAGAAAACAGTCTTGGCAATAGCTCAGGTGGAGCTCAACGTGTGCTCTTGTGCTCAGTTCTGGACACTTCAGGAAAACAGAGCCAAAACAGAGTTCAGAGGAAAGCAATAAAACAGATCTGAGTCTGAAGGAATTGACTTTAGAGGAAAGAAGAGCAGATGAATTAAATGAGTGCAGTGGGTGATGCATGAACATGATAAAAAAATCTACAAATCTTCAAAAGGTACAAACACCAGGGATCTGAAAGGAGGAGGAGGGTAAAGGGAGGTTGTGTGAAATGTGCTAACGGAACAAATAAAAGAGAAAGCAAGAATATAAAATGAACACCAATTTAAAAAATTACCTCTAAGCTATGGAATAGTTTTTCAGTGGTAGAGGAGAAAGCTGTTATTTGTGACATATTAATCTAAAATTGACAAAGCACTGAAACATGCAGTCACGTACAGCCCTAGACCAGCCTGGAGACAGACTGGATGACATAACTTTTCCATCTGTAACATCGATTACACTGTGCTGTGGGGTTTGTCTTTGAAAGATGGTGCTCAGCAGTACACAAATCTATGGGGAAATGGGGAAGTATAACAGATAAATGGTTTCATTCATATTTCCCCAGAAATTATGCACTCGTGTAGGTTTGGAGCCGTATTTTCAAACACATTCCTTCTCAGGTAACTGGATAAAAAGCCAATGCTAAACTGCACTGAAGTTAATCTACTGGAGACCTCTGTGAGATCTCAGTGTACATGTGGTATATTAAAATGAACAAACACACACACGAGCCATGCTTAAAGGAAGAGCCAGCACTCCCCATTTCTCACCTGCAGTTCCAGAGAGTTCCACACTTAAGGTTTGTTCAATATTCTTGTTCTCAAATGGGGAACCCTTGGGATCACTGGAAGACAGGGCACATTTATAAAAACAAGCTGAAATGGAGTTGCTGTAGCCAAAATCTATTGAACCCCCCTCCCTTTTATAAATGTTTGCACTTTTTAGTACTTACTTTGGTGACTCGGGCGTCAATGGAAGTGATAAACTTGTTGGTTTGGCTGAAGGGAAAAAGAAAACGATTACGGAATATTTAAACACTCCATAAGGTATACTAAAAAGACTTATTTTTATTTTCGTGCTGGAATCCCATGTTAGTCAGTTAGGGCTGAGCTCTGATAGTTCAATAGCCATTTCAGTGTATCTTAGACAGATAAACAGATAGATAGACTCATCCTGATTCCTTATTACTGGTACCAAAAGGGCACCTAAATTTCAAGAATGATTTACATCAATTACTGTATCTCTGAAATACCGTACACAACCCAAATGCCAAGAACCTTTCAGAAGAAGAGTGGTACATGTTAAAAATCAATGAAGAACACTACAGGATACACTGTGAAAATGTTATTTCTCTTAGAGTTAATTTAGACTACAGTTCACGTTTTATTTGGAAACAGGAGCAGCAGAATAACTACGAAGTAACAGATCGTTATGAATATTCAGTTAATTTTACTTCTACAATATACGACTTTATATATAGCACTGAGAATAGTTTTTTTCTGTAAGGCCAGAGTCCAACCAGTTATAGTCCAAATTTCTGCAAATTATCCTGCAAACTATGACAAGCCACGGACACAGTCACAGATGGTTAAAAATGGGGTTGAAGCTCTCAGCACTACAATCCCAACATATGCAAAAAACAAAGCTCTAGCTATAAAAATACAAGTCTTTGTAGCTTTTATTCATGCAAACTTGTATTTTCCCAAAGCAAGCCAAGAACTAGGATATTGTAATAAAACTAAGATTCCTTTAATTGCCAGTAAAATGTTGGAAAATTAAAAATAATATTACTTGCAAATTTTACTTTTCAGAAGTTAGATTGATGTTTAAACGCAGAGAGCATTGTACCAAGAACAACAGCAGGGAATCTCTTCTGCAAATTAATTACTTAAGACAAAATGTTCCCCTTGAACACTCCTGCACTGCAGATCTTTTGTCCAGAGTGTCACTACTGCGTATTTCATATTCATTCCAGGCTTGGAGCTCCCATCAACATCAAAGGATTTTATATGCAAATTGATTACTCTTATAAGCTCTAGAGCATTCCTGAAGTAATATTACATTTTTTTTTAAATTAACTCAATTCTCAAGAGCTGCATATTGTTTCTCCTCCTCCCCATATGAAAGTTAGAAATGGAAGCTCAGGTGTTCACCTCAGGTTCACCTTCCTCAGAAGTCACCACCAGAGTGAGGAGATGCACCCCAACGAGTTATTTGTCTGATCCAGCACTGCCGCTGATTTGTGCATAAAACCAGGTGCAATAAGACTGAATGTAACCTGACACATCTTTGTGTGTATTTTATATAAGTCTAGGGATACTAATGTTTGCCAGTGGCTACCTAGAAGTAAAACTGGCTTAAAAAACCCAGACCTTACAGTAAGGCTCTGGAATAAAGTTCTATACAAAGGCTTCCACTTTTTTTTAGAGGATAAAAATCTACATACTCTTACCCAATTTAGGCTTTCTAAGGAAGTCAAATGTTAAGAGCTATTTAAGCCTCTAAAGAGTCTCATTCTAGCTCTCATTAGACCCACAGAATAGTCCCACATCAGAATATATATATATAAAATTCTGAAGCACTGAGGTACAGTGCAAATCTGCCAGAGATGGGCACAGAACCAAGGCGTTATCTCACGCTCGTATGTATTCATTTTAGGCAGATATCACTGAGCTCTCCCACTGAGAAATTCGCATACCAAAACACCCATCAGTTTTCTTATTGCTAGGCAAGGGCTTGACCAAACAGTATTCCTGCAAAGGATTTGTCCTCACATACAGCTATTGATAGTGTAAATATTTAGCCAAGACACTATCATTTTCCATGGTGCTTGTTTATTAGAGTTTCAAGGTCTACTGTGGTGTGTTTTTTTCTTATTAAAAAGGGTTCACATGAAGTTGCTTGTTCCTGTAAATTGAAAACATTCAGGTTCAAAAGAACTAAGTTTCCTCATGGGCAAATTTCAATGCAAAACCACAGATGATCTTTGGCATGAACGGGTTTGTGGACATTCCCGTGGGTTTGCAATATGTTTGCAACGGTAACCCTAAAGGAAAATACCGTTTGACTTATCCTTTGTGAGCTTTCCCTAACTTTGAAAGAAAATATCAGACCCTGATTATTTTTTAAAACAGAAGGAGCCAATTTTCTTACACTTTTGATTAAATGTATGAACAAATGACTGCAGGTCTGCAAATATCAGTTAAATTTGCAAGGTTGATTCCACATGAATTGACTGTACAAGCTGCAAGCATTATATTCTTCTATTTGTATTGTATGCAAATCCATTGATATTGAAGCCATATATTGGTGTATGAGGCAAATTTGATGAAAAAACAACATTTCAGAAGCCTGTAAATTAAACTGCAGGAATTAAAGAAGAGAGTAATTTCTCTCTGCCTGCAATTTCACCTGTAATACCACCAAAGTCACAGACACCTGTTAAACACTGGTAAGTTAGCTATATGTCCCTTTGGACTTTCCTAACCTCTCCTTCTGCGCCGTTTCCACAACCCAACGTGCCCTGCTTCTTTGCACTGAATCTACACAATTGCCTCAGCTGGGGAAAAAATGCAGCTCTGATCTGAATAGGAAGATTTTATAATCTGTATTTATGTGCATACATCTATGTATGCATATAACATACATGTGCATACAGCATGTTACAGATGACATACCTTATCACGTATCACCTTAACACCCAACAGTGTTAATAAAGCCCCCTATAACTTCTGGCAGGTCTATGTTTCAGTACCATTGCAGTAAGAGACCCAGGTTTTCACATACACTTCAGTCTGGATGTTGCTGTGAACCAGACTGCTGAAGCCATCCAGAAGGAATGGCAGTTGGCATCCAAGAAGCTCTAGGGGCAGTTGGATTTCTTTCTTACAAGAAGCATTGTTCAGAGAATTTGAGACCATAATGGGGAAAAGTATACTCAGGATGTCAGAATGTACAGCTGTGAGAAGGGTATTTAGTAGCAGGAAGGGAAGATTATTTTTATTAAGTTTGCTTATACTTCCTAGTGAAGAGTGAAAAATTAGATTTGCTGGGGGCTGAAAATGCAGGGAGGGGGGAGGGGAAAGGAAGAAAAAACATATACAGTTTACAATTGTTGCTTTAAAAATACCAGAACAACACATTCAGGGTTGTATCCTGATCTCTCTTGCAGCCAGATTACTTCCACTGACTTTAGTGGAGTCATCCAGGATTTGCACTGATGTGACTGAGATAGGTACCTGGCCTTCTAGATGCCAGGCCAATACATATACATAGATGTATTTTAAAGTAACAGTAACTTTAAAAAAATCTCCCTTTGGGCTCGTAAGCTTTTACATAGAAAGAGAGAGAGGGGTCTTTAAGTTCTTGCATCTCTGTCACAGAAGCTACTTGTAATATAGACCAGTTCTTTATGCATCGGGGGATATTAAAAGTCAACACAAGTGTTTAGTTTTGGCCACAAAGAATCTAAAAAGAGAGAGAAAGATCAGGACGGCAGCTAAACTTTCAACTATTTACAAAATAAAATTACAAGCCGGCATTCCAGCTTTAACAGGAATGACACATTTATTGCTTTCTCTGTAGCAGTGGAAGCACTATTTATTGTCTCTTAAAGGACTATGTGGCAGGTTAACAATGCCTTCAGTTTTACGCTAGCAAAAAAGAAAGAAGCTCACTAATGAACTGGCCTGCCCAGCTTGTTTAGGGGTATAATGATTTCTTAGTGGTACAGTACTCTGAATAAGTATCTCCAGCTAGCTTGGTATATTAACATGTGGTATTTTGTTAAACTTTTTTTTCCTGAGATTCTTTTTCTGGGGCTGGGGCAATAGAGACAGGATTAAAATCATTTAAAAGCTAAATCTAGCTAACTAATTCTAACTTCATTATACTGTTCCAAAATTCTCCCTACACAGAAGAGATGCTGGATTTACAATACTAATCCAAAGAACAGAAGAGGTATCAAGGGTATTCACAACCGTGGTATTTCAGCTTCCCTGCATTACTGCTGGTACCAAAGCTGTGTTCTGCGGTCCCACACCTACCTTGCAGATGATTTGTCTGAGACTGCAGATGGGGCTTCCTTTTGGAGGTGCATTTCTCTTTGCTGCTGTTCCTGTTCTCTACTGGTTTGGTCTGCGGAGGGTCATCATTCGTAGTCAGATATTTGAGAAGTTCAGAGCAGGGACGTCTTTGAGGCTTTTGCTGTTGACAAATGCTCTTTGCTTTATTGCTCCATGAATTCTCAGTCTTAAAAACAGGGCAAAATAAAATAAAATAAAATAAAATAAAGCTGAAATTAGTGAGCTGAACCTTATCAGAATGGATATAGGTTTTCTGAAGAGATGAGATTTTCAATGAAGTGTTCAGTCTAAGTGTACTAGATCTATGAGCTGTGAATAACTGTTTGCAGTACAAGGAAAGAAAATTACATTTAAAATTCCTAAATGACATTTATGCAGCTTTTTATTTCATTTCTCCTACATTTCAATGTTCCTACTCAGCAACATGTAACTAACAAGACCCTACAGCGCCTTTACTGTGAACAAAAAAATAAGCTGGTTTAAACCTTAATTTGTTGCTGATTGCTTGAGCCCAATATTCACAACTCTCTTAAGTACCCCTAAATGCTCCGTTTTCAGTTACAGTGAACGGCAAGACAAACATTGTTTAATACTGCCTGCTAACAGAATTATGTCAGGGCCCCCATTCTATCCAATTAATGGCTGATATACATCTTTTGCCAGGAATCCAGTGTCATTTTTCTTAGCTCAGACAGCTGGTAAAATGGCAGTCCTGCATCCTGGAGTCACTCATAAACAACACCAGCCCATCAGCAAATTTTATCGTACCCCCTACTGCTCTGTGTATCAATAACATAGGCGAGAGTAACAGGCGGTGGGACTACAACTGAACTCTGCCAAGAGAAAAAGCACAAATGAAATATTCAGAGCATAAAGGAGCTCAGGTGATTTTCTGGAACCCAGCCTATAATCTGTTCGCATTTTTTTTTTTAAAGCAGTTGCAAGACAGTAGACAGATTAATACAATACGTATAGATCTAGTGCTTGCTTGGTTGCTGAAAGCATAAAAGACCTTGTTACACTTTTTTTTTTTTTTCGTTTTTCCTTATTACAAAGATTAAGTTTGTACCTTAACAACCACAGGGCTTGTTCTGATCCTGTGATTAGTGTTTGCATGGTTTTGTGTGCTGAGACCACTGCATTCATTGTAATTTAGCTGAGTGTTGGCTGGAGCCAGCAAGAGCTTCTTAAGCTACAAACACATCAGGGAAAGGGAAGTGGAAGGAAAAGAGTAAAGTTATGCATCTTTATGGACTAAAATGACTTATCTACATTTTTGCATAGTTACTTAAAGTTAGCTATATCAATTTCAGCAAGCAAAGTACAAAAAAACAGAAAGAAGGGCTCAATATTCCCCAGACCAAACAGATTTAATTTTCTTCTGGCTTGGCAGCGTATTTCTGCTCCCTTTACTGCAGTATACTGCTGGGCAAGCAGAAATGACAGGGGTCTTGGATTTCTGAATCCATGGCAAAATGAAATTCTCGGTGATCTGTTTGACAAAAGAGGCCTCTCATCTAAACAGAGATGTTAACTTTAACAGACTAATGGATACAGCATCAAGATGCAGGTATCTGGCTCTGCTTCCACAGAAGCCAATGATAAGGGGCTTTCAGCAGAAACAGAATCACGTCTCAAACAAACTGGTTTTACTGATCAAAATGCAGATAAGGTTTCACCCACATCCTCACCCAAGATTCAGTTTTGCCCTGATTAGCACTAAGCTGGAGCTTACTGGTCAAATCAATGTTAAAGGCACAAAATTAGCCCCACATCCCGCCAGACTCAATGGGCGTTTCTTTACAGATCACCAAAAGTGACGTCTAAACATACATACAAAAAGAGCCCCGAGAAATGAAATATGAATTAAAAACCATTACTCTGACTTATTTGAACAGAATGATAAGCAAAAGTGTCAGCCATTAGCACAAGAATCTCAAGAACAATATTTCAACATGCTTTTTAATAGACTGCCTTATTAGTGATCCTATGGCTATTTGGTGGGGTTTTTTCCCTGCTTAGTTTTCAGTTCTTTACATGATTTTCCTTTCCAGTCTAAATGAAAAGTCCACACCTTACTGTGACTACATCATACCCATGCAGCGGGTAGCCAGAGGCACATCCAATTCCTGTTAAACAGTAGGAAGGGTTCTTACTAGAGACGGCTCTTCTGCCTCCTGAGTTGGAGGGGTGCCGTCGGGCATTGGGGAAGGGCTAGCGGCATTTTCGTTGGTCACATCTCCATCTGTCAGTGCATCAAATGAAGGCAACCCATCCTCATCCACAGGGATGCTGTCCAGTGTTTCAGTGAGAACAGCTAGCAAGTTTGCCTCGCTCTCTTCATCTATCTTCTGTGGGAGGGGACAAAACAAAAAGTGGAACCAGGTGAGAAGAGAAAAGGAATAAAATGATGCCTCTGTATTGTGGAAAAGCAGTCCAAACAGAGTTAAACCAGCCCTTGAAACAGTAACCTGCAACAGCATCTTGGAAGATGTAATTAAGCGCAATAAAATTATCCATCTCTGCGTTCAAGAGAAATCTCTTTGCACTCACACTGTATTGCTCTAGTTTACTTTTCTTCCACAATTCTTTTTTTTTATCTGGTGTTAACAATGAGAAGTAATCACCCAGGGATTGTATTACAGGATGTGCCTAAGCTGCTGACACCTAATGATGGTGTCAGCCCAGGCTGTCTCTTTCTTTCTCTTTTCAACGCTGAACATCAGCTAATTGACCTGACAAAATTACAAAAATCAGAGAACAAGACAGCTAATCAGAAGACCAAAATGGATCACCAGTGAAATTTGGAAAACCTTGTTCACATACGCGGCCTGGTGTAAGAGAGAAAGGTTTTCCCTTCCATACTTCTGGAAATCCTTGCTCCAAACCCAAGCAAAAACCTTCTCATTCCTGAGGATTTTGGCATAAGACTAGCCATCAGAACTCATATTGTAGATGGCAGGCTCTTTGGGTTTCTTTTAAAGAAATGTATTAAGCAGGTTGCCTTTGAAGTTGTCCTTTCGAGTTATGTCGTCAGAGTGCTCAATGTGACTATTGTATGCGTTTATCTAATTCAGACTGCAATTATAAAAAGTAGATTAATTCCTAATCAGATGTGGCTGTAATGTTAATTTATATTAGATATCTTATTTCAGCAACAAGACTTCTTTTTGTCAAATTGAGTAAATTTAAATGCCTTCCGATTTTTTAATGAAATATAGTCCCTACTGTGTATTAAGGTACAGATTTTTGGAGTACTGAGAGTTCTGAAGAATAGAATTGTGTAAAAATCATTATATTGATTTTTCAGAAAGATTGGAAATTGATCTTGACAGATCAATTATCTAGGATTCCTAGGCTGATCCTAGTGCTATTAAAATAAATGAAAAGCCTTTCACTGATTCCAGGGATATCAAATTGGGAGTTTTTCCACCAGCTTCAGAGTGGTTCATCATGCTCCAGATTCACACTGCGAAGAGATTTCAGCTGAGTTCAAATCTCATAGTTTAAAAGTGAACTAGCAAGGAATACACCAGTAAGACAAACAAGACCTCTCCCTTTGAAAAAAAAATACAAAGTTAAAAAAGTCAACAACAAAACATTGCCAGTAACACCTCAGAAAAGAAAAAATAATCAAGTGAATCTGGGTATCCCCGTAGCGTAACTTTTTTTTAGTAATACTGTATCTACCAGACTCCGAACAGAGATGCTCATAAACCACACAGATAATTGCTCCTGCCAGGCTTCTCTGCCAAACCACACCTCACAGCTTCTTACAGAAAAGCTCTGTCTTCGAGCTAGAAAGCTACGGAAGAACACAGACACATGCACAGTGCCATGATAATTCAGTGTGCAGAGGATGGAAATAAGCAGAGGGAAGCCACCTTGAGAATAAAACCGTGCTCCAAACACAGCTTTTCACAGCCGCTTTTTGAGAGGCAAAGAGGAAAATTACGGTGTTACTTCTAGAAAAGTACGAAAAGGTGTTACCAGGCGAAAAAGCATTTTGTGATGTAATGAAGCGCTGACTTTTTTTCCAACAGCGTTTCAAACCCCTTGCAGGCGGTGGGATGAATGGTGGCGAGAGCCAGCCCTCAGCCCCGGGGTGGCCGCGGGGGGCTCTGGCTGACTGCCCCCCAGCCCCGCACCAGGAACTTCTCCAGCAAGTCTAGCTGGTGGGGGGCACCACTGCCCCCCCTTACTGAGCCTTACAGCTTATAAAGCTGACAACAAAGCTGGAAGTGTTACTATTTCTAACAGGGAATGCCTTCTTTAATAATAGCATGCCAGAAGAAACCCTGATATTTGCTGTTAGCTGCTCAGCTCTTGTGCTTTAAACAGACATTCAAGTGCGCTGACATTCAAGAACAGAAAGTTGAGTGGACACTGGTCCTCATCACAGCAATTTCAATTAGTTTTGTACAAGTTTCAACATTCAAACACCCCAGAGAAAGCACAGGATGTGACAAAGAGGACTCTCTTAAACAATTAATGTCACTTCCCATTATTGCTTCAGTCCCAATTTACAGAGCAAATAAATCAAAGTCACCACAGATGAAGCACACTAGCTGGCTAACACATGTCTATTCACAAACGACATGGCAGCAGGAACACATTAGTCAAGAAAATGACATTGCGAGATAACCTTTTAAAGGTTTAACTATGCTATTGCTCCTAATTGTTCTAAATTACTGTTTATAAAGAAACAGTTATTAGATACAGCAGAAATGGTGCTGAGGGGAGATGTGGAGGGAGAGATGGTTGGGTACATCAGTGTCTCAGCAATAATCACTGAAGCAGCAGCTTTCTGCTTTGCTATCACAATCTGGGTCTTGGTGTTGACAGCACTGGGGAGAAGCAACGGCATGCCCAAATGCAGGCTCTTTCACGGTTTCAGCACTGTCACCAGAGAAGTTCATGTTTCAGACTGGCATCCAACCTGGGCATCACACAGGCTCGGTGAATCAGGAGGAGCTGAGCACCTTTGATCTCTGGTGAGGTCAGGGGAAGTGTTGTGTCCTCTCAGGAACTCATTCCGCCGTGTCCCTAACTTCCAAGCAGGGTCACATTGAAAGGGTTTCCTTCTGTCTAAAGGAGGAGATCCTAAGCATTTAGGTGACCTAAATGAACTACAGTGTGTCAGAAAAAGGGGTGGAGGATAATCTCGAATGTAAAGCCACACAGCATGCAATTATTAAACATTTATGAAAACAATTCATAACGACTGTATCTTGCTAACTAATGGGTCTTTTTAATGCAGAAGCAGTTGTGCATCACTTCCCAGCCACACCGCGTGAACTTCTTAGCATCCTTGGTTGTCAGTTTAACATAAAGACATCAGGGCCAGAGGTTTTTTGACCCCTGTAAATTTTCACCCAGCTGAAGGAGGCGAGGAACCAGAGTATGTCACTGAATGCACACACTTCCACGTTTCTGACAGCAAAAGTTTCTAGCGTATCCAGAATGGCATTAGCTCTGAAAAGAAATAAGATTTGGCATTGGTGTCACAGCGCATGGGCGAATGCAATGGGGAAAACCAGCTAGTGCTGTAAACTGCCAGAACACCAACCGATCCTCAAAAATGAGCGATCTAGGAGCCTAAAGACCATGAAAAATTTCTAACTGTGCTCTTCGCTGCTTTTACACATTTTGCTCTAATGCTTTAATATTTCTACAGCACTAAAAATAATTCTCTGTCTGAAAACACTTTATTAGTTGTGTAAGAATCTTATTCTAATTGGGTTTCTGCCTTCAGTAAAATGTCTCAAGAGATATTCTCTCTTTGGCCAGTGAAAAGCTGTAAGAAATGAGTTGATAATTTACCCACACAAAGGTATTTAAATCCTCTACCCCTGATAATTCTTTCTCCTTTGCTTATTCTGCCTATTGGTGGAGCTGGGTTCACCTCGTGGTTAGCATTTTATGTCTATAATACATGTCACTTGTTGGCAATCCCATTGTAGATGCCTAAGACTGAGCTGTAATGGAGACTTGGCCACCTTGTCTTTCCCATGCACCAATCCCTTCTTGAAAACCTTGAAGCCAGTGTGCAGAGGTCCAGACACAGGACTCCGCTGTAGCTCTCTCGCAGTCAGCTTGGGTATGCTGATTCACTCCAGAAAAGGGTTAAGCCTATCATTTAGAAAATCTTTTACAAATGTTAATAGTATCTTCCAACATTTTCCCTCTGGTTCATTCCCTCTGCCTGCCTTTCATTTGTGATTATTACATGCACAGCTTTTGCTTACTTTATCTCAAGGAGTGAAATCAGCTAATGAATGATGATGATGCTCTAAAGTTTCTTTACTGATAATTTGAACAGTGCAGGGGCCCATCTTGATTCATACTGAAAGATCAGGGTCTAAACTGTGGTATTAATCCACAGCCCTGAGGAGCTGGGAGCAGTGGCAGCTTGCCACGTCTTCGTAAAAAGCCCAGGAAACTTTGGGACAGATCTGCAGCTGGTAGAAGCTGTCACCGCTCCAGCAGCCCAGCTTGGTAAGCAACTCAGGGCAGCCAGGTGTACACCTGAACTCACGAGGGATCACCATTTCAACTTATCGACTCATTTCTCCTCAGTAGCCTAAGATCTATTCATAGCACAATTAACAAAGAAAAGAAAAGATTTTCCTCCAGCTGAAAATATCTGAGTGATCTAAAAATACTAATACATTATGGCACTACTTTCAAAAGCACAAAAATGACTTGTGAGCACATCTGGGATTTACAAAAGGATTTAATTCCTTAATGACACATTTTGGAATAAGAATGTCCTTAAGATTCACACCACTAGGAGAAATGAGGGGTACAGATTCACCCCTTTCTGCACACAGGGATGCAGAGGCACTGAAAAGCTCCCCCCCCCCCCCCGGCCCAAGCACCTCCGGCAAAAAAACATCAAGGG
>NW_008824806.1:2038656-2047786 GCF_000699105.1 Pygoscelis adeliae | reverse complement strand
CGCCAGGGGGGAGGCGCCCCCAAAAACCCCCCCCCCCCCCCCCCCCAGGCCCAAGCACCTCCTGTCAATAAACATGCAGGAGTAAGGGTAGATGGTACCTCAGCCCTGGCCCCACAAACCAAGCTTTGCCACCCGAAGATAAGGAGCCGCAGGCTGGGCAGAAGCACAGGGAAGGTAGGAGGAGGGAAGGGATTAGGATGCGGGCTGGTCTTCCTGCTCCTGCCAGCAAAAAATGAGAGCTGAGGTCAGGGACAGTGAAAGAGAAGAATTACAGCCCACGTTTTCCCTCTTCTGGAGCAGAAGGAGCCAACCTGTCACGGCACCAGCCCAGACAGTGCTGTCACGGTGATTTTGCTGCCTTCTCAATGTGCTGTCCAAGGCCAAGTGCCTCCTTCTCCTTGACTTAGAGCTGGCCGTACCTGGCAGTATTTTCTCCCAGGGCCAAAGAGGAATCGGTGGTCCAAGTGGAGAACCACTTGTTCCACCCTACCTGCCCACAACCAGTCCCATGCCATTATATATTTTGAGAAGTATTTCAGCTTTTATTTTATTGTTCAACTGCTTTGCAAATCCTTAGGCGTCCTGTGCTGTCTTACAGTAAAAATCCACATGATGCATTTGCATTAGAACGTTTTTCCAAGGTCTGTTAGTCTGGTCCCCAAGAGACACTCCCGTAATTGAAATGCTTAAGTCCAGAGCTATCAATTATCTTTAAAAACAAAATGGAGTCCCACTAGGAGTAAATTACAGCCAGGTTTATATGTAGTAGGAATATGGGGATTAATTATCACCACCCCTCTGCAAATGCCTTTAGGGTATGGGAAGGAAACAAGAGATCTTCTCTTCTTGAAGGAGACAGCTATACTCATACTCCTCACATGAACCTGTAGGCAAAGACCACCTGAATTCAGAGCTTGCCTTCTGATTTCAGCAGTCCTATTGCCCAACATATGGACCACATATATATCTCATCTGTCAGACCGACTACGTCCCCATAGTTATGTAAAAACTTCACTCCATCTGGATTTCTGGAGATATTGTACAAACCTGAAGCAGTATGCTCTGCCATCGCACTCTCCCCCAAAACGATGTTAAATAAATAGTGTAATTATACATAATGCAGGTACTGCAATGCTTAACTTCCAGAGCTAGGTCCCTGGAGTGGAACGAACTCCCAGCATCGCTCCCAGGGACATTACAGCACCGCAAGAAGGACCTGTGCAAGGTCTGCAGGCTGAAGGAGATAGAAGCACCTACAGCATCCATTTCCACCCTCCCTTCTCCAGGGTATAACAACATAAAAGTAACAATATTTATTATTATTCATATACTCAACATGGTGTATATTTCTAGTCTCAAAAAGTTCTCATGTTTAATCTTGGTAACTGAACTCAGGTTACTTTCTCTCTGAGAGACACACTCACCTAACATCGTAAAACTTCTGTCAAGTATCTGGGATTAAAGCATCACAATGCAAAACCACAGCACAGGCCATTTGCAAATAGGGTTTTCTTGAAGATCGTGCCCTTGATTACCCAATTCTGCCATAGCTCCTGTGAGATGGACTATCTTTTCAGGTGAAAAATCTAACCTTTCTGCTCTAAGCTAAACATGTCAGTTTAAAAGAGCCTACTAAATATTCTTCTACCACAAAGTCACTTTTTTTATTGCTTCTAACGAGTTGTTGCAGTTCAGAAGTTTCCATTACAGCCTGGCAATTAAGTTTCTAATAAACTGAAGAGCTACTAATTGACTTACTCATCTCAGAAACAGGATCCAGCTAGCAACCTGTAACGCGTTTTACATCTTCTGACCAAAATTCATTCACGTTTTGCAAGCCATTCCAATTTTATTTGTGTAAACTACATCCTTCCCCTCTATGATAGAAATCTTTGATTCTGGGGAAAAGACAAAACAAAAAAACATCTGAGAGCAAGCTATCGTGCCGTTGACTGTGTTAAGGGGACCAATGATAAGATATTGCTGTGCTGGAATTGGTGCACCAGTGGTAGACCCAATATCAAAAATTTATGGTAATTGAAACCACAGAATCTTTGGAAATGCAGTCAATTTGACTCAGTATCAAAAGGTCACTCTATTCAATTTATACTTGATGCTGAGCACAATATTGAGAAAACACCTGAAAGCAAATCATCTTATCAGCAGTTTGGGCCTCAACATTTACTGACTACATAGGCTAATTTGCTGATTACTAAATAAATGCATTACCTATGTTTTGGACCGGGTTAGCTCACCAGAGGCACTTTTTAACTTGTACAGGACTTGACACTGTAAAAGTATTACCAAACCTCTTACCAGGAACCACATGTCTGTAATGCTGAGGCACGCCATGGACATACTATCTTGCCTAGTGCCAGGGAAGACCACCTGGTCTTCACAGGTGGGGAACTGCAGCAGGAGAAGACCTGGCGTGTCTTGTCCAGCCCGCGGTGGGCTAGGTTTGGGCAGAGCTCCACATTGAAGCACAAGACTCTACCTATGTCTCTGGTGGGGAAAAACAAGAGCAGGGAAAGGGCAGAAATGCAAAGGGGAGGAAGAGCCTGATGAAGAGCCACAGAAAAAAGAAAGGCTGGGAGTTTTCCTTCGCTGTGCAAGACAGCCAGAGAAGCAAAGGGGGAGGTGAAGTTTGCTTGCTGCCAGCACTGGTGGAGAAGCAGGGGTGAGCAGAGGAGCAGGTGAGCTGCCGCTGGGGAGGGAGGATGCAGGATGGGCAGCCTGACTCGCACGAGTAGCTCACTGCCTGGGGTACGAGAGGGTACGCAGGCTGCCCTCCAAGCCCACCACCCAGCACCTTTCCCCCTGGAGCAGCACACAGTGCCTCTTACCCATCCTCCCTTCACCTTTTACAGGCAATCGTTCATGCATGTGGTAAGGTCCTGAGCAACTACCCAGACAGAGATTTTTAATTATTATTACGCACCTAAAATATACAGGAGGGAGAGAGTCACAGTTCCTGACCAAGGGTCCCAATCCAGACAAGCTCTAATGGGGAATGAGTACTGCAAAAAGAGGGAGGCAGGGGGAGGAAGGCTACAGGCTACAGCATCAGGTAGGGAAGATGTTTGGGACTCTCCCGGTCGCAGAGCTTTCAGTGACGGTGTCAGCAGTATTTCAGTCCAAATATTCAAACACTGCTTGCTCAGATGTATTTATTTACTTGATTTATGGTACATGCCCACACTAATCTTTCTATGCACTGACATAAAATTTTTCAACATTCATATACCTTTGTTAGGCAGCATGGCATGTTCTGGGAAAAAAAGAGCTACATATATTTTGAAGTGATTATTTCACACATATAATTGATGTAAAAACTTCTTTTTCCTGTCGATAATGACAGACATCTTTAAAAAATGCACTTGAGTGGTAGTATAGACCCTTTCTTTGCAAACTATGAAGCATAATCTTGTCGCTTTTGTTCATTCTCTATTTCAGTGTTGCATTTACTTTAGTTCTAATTATATTGGATGTGTCAGGATGTCTATCATAATCCCTACTTCTTTCTAGAGATTTATGACTCTACACAAATATAAATTTCAGGGTAAAATTATATACAATATAGCAGAGAAGAGTTTACCTATATTTTTTAATTTTGTTCAATTATGTGGAAACTGTTTTCTGTGCGAACAGAAAACACACTCAAAAATTACTTTTTAAACAGCAAAATAAGACACTTCTATCTGGTGCTTTTACTGTTAGAAAATTGGAATTTAATTTGACCAGGAAATTAGCATTTGTAAAGTATCAACTTCATTAAATGCTTTTTATGATGTTTTAATTTTTCAGCATGTTCAGCTTCATCAAACCCATCACCATGCCTATTGAACAGGTATGACAAACAGAAGTCATGTCTCACACAAAGAAAAACACCAGTTTTCCTTAGACCTGCAGCATGAATGGATCAGTACGTCATTAATACATCTGGGCTTCCCATCAGTTTTTATTGTGATCTAACTGGAAGGCTGCCATCTGGTCTGAAGTAGCTAAAAGAGTTTATTCAGACACAACACAAAAACTTGTTTACAAGGCTAAAGATACATTTACTCTGTATGTTTTACCTATGTAGCTATACTTCTGTCTTTAAGTGTCACAGCAAGGGCTCCAACATCCTCCTGGTGTGTACCACCAGACGTGTTGAGTGACACACATACCATTTAGAGAGGTGGTTTAGCTAGATAAAATAAACAAAGATAGTAGACATTAGCCCTAAAAATCTGAGGAAATCACCACGAAGAGGAAAAAAACGTATCTTTAGATATGTGTACTCTACTCTTACAAGGCTAAAAAAGTTTCAAAAAACCTCAGTGGCATTCCCATATCTAAGGAGATACTCAGCTGAGAGAACACCCCAGGTACCCATACTATGAGCGTCCTAGGCTGCAAGCAATAAAAGGCTCCTTTATAATGAAGCACTGAGTGAGAATGTGGAGATGCCACAGGAAGGAAAGTGCTAACAGGTATAGGGCTTAACACAGCACAGATCAGAGGTGCATTTTGCCAGGCTTTTCAGTTTGCTTTTACAGTCCCATTGAAACAAAATGTAAGCTTGTCCCAGCAGGCAAATAAGCCCTTGCCTCAAAAAGCAGCGACTGAACAGTGCATCCTGGTAAACCCCTACAACCATGGAGGACAGTCTTCAGGATGAGATTTGTCTGACTTTTCTGCCAGTTAAGCATTTGGATTCATTTAGATGTCTCATAATATCCTTAACTATGTACTTCCTTGATTTGTCACTAGGTGCTAAGACTTTAACGGTCTTTCAACGCCATTTTGTGTATGCGAATAGAATTTTAAACTAGAGATGGTGATTTTAAAACAGAAAACATAAAAAGATGACAGAAAAGCTATCTGTTGCAAAGCCTCCTCTAGAGCACATCCACTGTTGGCTCTTTTCTAACTTTCCTGGACCTCACTAGTCTTCACAGATAATTTTGATAAAATGGGGTTGGCACTAAAATGTAAAACTAATTTGCTAGTTTACACTACAGCTACCTTCTTAATTTACCCTTAACCAGCCTAGCAGTTATGTAGCGCATGCATACTGTGGTGCACGCTACAGTTCCCACTGCAGTTGCCTCTCTTCTATTTATTTCTTAGTCAAAACCAAATATATTGCTCATTCTCTGCTAGTCTTTTAAGAGCGCGTGTTCTTGATCACCAGCCCTCCATCTGTACAACATAAAAGATTGTATTTTTCTTTGTGAGGCACTGATGTTAACCAGTCCCTTTTTCACCAGAAATGGTGAAAATGAACCTGGGCATTTTTTTTTTGCCCTGCATCTTTAAAAATGACCCCTAACAGGCAGTCAAGTCCAGCTGTACCTATTAATGCACTAAGTACCATTATTAATTAGGCCATAAGTTCCTCAGGCAGGGACTGTCTTTTTGTTATGTGTTCACACAACCCCTTTCACAATGGTGTCCTGATTTACAATTGGGCTTTGAGGTGCTGCCACAGCACCTGTAATAAATAATTTTGGGTACTTCTATTTAATCCTGCTAGTAACCAAAAGAAAAAGAACTTGGGCCCAAATGTTCAGCTGCTGTAAATTAGGGCCTCTCCACGGGTTTTAATGGAGCTATGCAGATTTACACTACCTGGGGACCGGGTCCTCTGCTCTTCGGGCACGTTGATTCTGAAGCTGAGAGCAGCTGCTCCTGTACCAACCCAGCCCGGGACTAATGGCAGTCCAGCTGGAGGCCAGTAAGGGCTAATTCTTCCTCCTTATCAAGTGAGTTTTGCAGCTGAGCACTACATCGCTACAACTAAACAGATGAGTTTAAAAGTGGCTTGGGTGCATCTTGGCTACAATGTGGTAGACGCTGTGCTCACAAACGTCATTTCCTACTGGAAATGCATTGACGTATTTGTTCACGTCAAGTGCATCTTCAGTTTAAAAGTTATCCCCACTACAGTCAACACAAGTTATAATTCAAGCCTATGTAGCTGCTAGATGCACAGCCAAAACCCCACGGGATGTGCCTAACCCCAGGAATAGAAAGTAAATTGCAGCCATTTGAATACTAAACCAGAGGTGGGACCCTGCAGGTCACCGACTTCAGCACAGCCTAGGTTTTCTTGGCTCAGATGGCCTCCCTTTGTATGGAGACATTTTGTCCTGCTCTATCAGCACCCAAAATGAGGGGAAAGAAAGAGGGGAAGGGAGCCGCAGATTGGAAACAGCCCAAGACAAAAGAGCTGCATTCCTGATGCAGTGTCCTGGGAAGGGAAATCCTGTTTAAGTGACGTTTCTGGGGGCAGAAGTCTGGAGCTACTATCGTTAATCCAGGCAGCACGACCTCTGTTTCTCACTATTTCAGACAGAGGACAGGATACTGCGCTTAAGTCTTGCTCAGCTGGCTGAGAGGAGCAGGTGGGACCCACTTGTGTTTAGGTAGCAATAAAATCCTGTTTTGTAAATGTACATAAGGATCACACACCATCGGGGCTGGGGGGGAGAGGGAGGAGGCGGGGAGAAAAGAGAGAGAGAAAGGGGAAGGGGAAAGAGAGAAGAAAGTAAATATGATTGCACTTCATCCTATAAACTAGGGGGCAGGGGGGAACCCACATAGTATTTCCAATTAAAAAGAGCTATCTGTAAGTGAATAATATTGCCAAGTTTTATCCACCTGAAGCACTCCAAACCACCAGCGTGCAATGAGCACTGCAGTGTTTTACAGCTGCATATGGCCTTGCCCCCTCTTTCGATAGCAAAGGATGCCTCGAACCCGAGTGCTGGCAGCACAGGGAGCAGAATGCCGACCCCAGCTTGACTCTCCCTTGGATTAGAGCAGCGCAAACCAAGCGTCACCCAGCAAAGTCTATGGAGCTAAACCAGGACAGATTAAGTGTAAGTGAGAAGCAAATCAGGCCCTTTATGTCTGCCCTTCCTTCCCTGAGAAAAACTAAATATGTTCCTTTTTCCTCAGATGCATCGATACCAATAGCCTAAACTGCCCCGACTGGGTTTCACTGGTGGCAACGCAGGGATATTTATTGCCATTAGGCTGGGTCTATAAAATCCTCCTTTCATTCCTGTGCTTCTATGATTTCCAAACAGCAAAGCCTGACATTTTGGTCTCTGACAAGCAACGCCTTATATTGGGGCATTTGAAAAAAAAAAATCTATATGAAGAGAGCTCTTAGGACAAGATAGGCTGAGCGTTTTCACCACAAATGGTTTGTTTTAGCTATCTCTCTGCCTCCCGTAAGACAGAAATCAGACAGCTTACTGGCTTAGCTTGTTAGGCCAGGTTAAAGGGATGCAACGCTGAAAGGCTCTTACAGAAGCTTACCCTTGGACTAAAAATAGCAGGCACTAGAGAATTATCTTAAATACTACCAAACTTGTTCTGCACTGTGAATGCAGATAACTGTAATATGTTTCCATTTTTGGTAGTTTTAGAGCTTTTTAAAGTTATGCTCGCTTTAGCTGACTATTTAATTAGTTTCTGATTCTATTTGCCACTTTTTCTCTCAGAGATACAGCCTGAGGGGTACTTTGCCTATGAATCCTTTATATTTAGCAGCGTTGCTATTGTTAACATCTAATGAGCTGTTGGATTTGCCAAACACTCGGTATAGGTACAAACGCTTCTTTGAAATATAAATGTTTAACACATAGCAAATAGCAAATCAAAAGATACTCTAACGCTGCGTCCTCACTCTCTTATTGCGTGTCTCATCAAAAGAGAGTAAAAATAAATATCCGCTTTATTACATTTAATTCTGAAATTCCAAAATGCGTATCTGAGTGAGACATTTTTAGCTCACTGCCTGGGACTTCAGAAGAAAACGAAATGTTTTTTTGGTACCGTAAGAGGACTCACATGTATGGGCAAGGCTCCATGGTCTGTCACGGTTCCCTGCCAGCTGAACTGTAGAGCTATCAGTGTTTTCTTTGGGGTAAAACTGCAAGACCCTACAGTCTTTAATGAAGCCACCTCATCTTTAAAACATATAAAATGAGTCTGGTTTTTTTTAAGGCTACAAGCAGTTCTCCTTAAGTGGTCTTAAGCGGGATACCTGTTCACCTGCTCCTCACTGAAAACCATGACAAGATACCAAAACAAAGAAACTCGGAAACAACGCACAGATGTTCTCAGTCCTTACATACATTTTACTTGTGCTACAGCCAGTCTGAAAGACATCACGGCAGAAATCAGTCATGCACTGTAACATCTCTGCTGCTGCTGTTGCTTCAACTCTCCACACTTCTGCAGATAACACCGTCATGGGTACTCGCTGTACGAGCTCAGATCAGGAACATCACAGGATTCAAGCAGCAAGTGTCTCCGCACACTGATTCCTGCCCACTGCCTTCCACACGACATCCCAGGAACTACACCAGTCTTGGCACCTGGATGATTGCCATAACAAGACCACCAAATGGAAACTGATTCAGGCATGTATTTTAGCATCTTTTCCAGTATTTTCCCCTTCCCTGGTTTTACTGCAACTTTTTAGTATGAGTCACTTCTAATATAATTTAAAACCCCCACCTTGAGTAAGGCTGATTTCTAGAGACAAATTCTGGGCAAGGTCAAGTTAAAAGCCAACCATGCAGCTGACCAGAAGTTCCTTCCCTTATTGGGCAGGCATTGCATCCAACTGCCGTGGAGCTGGCAGAGCCTGTCCTCTCAGACACAATTTTTCTTTGACTCTCTTTTCAGGGTGAGAAATGTTTTCACTCTTAAATAGCGGTGGAATTCACAGATTCCCTCACCCATTGCCTTTACAAGCTCACACATAGAGGCATAACCTAGTCACATGTCTTGCAATTGCCATTAAAACCCTCCATATGTCTTCATTTGGGAAGCAAGTTTTCTTTTTGAGTCAGGAGTGAAGTTCACAGCCTCTCTGTCAAATAAACAACATGTCTATTGTCACCTGGCTGCTGAGCAAGCCCTGTCTTTGAAAATATGCGCTCAGTGATTTTAGCCATCTATTTCTCAGCCTTTCCTTCCACAGTCATGCGGCAAAAATAATGCTCCATCTTCATTATGATTATTAACATTACTATCCATCTCCTGCAATTTAAATTTCTCCTGGTTAGGTGTTACTCTAGCACTACCAAGACAACAGCCCTATTGCACTGAATGATCTCCA
>NW_008824806.1:1993396-2038632 GCF_000699105.1 Pygoscelis adeliae | reverse complement strand
CTCACAGTTCAAACAGACATGACCAAGAAAGGAGAATTCTAATCCTCGCTTCATAGCAGGGGATTTGACGCGCAGAGGTTAACCAACTTCTCCAGGCCAGAGAGTGCCCACAGGCACAATGGAGGGCAGGGCTCCAATCAGCAACACCAATCTCCCCTTCCAAGCAGGGGACAACATTTCATGGACGCCAACAGTGCACACAGTCCCTGTCCCAAAGCACTTGCAGCCGAGCTTCCAGTTGACAAAAGAGGACTGAAAAATGGTTGTCAAGAGCGTTGGGGTCACAGCAACATAACTAAGGGGAGGCTCATTTTATGCATTCATGGAACTTGGTGATTTTGCCATTTTTTGTACAGAAAACACCCCCATCATATTTGCTCACTTATTACTGGCATTCCAGAATGGAGTTGTCCAGAGAAAGTTAAGACAGTAGTGAATGGCCACAATAGAACAAGGATAGTGTGTCAGATGCACCTCCATACCGGAAAGCGACAGGATACCTGTATGACATAGCAGATGTTAGGGAGAACATCAGCGCACTACAGCAAAAGAGATAACTTTGGACCAGTGGGAAGGAACACAGTCATGACTGAGTTAAAAGTGAGCATGGAGATCATCTAGGTTAACACGAGAAGCTGGGCCAACCCCCCAAAACACAGGAGGAAGAGGCTATAATATAACAGCAACTCAGCAAGTGTTTTGGAAAAACAAAGGGTCCACAAAACATATTGTTTGAGTGGGGCCCTCTCTTTGCGTAACTTACTTTGGGAAGATAAAAACCAGAAAACATCCAAAGCCGGTTGGGTAAGTCATTACCTGTACAGATAGTCACACAGATAGGTTTGCCCCAAGGAAAGATAAGCAGGAGAAAGTGAACTGAGGTCCCAAACTACTATAAGACAAGTAGGAAAATATTTTACTTTAGAATTTGGATGGTACTTAGAAACAAAAATATTCACAAAAGCAACCCCTGTTAGTCCCCATCAGGCTGCTGCGACAGCAGCTTTATTGCACGTGGGCCCCAAGGAGGGCAGTGCACGGGGTGTCTGCAATGTCCAAACAACTTCCAGACAGAAAAAGAGAAAAAAAGCTGCTGGGTTGCTGCCCCCCTTTTTACTGCATACTTTTCCCATTCTTTTCTTTCCTAGTGAAAAGACTACACTTTCTGGCTATAGTAATAGCTCAAGATCAGGGATCTGCTGTTAGGGACCTTCTAAGCTGAAGTGACAGCCTGAGATGTGGCACTCATTTGCAGACTTTCGTATGTAAGACCGTGTCATCCACCACAGCCTGCAAAGGTCGTTACAAAGTCCGTAGGAAGTCAGACAGCAGTGATGGAAGAAGAAAGTGTCTTTGGCACAGGATCAGGGATAAAATACTTTCTCAAAGGCATTTGTGGGATATGAGGCAGAGTGAATTGGAATTAGGATGAGGAATTGTGCCATTAATGCCAGCAACAGATTAAGTTCTGATGATTTTCCTTGTGTATAAGGTGGGAGAAGACAGGCTAGATTGTGTGTTTATTGAGGCAAGAAGGTTAGAGATAAGATATAATCTAACCAAATCATGGAATGCAATTTGGGAAGATACTAAAGAGTTACAGAGTCTGAATTAGCAGGTTTGTCTAATACCTACAGGTACAATTACACCCTGATGCAAAACAATTATTGGATTCCAGAGAGGGAGAACATCAGGTGAAGTGGCCCTGATCCTTCATTAGTTGAGTAGCATTCAGGACCAGAAAGGACACCTGCACATATCCAAAGGTACAAGTATTCAAGAAGTAGGAGGTAGACATCTCCAGGAATTTTGGAGTGTACGTATTTGGCACTGGGAGACACATTTTCTTTGCACAGAAACAATTCAGGTGGATTAAAACATTTAAATAGCAGTCAGAGGGGCTGGCTTACCAGTTAGCAGTTTCAAAGTTAAAAAAGATACCATTTTAGAACTGAACGGAGCACTTGCAATGAAAACTGAAGCCATGCAAAATTTGACCAATTTCTCGTCTTAAAGCCTTTCCAGAGAACCTCAGCTAACTTGTTCAGGGTTCCTGCATGAAATGCAGAAGTTTGCAATGAAATCTGCTTTTCTTTTTTGAGGTCATCCACACCCAACTCTTAGATTTGACTCTCTAGGAGCAACAGTGGTGAGGACTAATGTGGAGTATCTCCAAATCCTGGCAACTTTGATTTTCACAAAGATTTGAATTCTTTTTTAAATTGGGAATATACCATGGTTAGGGAGGGATTCTAAAGAAATAACAGCACATGATGAGTCTTGATCGGAAATGACTAGAGAATATAATGCATTTCTGGACAATACATTTGAGAGATGTCTTTAGAAGAGCTCTTTTAAAGACTGATTTTGGGGAGGAATTGGGAAAACCTAGCCGCTCTGTTAAAAGGGATAGAAGGGCAATGAGTTCTACTGTAGGATCTCTTCTTTTGCTGACTCAGTGAAGACACATTTGTCATTCAAAGACAAATTAGAAAAGGGCATGGATTGTGCTACATAGATACTCAGTCTCAGTTATCAGCCAGGTACAGGCAGCTTCCAATGCATCTACCTCCAAGTGCATCTGAAAAAAAAGGCAATCTCTTTTGGTGGATGTGGACAGAATGTCTTTGTCAAAATTTCGGTTTGAGCAAATACTGCAAAGCGGTTTAGAACAGGGAGGATTTGTCCCCGCAGAAATTGACACAAATTCCTTTAGGACAGGGGCAGCCACCCCAACCGCATAGCTGGGATTGCCAGCAGATAGAATTAGGAAAACTGGAAGATAACACTGTGGCCTAATGTAAACTCTTAAATCTGCTGTAAACAGAGTGGTAACACTGGCACACAATAAAACTGGTATCTGTCATTGCACTCCCAGAAGCAGGGGTAGGGAAGGGCAAGAGACATGAGTGGATTTTTGTTCATCCCTATGTATTCTGGTCGGGGAAAAAAGCAAGCTGACGGAAGCTGTGGCAAATAGCTAACGTTATAGTGACGGAGGCAAAGCTGGAATGATGGCGTAGGATGGCATAATGGGAGATCAAATGAAAGGGTCCACTTTGAGGTTTCTACTAAATGCGTGGTGCAACTTGGAGTAACAGACTGGAGAAGGCAGCCAGTACCCACAAAAGCCATTTTCTAAAAAGTTTCTGACATGCCTGCTGGGCCAAGGCACATCTTTAAGAATATACATACATGATTTTCAAAAACATGGTTTAGGAAATAGGAACTATTATAGGTTGAAGTTTAGGGATAGGTCTTTTTCCTATTTTAGCTTTGGGTCAAAAAATTGAAGTTTCACAAGTCTAATCTTGTGAGAGATCCAGAAAGAGAACAACCACCTACATACAGCATGGGGCTGCCCCTAACAAGCCCTCTTGGGTCCAGATGGGGTCCACAGCGAGGCAGTTCAAGTGCATCTGGACTGTGTTCACAGAGCTGCAAGTGCTGGGAGCGGGGTGTAAGGTGATGCTGATGGTCCAGCGGAGAATTAGCCCTCCATGGCCTATTAGCTCTGACCATACCGGACTTGAACTGATGCAGTGTGGCGACCCTGACATAATTCCTGCTCCCTGGCACTCTGGGGAAGCTCCCCAGGCAGTTGCAGCAGAGCACAGCTTCTTGGACACCATTTAGATCTGTACAGGATACAGCCAAATAACCCTTCCCAACACAGATCTGAAAACACAATACAGAGATGCCAACTAACTCTGCAGGAACCTGCTTGGTACATCATGGTCAGCTCTAGCCAGAGCTCATAACCTGGTAGGACCCCAACTGACTTTTCCAGATTTACTCCACTGTCCCTCCATCATTTTCCCTGTGTTCCTGCAGGAGGGGTTTGCCCTTTCTCAGAACAGAGCCTAAGAGAAACATCAATATTGAGTGAAAGCTAATAAATCCACCCACAGCACCCGTCAGCACTATGCAGAGACATACTTATGGCCTTGCAAGAGGTAGTCCTGATCTGGCTGTAAGAGCACTGTATCAGAGTTAACAAGTGCTGTCTGACTAGTTAAAAAGGGAGCAGAGCATCTTCCAAATGACAGTATTTCTTAGCTTCCTAGTCTTTTGGGGGGTTTTGTTTGGTTAGTTTTTAAATTTTTTTAATTTAATTCTTCTTCTTAGGTCTGGAGACAAACAAGTCTCCATGTTAGGATGTACTACTTAAGGAAGCTTCTCCCCAGGTTTGGTAGTCCCAAATCATGTTGACACAACTGCAACTTCAAGCTAGCATCTCTTAGCTGTGTTGTAGGTTAGAACTTTATTCCTTGGGTTGGGCAAGATCAGCAGGCTGTAACCGCCTCCAGCTGGCTGGGAGGAAGAGGAGCAGTACTCCCAGGCCTCCAAAGGAAGAATAACTTGAGTTTATCTTCATTCACAAGCCCCAAGGACCGGCTCTTTTCTTCTTTCACTACCTTTGCTCCTTCCAAGAACTTCAAAGTGCACACCACAAAACAGGGATGGGCTGGTCACTAGTACATACAAAGAGACTATCCCTCTACTACAGGGTTTTTAGGCATCACCACGAGACAAGTAAATAAAGATTGTGTTTAGTAACTGGGGGGGGTTATATATGGCCTGGCATCACAGCCAAGGAACCTGGTATGCCAGCTACTAAAAGGCCACATGGAAGTACTACAATTAACCTTAATTCATGGGATGAGATTTTCAGGAGGGTTAGGTATCCAGTGACAATGTTTAAAAAGTAAATGCACAAAGAAGTAATATGCCGCCAGAACTGTAACAAAAAAGATTGCATTGAAAGTTATGCCTTATGGATGATTTAGCAACATCACAGATAGCACAGGCTCCAGCAAAAAGAGTGAAATCATCCCTATCTTCCCATTTGTCGGTAGAATTTTAACAAGGGTCTCCTGGGAGCTCTTGGGGGCTCCTCCATGGCTCAACAGACAAATTAACTCATCAAAGGGAAGGTAGGGATGATTAACTAACAAGAGCCCCCTCCAGCCCATCACTGGCACATGGTTATTTCACCCAGATGGTGTTCACCTACCTGAAACTGGTAATGACAGTCTCGGATCGGATTTACAGAAAAACATAGATAATAAGGTGCTGCAAGAGTGACATGATAGGAGTTATTGGTCTGTGATGCTCTAGACTGTGCCAGAGGCAGCAGAGCTGTTTTGTAATGTTAGCCTCTGTTTTGTAATGTTATCCTCTCCACCCGAGAGATTTCCTGCTGTAAATGGGAGACTTGGTCTCCAGAGAGGCATTTGACCTGACCCTTCCTATACGAGAGTGGGATCAACAGCAAAGAAAATGACAAGAGATGGCAACACTCCCATCACATACAAGCAGAAGCAGTTTGACACCCTTTCACTGGAAATGGATGAATGTCTCTGTAGTGTTAAGGACCGTGCGATATTTTCTTATGCCTTAGGAAAAAAACCCACAAGTTTTTCTGGCTTTTGTCCAGATGCAATTGAGGTGACAATTGGTAACGTTTTTGCCTGATATCTTCATACTAGTGTGAAGAGTGCTTGTTGGGCTTAAAAGGACTTGTCCTTTTAAGGATTGTCCTTAAAAAGGACAATCAATACAGCCAAAAAAATCCATACCAGTCCTGGTGAGGGGAAAAAAGTAAAAGAAACACAAAACCAGAAAAAGAATTTCAAAAATGCATAAGTTTCCCCCAGACAGGTAGAAATAAAAGCCTAATTGCTCCTTTTGTGCATTCCCAGAGGGTCAAATGCCTTCCTTACAGGACACATCCAACCGGATGTCAGTAAGCATGCACTTAGGTTTTTGTTTATTAAAATAATATTAAAATAATTGCATATGCATCCTTTTTTTACCTGACAACTTTAAGATTTCACTAGTCCAACAACAAGCCTGTGAAAATGGACAAGCTAAGGACCTGCGGAAGCTAAGACTAGCCCAAGAGGTAGGTTTCCTTATATGAAAATTTGACATGAAAACTGAGACCAGACTGAGAACGCTCTTGCCTGCCACCCATCTTCCACTGAAAACTAGGATTTGGCCATGATGGGTTTCTTGCTGTATACAGACATGCCTCCTGGAGAGATTTTTGAAATGGGATCAGGAACTCATTACCAGTTCTAATAAAGTGTTGTTTTATGGGGGGAGAAGCAGCAGTAGAAGAACACAGAAGTAATTCCTCAACTTCCTGTTCTAGGTGGCCCTGCCTGAGCAGGTGGGGTTGGACCAAATGACCTCCCAAGGTCCCTTCCCACTTCAACCATTCTGTGATTCTGCAAAGCCCTCCCCTGCTCGAAGACCGTTCTTCATCCTTTACCAGCCACACTGTCACCTGCACTACCCAGATGCCCACACCTCACCAACAAGCCCTCCTGAAGTGGAGACAATAGATGCAAGGTCCTCTTCACTCAGTCTCACTCAACCCACAGGGCCCGGCAGAGTGGAGCACATTATAACTAGATGCAGCTAGTCAACTGGTGGCATATTTAAAAAAAAAAAAAATCCTGAATACTAGAAGACTTTTAAAACTCTCATCATACCTGCTTTTCACTTAGGGTCATTGACTGCTCTGTGAAAATGTGCAAACCCACAGCATTCTCACCAAAGTCAAAATCCCAGTGAGAAGTCTCACTTCCATAACATTTATTACCTGCGCTCTCTGATCCAGTTCCTGAATCATTATGTCACTGCTTAAACAGCAACTTTTGGGAGAACAACAATTGTTTTTTTCACAAAGGTCTAGGAGTACTTTCAGAAACAATTTTGAGTTCCTGCCGAGAGAAGCTACCATTCCAGGAAAAAACTCCCATTGTTTCTTCCAGTAGCTCAGGGGGAAGCAGAACGTTCCTTTGACCAAACCAATCCTCCAGATAACCATTATCACCACCTCCTTGCAAATAATCTCTTGGGTGAGAAACAAGTTTTCCACCCAATTTCTGTTTTCAGGCAAGTGTATCTCCTGTAGGAGAGATCAGTCCATCAGACCACTTGATGGACTGCCCCTCCAAATCTCTATAAAGATTTAATATCGTTGAGCCCTCAAGGAGCAGATGTGGCAGCAGACAGAAGTGTAGAGGTGTAGGAAGTTCTCTTTGCCCGTTTGACAACTCTAACCCTGTAACATGCTTGGAAGGGCTGGTCCTCCTGAACTTCATGTGATGAGCTAGATGGCTGTGAGCAGTTCAGGCAACTCAAAGCTGTCATAAATCAACAAGTCAACAACACTTGCCCAAGGGTGCCACCATGGCTCCTCACAGAAAAGACTCTGTTCTTCTGATTATCGTCTTAGTGATTAGAAGTACCCATTATGGACCAGCACCCCATTGTGTTACTCACAGTAAAACACAAAAGCACAGATGCGTGTGAGGAAATGGAAGTAGGATGCCAGTGCATCACACAGCTTCATGGTAACACCAAAATCTCAATAGGTTTTGGTTTTGTGCTTTCATAAACAACACCCAGTGATTACTGCATGTGGTAAAAAGCAAACTCCAATCATGGCCCTCCAGACTCATCACCACCACAAAGTGCTAATTGATTTCTCAATCATTGCGAAGCAAGGCTGTTGCTCCATTGTGTCAGAACAGAAAACTCAGCCAAAGCCACCAACTACGTGTTGCAAAGGGGCTGATTTCCACCGAGACCTAAAACCAGCCTCCATGGCTGAGTGTGTGTGCACACACAGTCAGATCCCTGTGCGTGCCAATGCTGCAGTCAGTCACTTGCAAACATAGGCATTAGGATCCCGTATGCACCTGCACAAAGCTATCAAAATAAAAACCAGACACTGGAGAAAAAAAGGCCCAAAAAGCTGGCAGGGGGCACTCCTCCAGAAAGGCTGCAAATTTCTGGTGCATCTGAGTATTAAGCACTGTAGTATAACAAGAGCTACAAGTGACTAAGTTTTCACAGACACACATACACACTCTCTTCCTTGTGTTTTTTCTGCTCATGGAGAAAAAAAGAGTTCAACATGATTCAATACCAAAACTTTCTCCCTGCAACAAATTTGCTCCGAGCAGTTTCCTCCTCCTGACCTACACATGCACGATAGGTTAGCGGCACTAAGAAAAAAAAATTCCTAAATTAAGCCTCGCTATTTTATCCTTCTGTAATGGCATGGGCCTGAGTTAATGTTAAGTGGGATGGGGCAGCTGGGAAAGAGCATGCCAGGGTTAAGATGGAGCATTTATTAGCAATTAGCAATGATGCACAGTGCAAAAATAGCAACAATAAAAAAAAAAGCAAAGAGGTTACACTAGAAATAAAACCATTAAGGGAAATAAATTTAAACAGTTTAGCCAATTAGCATTTGTCTAAGAAAGGCAAACTTTCTGTTGCTGTTGTTAAGCAAACGGGGAAGAAAAAAACAGAAGAATCTTATCAGAAATATTTACTTCACACTAGCAACGTCTCTGTGAGTGTTTTTCTAACAAAAGACAGCACCACTGTCCCACTTTTTTGTGACCCTCTCTGCAGTTCTAGGGAGAAAATACTTAGTTCAACATTATCGTAAGCTAGAATATGGCTCTATTTATGTGACAAGTTGACAACATACAATTTCATGCTTGTTGAACTGATCTGTGTTATATATTCACTGCGAATATTATGAAGCCTCACCATTATAAATATGAAACAGTATACACTTATTCAAAATAACTCCAGCAGTAGCAATTTATAGCTCGGTTGTTTGCGTGCTTATGAAGTCCAAATGTCACCTTAAGAAGCTGCATCTCACTAAAACAGATGTGGAGTGTGACTGTGACCAAAGTGGATTTAAGATGACCTCTGTGAAAGGAGGCTATTACATTTTTGTCTGTATGGCAGCTGACACCAGTTTGTATTTAGATACGTAGCCAGTGGGAACACAGTGTAACATGGTGTCCTCAAGGACTGGTTTTAACATGGGCCAAGACATTCGTCTAATGACCTAATTAGCTTACTACTGTTCTGGTGAGTGTTAGTCTTCCCTCTTGCAAAAAGGACAGGTGCTCAGCAGAGCAGAGACACAGTGAGTATCTCAAGCCATGGCTGCTCCAGGTGAAATATCTCCTTAATGGGACTGCAAAGGGGATCAGTTGCATTTTCTTTATTGTGCGCCTGGGGAATGGTCTTGGTGGCCTCATACATCAAACAATATGCTCTCAAAGCAATTGTGTTCTGCTCATTTGGGACTTCTTTCCTGCCTGAAGGTTTCAACCAACATGCAAGGTTCTCGCATTAAAACAGAGACGTGTTTAGACAGTTTGTAGTTTGTCCAAGCGGGAAAGGAAAGGGAGCAGCAGCACACCTTGCTAACACTAGATACAGAGCATTTGCATAAACTCTTCCCCATTACATAGCAGCTGGTTCGAGTAAAATAAATTCCACTTACTGCTTGAGCCTTTTTAAATGTCAGCATAGCTAGTCGTAGATTATAGTTTACATACATCATCCCCATAGATGTAACGTTATTGTGCTGGTCTCCTATTTAGTAAATACAGAAACCTGAGTCAGGCCAGAGACATTGGAAAAAGTAACGCATTTGAACACACAAGAAACGTGACATTGCTCCTTTAGGAATATAAAAATTCTGGCACTTTTGCCCAGCTTCCGCTATTTTCTTTCCCTGGAACTGAGGGTCTTTCTCCTAGTCTCACAAGCAGTTTTATGAGACATTGTTACCTTTTATTGTTCTTATAAAGTTTCCTATCCCAAATCTGCATCTTTTGCCTTTTATGTTTATTGTTGTATTAAACCTACAGTGTTGTCTGTTTCCCTACTAAATCTATCCCGTAACCACATACTGTACATGCATTTCTCTAGGACCTCAGTAGCTCTTATCTGTTCGCTTTTATGATCTCTTATGAACTACTAGGAATAGCAATTTGCAGCGCTGTTTGTAAAGTCATCTCAGCCTGGACTCAGCCTTCCCCTTTTCTGTCATACAGATATACTCTCTGCAGTGAAATCCCATTTGCCACAGAAGCATTTCATTACAGGATGCATTTTAGAGGGACACAAGTTGCCAAGTACCCTACGTGTGCTTATCATGTAAAACATTCAATGTGTATGAATTTGAACTTCAAAAAACATACTTACTAGAGCAGGAAACTACATGTTGATACGAGATGGTCCTGTGCTACCTTCAGATTCACCGATATGCTGCCTGCTCTACGTTACTGCCCAGAGCTATTTAGTTTGTGCTCTCTGAGGCCTCAGACATGCTGCTATGCCATTCACACAATCTCAGTTCTTTTAAGCACTTTGATAAGCTTTATTCTGCCATTATACCATCTAGAACATTAAACACAATGTTTAAGTTCTATGTTAAATCACAATCAGTTCCTATTAACTGTTCCAAGCTCCTCATTTTTATCAACAGTTACTTTATTAAATCCTTAATAATATAGATGGAATAGTTAGTTAATTTGTGTGTTGAGCCATGGATGTTAATTTGTAAACATAATAACATACTGCAATCATTTGCATAATAGCATTTTAATCTTTTTAGTAAAAGCTGTAATTCCCTACAAAGTACGCTGCAGTAGAAACTAAGTGACTATTGGTAATAATAAAAAAGGCCTTAAAATTCTGATCCTATTATAGTGTTGGAACATACCCAAACTGCTACCATAATCTCTGAAATGTTACTGTTCTCTGATTTAGGTGTCTGTGTCAAGAATAAAAATGAAGTATAACTGGTAGCAGTAGACTATTTCCTAAATGTAATTTAGTATTCACTAAGCACCAGCACTTTGCAAATAGCTCTGAGGCTTTCCTTCAAAGTTCAGAGCTCTAGTTATGCATATTGTGTGAGGTACACCATGCAGCTCACCTCCAGCCTCTGTTGTGCTGAATAGATGGCTATGATAAATCATGCTGATTTGGCACTGAAGGGCATCAGCCATCAAGGATTTGACTACTATGTCTTTTTTTCCCTGAGATTATATCTCCTTGAACTGCCTGCCCTGGGCTACTAGTTTTGGAGAAAATTAAAAAGTGGAAAAAATGCTAGGGAGGCCAGTACAGAAAGTCTATATAGACTCAGCTCTCTGAAAACCCATTAACACCAGTCACAAGACTGGCAAGGAAAACATTGGTGGTTGTTTAAAAGTCAGGCCAAGTCATTTTACGCAAGATCTGGTAATTCATTAATCAATCTGGCTGCAAACCTTGAATGAATAACCTGCAATAGTGAAAGAGACTGGCAGCACCACAGAACATGAGAGAGTTTATAATCTGAACCAATGCAAATTACCCTGGTGATGTTTAAGGCTCCCCTCTACCCTCATCATCTTCCTGATGCATACCCTTCCAAATAAATAAGAAATCATTTACCTCCATGAATTTCCCTGCTGCCAGGGGCAAGACAGTATGCATTTCACTGTGCATCTCTTTCTCTCCCCACATTCTCACTGCTTATAATAGAACATTTTTTGGCAGCCTACAGTAAAACATAGTAGCCTGTTTAGGCTTTCCAAATAGCACATAGCACGGTCTTGAAAAGTAACCTGGGCTACACCTATGTAAAACAATTAAAAATAAAGTAATCAAATAAATTGAGCATCTCTGGAATACTGAATTATGTAAATAGATTAAATCCACGGAAGGGCAAGCAATGTGGGTTTTCTGAAGTCTTTTTAAAGGCTAAAAAAAGTGTTTTGCCAAGTATGAGAATACTACACTTACAAATCCTTATGATTTTACACAATTTCATTATACTTTAACAGCTTATTGCCTATCTATGGGCTGCATTTTCCCTTAACATCAGTCGAGTTATTTGTAAGCAATGCCAACAGAGATATATCCACCATAGGTATCTTCTCTCTCCATAATGCTAGGCATGGGTCATAAATAATTTTAAATATGACTAACCTTACATGATAGGGTACAGTATATTTGAAGAAGCCTCAGGGGACAACAGTTTTCACAAACAAAAAGCCTTCTCACTCGTGCCACATTAAGTTGTATGGTTGTTCACATTTTCACACAGCATTGGCTTTGAGAACGACAAACTATTCATTCTGATTTTCTAAAAGTAGCCAAATCAATTTTTTACAAATACACTTTTTTAAAGTCTAGTTCTTCACAAAAGCAAATAATGAAAGTGAATTATGCAGTGAACCATCTAAATAACTGGTCTTGGGTGACTTGTTAACTATTTACTTCATGAACTTGTGTCAATAGACAGTGCCCTGTGGGGCAAGAACTCCTTCATTTTATCTTTCCAGCCATCAGAACAACGGGCAAAGAAAATCAGGTGAAAAACAGAAGTGATCAAGCTGTGAATAGAAAGAAATCAACTAATTCATAACATGCATATTTACACACATTGATAAGAAGAGCCTCCACGCTGGGGCAGACGGTACAGGCTTGATTCAGGACTAGTACCAGTTACACTGGCAAGCGAGTAGAATAATGCAGTGATGAATCAGGTGCGTCTACAAGATGCTGGTGTGTTTTAATACTAGGATCAAGGCCAGTATCTCATCACACCTAAGCAGATGAGAGCAGGGATTTATACTCAACAGTTAATACTATCTAGACTAATGGGACCTTTATCTCACTTGGCTCCTGGTTGCTACCATAACTAATTTCTAGTCTGTGAGTCTCCCAGTGTCACTGCTTGTGGGTGCTCGGCTCAAGCGAGCTTCCGGGAACATGATTTGCAGAAAGCCTGAAAATTCACTTTCTGAAATAAAAGCCTTTCTTAAAAAAAAGTGCACCAGCTTGAGACATCCAGGAACTTTGCAAAGGGCTTTTGAACACCAGCCCTCACCTAGACAATGCCACATGTACTGCCTCAAAGGAGACTGTGCTTCATTCAAGGTTAGGTCTGGCAATTAACACTGTACAGCTTGTGCAATTAATGTTGCTCTTGTACTTCCCAACATTTGTTTGCCATTCTGGTTCTTTCCCTTCCACCTCAAACAGACTGTATTTCTATTTTTGTATGACAAGGCTTCATCTGGAAGCTTAAGCTAGATAAAACATACTATTCCCACGATGATGAGAGAAAAAAAAGAAAGAAAAAGTAAAAAAAAAAAGCTATTTTCTTTAAAAAAAAAAGCCAATGCAGATCAATATGGAAAAATCTAGAGATTACCAAATGGGAAACTGCACAAAACTTCCATTCTCTCAGCTAAAACAAATAGTTCCTCGCAGAGTATGTGAGAGAGTCTCTGGAGGAAGAAGACATCTTCTTCTGTTCTTGAGCACCCCCAGTCGTCACATTACAGAGCGGCAGAGGCGAGAAATAGTGCGAGGTATCCAGCTGCACGATGGAGAATGGGAACAGGGTTAATGTATGGAAGGAGAAAATAACTGTTTCATTCCCATCTTTCTAGGCCAAGCAACCAAGAAATGTAAATATAATACACTACGAAGGTGAAAATAGTCTAATTTTGCACTGCAGTATTGCAAAATACTATTAGAGCACAATTTGTCTCTACAGGTAAGTATGGGCCAAGCCGTGCTATCAATCAGAGACAGTGATGCAGCCTGCAGCTGAAGCCGATGAGTGTGAGGAAATCCAGGCGCTTGCAAAGAGGACAACAGAATTTGCCCATTAGGAAAGAAGCAGCATATTTAATTCCCAAACTATTATTTCTGACCTATGAGTTGCTGCCTAGGTGCATTCCCCCAGCTGCATACCACCTATTTCTTCACACTGAGGCTGCTCATCCTCAGACGCACCCAAACGTGCCTGTGAGAGGTTACACGTAATGACCAGTACCTCATGTCACCATCTCCCAATGAGGTTAAGTACAAGCCTATCTGGTTGTCTTGCTGTTTGCAACATGCTTTGATTTTCAGAATGGGAGTTGTCTCATATAGGAAGTGACAATTCCTTTACAAGGCATGTAGGGGAATCAGCACTACCTATCCGAGACAATTTTGTACTCGGCAGCTGTGGCCACCATTGCAACCAGGCAGTTACACACAGGGCAAGCAACGAGCCTATGGTCAAGTTCCACTGGTTTTACTGGAACAATTTGTGTGCTTAGAGTTGGTAGATGCTTAACTATATTACTTATCTGGAACTTACACTTTGAAAGCCTGCATCTTCAACTGATTTTTCCAAAAGGAAAATGCCTCTGCATTTGGCTTTTGATGAATGAGGAAAAATACATCTCCTTGGTTATAAAAAAGGCAAAGCCACTCTCTACCATGCTAGCTGCAAATGTGTCCCCTGCCCCCCTGTCTCACTGCTACCGGCCATCCAAACCTGCACACCAACACACCGTACCCTGCCCAAGGCGGTACAACTGCAATTCAAGAACAAGGCGGGGTTTGGAAACTTTGTAAAACAAGGCGCGGAACATTATACAACTAATGAAAAAAGAGGGCCTAAGCACAGGGCTTTGCAGGGCTAATTTCATTTTGATTTGAATAAAATTAATTCCAAATTACTTGGGTGTAAATGATAGAAATTGAATAGAGAGGACCAGTTTCTGCTATCATTTATACTGGTATAAATCCAGAGTAACTTCATCTGCATCAGGGAGATCACTGTGGGTTTAGAGCTGTATACAAAAAAGAAGAATTTCATTCAGAACATCTTAGGTAAGCATTTTACTATACTGTTTCACTTAATCTTTTCCAGCCTTTAAACTCCACCATGATAATTTGGGGCTTCCCCGAGCCAGCAGGCCAGCCATACTTCCTGGAGCTGCGGTACCTGCCGTGTGAGAGGCAGCTGTAGCTTGCTGTTGCACAAGGTCTTCCTGCCAGCTAATCAATTTATTGTCCAATTTCTCAGTCAGTGGATGATCTATGGCATCTCCTATCATCAAGGAGGGAAGGAGGTTAGGGTTCAGGAGCAGCACAGCTGCCCCATAACCACGGGATGGAGAATCATGAAGGCTTTACACAACAAAAGAAAGAAGACCAGAGACAGAGATAAAGAGACCGTAACCCTCCTCTCATACACCCTGATCCTCAAGGCAGTATTTTAAAGAAAACATTTAAATCTCTCCTACCACCCTTCAGCTTTTACTTTAAGACTGCTCTCTGTCAAGAGATATATGAAACATCCCAAACAATGCACTGGCTCCCGAGCTATTGACAGCCCTCGCTGCTTTCTCTGCCACATCCACCCTTTTTCTTCCTTATACATCAACTATGAGGACCTCTCAATTTGTGTGCAGAGTGCCTTGCACAGTAATGCTCTGAGTGGTGAAAACCTGTACTAGAAATGCCCCAGCTCCAGCTACCCATCAGCTAGCTGCTGTGCTGCACCCCGCTTCTTGCCGAGAAATGCAAGTGGAAGACAACAAACACGTTTCGACTTCTGTTTTTCTTTGTAGCTGACAACTGTGCAACTCCTCGCCATGACACCACAGGGCAGTGCGCTCTAGGCTCTCTTTAGTCATTTCCTTTAAAAAATCGAAAGTTCCATTTAATTTCTTTCAAGACTTTTTCCCTCCTTTCTCCAGATTGCAGGCCTGGTTTTGATCACGAGGATTAAAGGCGCCAGTCAGAACCCATAACACACATCACCACTTTTGCTGTCTTTAAACGGGGGAAAAATAGTAAAACCGTTGTCCACCAGGCTAAAAAACAAAAAAGCAAAAGCAAGAAAGGACTTTGCAGTATGCACTTGCATCACCTTGCCTTACCTCGAATATATTGGCGGGTTCATTGCTGTACTGATTGGAGATGATCTCAGACTGGTCGCTGTACCACTTCAGTCCCCCCAGAAAGCTGTCTGCGTCTAGGTCGTTCACATCTAGTTCGGAGAGGTCAAGTTCTGGGAGATCTGGGCAAAGAGGCTGGTCTTCGCCAACCAGAGCAGCACACTGCAGGAAACAGCAACACAGAAATAGTTTCATTAATTACCAGGAACCTATTAACTTTAATATCATGTGATAAGAATTAAGCCTCGATTAAGCTATGGCACAGGGTCACTAGAATTGACTTTGTTTTCTGGAAAAAAAACCACTAAGCATTACATCATTGTTAGCTCTACACAGGTATGCAAAGGGGAGGGGGAAACAGGAGGGTATAAGCTGCCTTCTCTATCTCATCTCTGTCCAGGGGCAACGACTTTCCTTCTCCCTATACTCTCTGATAACAATCGTGTTCAAAGCTTTATTAAATCCAACAGCAGAGGCCAAAGCATGGCCTTATTCTCCTGCTTCAGAGCGAACCAGTGCAGGTAGAAGTTACAGATGAATACCTCTGGGCAAGGTCTGTCACGCATTTCCTGATGCATTCAGGTTAAAGAGGCACAGCCTGTTACAGCCTTCGGCCCTGGAGGCTAGCTCAAGCTGGAGACAGTCACACTTTCACTTCTACAGATCCTCACCGTAATCCTGGAGGTCAGTCATGATGGTGGCTACCATATGGGCATAAAAACCTACGGGTCAGTGACACTGCTGTGCTCTTTCTCCAATGCACTCAATGGTGCACAGACCACAGCCACCCAGTTACACGTCAGGGTCCTGGTAAGCAAAGTGCGTTCTGAAATATCCCTATATTCAGCTTTGGGTGACAGGCATAGTTAGTTCATGCAGCCTTTCAGCTGCTTGGTGTGAACACATCTATCATCCCCATCAGCTTCCTAAGTGTCCCCAGACAGCGGTTGCAGTGAGGGAACCAAATGGGTTTTCCTCCTCTGGCAGCCTCGGATTCAGTAATCCTAATGTAGAGGGTCTGTGAAACATTTTGGTTGAGGTAGTAAACAAAGTCTAGTCTGCATGGATCCTCTTCAGCTGTGCAAAATGTTTTTGTCTCTGTGACTTACGAAGAGAGCAGTGATAAATACAAATAAGCCAGGAATAAGTGTCCTTTTATATGCTAGTATGAAGCTAGATACGGTATTGACTGACCTACTAAGCAAGAAAAAATTAATAACACACATCCACTTTAGCATGGCAATTGAAATGTTAGAGTATCCACCAAAACCATTTCCTAATTATGGAAAACACGTAGTAACAGCTTGGCAAATAGCAGAGCCCCATACGTCAATGCTGCTCGATGAAGCAATTCCTCCTGCACTGTACCACGCACCCTTGTAACTCATCTCCGAACATCTACGTTGATACGGGTATACTGCAAAACACATATAAAGCTGCAAAGGTACCAGGCGCTGAATGGTTAAAAGCCATTTAAAAGTCAACTGAGTCTAAGGGCTTCCACCTTGAGTATTTCTAGCATTGTGTTATGGATGGCCAACAGCAGGTCCTCCTCGACTCCCGTTAGTTGACTGGGTGGTTTGAATGATTTCCCAACTTTATTTGGACCGAAGTCAACCCAGAAAGTCCCACTTTCTGAAGAGAGATCTGTAGGGCACTAACACAGTGTCCATTGATGTGAATTGCTCAATACCAGTTATGTCACTCTCGCAAAGACCGCTTTTTACAATAATGCAAGTGAGAGCTGCTGAAGGTGCATTTCATTGAGGTTTTTGTCCCTGGGAATCTCCGTGCACCTGCAGTGCACGGGCTGGATGCAGCAGCGCAGCCACGAGCAAAGATTTTGTCTGTTGGCACAAAGACTCGGTGCAGCTGGTGCGAGCTATAATTTACCAGACAACTTCTACATCTACCAGGACACTATGAGATAATCATGGAATAGGCCAAGGGGCAAGGGAGCTGAGGGGCTGCAAAATGAGGCTCTGAAATAGCAGTTGCTCTCCTTTCTATTATTTAAGGGGCTGCAGAACTTTAAGAAGTCAAAGCCTCACTTAAGTAATTTTCACTGCACACAATTTTTTATCATTATTTTGGTCATAGGAAAAAAAAAACACAAAGAAAAAAATTAAAGAGTTCCCTCTTCTCTAGTACGAGACACAACCTTCCGGCAGCAATCTTACAATGCAGAGATGACCTTTTTTGATGCTTGGCCGAAATCTCTGATCTCATTAAAGGTTAATCTAGTTTTTGACTGAAAAGGTAGATTCTCGGCATCATTCTCAGGTTTGTGTTGTGGAGGTCAGTAGCTTAAAACTGATGCCATAGACTTCTAAAGTATCCTGCTGATCTGTTACTGCTTTCATTTGTAAAAATAGCTTCACTCTGTGAACCACCTACTTATACATGTTTACTCTTGGTAATCTGCATTTTTAAGTTCCTACAGTGGGCTTTTGAAGCAACATAAACAATTGTATTTAAAAAAAACCAAACCTGCTCATTGCAGCTTTCATTTGCCAATAGTGACTGCAACATCACCTAAAAAAATGTAATTGCTGAAATGAACTATATATGCTCTGGCCAATGTTGACATGATAATAAAATCAATGTTTCTGAATATGACATTATGCTTCTAATCTGAGACACATTAGTAACAAGTGTTCCTGTTATTAATTTATATCTGGCCTTTGGATGATGCCAGATTTAACACTCCAAGTCCTAAAACTGTCCTCATCTGACACGCTGATATTTACTGTTTGCCTATACATCTGTAACAGGTGCAGCTGCATCGCTAGCATACGTTTTACTGTCTTCCCACCGTTATTTGATATGATAGTTATTCCATAACTATAGCCTTAATTTTATAGTAACATTTAGGAGGATAAAGCAGTCACTAAACACAAAAGGCTAATTACTGTGCGTTATTTCACTCCAACAGACTTTTTTTCTCTTAAGTTGAGGCACAAACAATAAATTAGCTTAACTGCACTGACGATAATGAATCATTATAATTAAGTATAATTCTCCATTAACCTTTTGGACATTTTTGTGCCTTTGAAGGTAAATTACAAAAAAAAAAAAAAAAAAAAGGAAGACTGGACTTGTGCCATATTAATTATATTAATGAAAAAATAATCTGTTTTATTTTAACAAGTTTTTCAAACAGCCAAGGGGATGAACTCAGGAAAGAAAGAGAGACTTGACAGAATGTGTGTCATGTGGATTCTCTCTATCAATCTTTGCAACCTTACTGTACATCACCTTCATTAAACTGTGAAGCACTGGGGACGCTGATCAGCTACAGTGATGCAGGCCTTTATTAAGCAACACGCCGTCCTGTCATTATGTGAGTGAGAATATAATACATTTTACGTTGACAGCAAACATTAGTGATTCCAAAAATGAAAGCTGCCTCCAGTACCTGCCGCCTGCGATATTTTAGATCAGTAAAGGTGATCCCCTGAGCCAAAGCAGCACGCAGATGCCTGTATTGCAAAAGGAAGTGCAATGCAGGAGCACATTGGTAAAATCCTACCCACAGTTAATCCATTCACCACACAATTAATATTAAGATCAAACCCTTTTTTTTTTTCTTTTTTTTTCCCTGCACTATGAAAAAGTCATTGACATAAATTATCTATTCTGTTACTAGCTTGAAATTACTGCAGGAACTCTAGTGATTAAAATAAATCTTCAGTATTTCCATATAAGCTGGTTCCTCAATGAGCTCCTAGCAGCATTAGGAATAATACATGATGGAAAAATGAACCTACGGCAGCTGAGACCCATGCTACAAGCCAGACAACAACCCACAGGATACTCCAGCTACTCAGAAACAATTAGGACTTTGGAGCCAGAAAGTCATCCACTTACAGCCTTGACTTATAATAGCTACAGGACATATGAATTATCCATATCTATTCCACTTTACCAAGAAATCAAAACAAGATAAGGGCAATTACAATATGCAAACAGAAATCAGCAGATACAATGGCAAGCTGCAAATATTTAAAACACAACAAAGAGACTTGAAAATCCGCACGCATGCTCCGCCAGATAGGAAAAATATACTGGAGAACACAGTACATTTTTACTTTAGATGGGCAGCTCCCTACGGCATGAACATCTTACTTAAAAAGCATCGCCTGTAACCTGTTTTTCCCTCCCCCGTTGCCCAAGGGGAGCATTTTAAGCACTTATTCCAAGCTCGCAGCCAGAGGGTTAGTTCCTTTGAGCAGGTCTGTATTTGGGATTCCTCTCCGTGGGGTCCAGAGAAAGTTTGCCTCGCTTCGCAAGTTGCCCGAACTTTCAGGTAACGCTCCATTTTGCCGAATGCAAACATGCAGAAATCCTCAAACCTCACTTCATACTCCAGAGATTACCAGGGAGCTGCTTGCTTTTTTTTTTTCCCTTTATGAATTGTAGCCAGCTGAAGCTGTGGATTTGATGTATTGCCGTCTATTTTTACACAAGCAGCAGCGGCGGCGGCAGCGGCGGCAGCAGCAGCAGTTCACACAGTCCTGCATAAACTCTATTCTCCCGGTTCATCCTGTTGTCTCTGCTGTACAGTGGAATTTAACCATTTGTTGGACTACTTGGATTGACTGAGAACCCTGCTCTACGGGACATTAGCTACAGCATCATTATTCCAATATCACAAGAAGCAGGGAAACGTCTCCTTCCAGAAATCTCTTTTAAAAGCATCTAAAGCCAAACAACAGTGTATTC
Source organism: Pygoscelis adeliae (assembly GCF_000699105.1). Classification (NCBI taxonomy): domain Eukaryota; kingdom Metazoa; phylum Chordata; class Aves; order Sphenisciformes; family Spheniscidae; genus Pygoscelis; species Pygoscelis adeliae. Next base: position 2,018,323 of record NW_008824806.1, on the reverse strand, counting down.
ATTCTTGTGTGCGTGTTTGAATTCTGCAGCTGATAAACAAGGGAAAAACCTTCGACAGAGCACAGTGAAACAAGCAATTAAAATATTAAGCCATTGGTTCATTTTAACTCCTTTTTTTTTTTTTTTTTAAAAAGAAATGTTAATCTTATTTTAAACAAACATGGCATTTTTCCAACCAGGCCACTAAACGCCACTGGAAAGACTTCAGACACAGATCCATATCAATATCTTAGAGCATAAATATTGCATATGACGGGAAAGCAAGCCAGAGGCACATGAAAATAGTTTCCAACTGCAGGAGATACTGATGACAGGAGCTCAGCTTTGATTTGCTCAAGGCATCGCAGAGTAACCTTAAAATAGCAAACTTACTGGAGTTGAGATAAGATTCGGACTTGTTTGCAAAGTATGCCACCTCAGCCATCCTGCCGGTTCCCCGACAAGCCCACTGTTGCCGCCGAATGCCTGCACCCCACACGCCACCCGTGCCGCGCGCCCCTCACCTCGAGATCACTCCATACAGAGTCGTGGTTGCACATGTCCCACGCCATCCAGCTGCAGAGCAACGGCAGGAAAGCTGGGAAACTACGGTCCAGAGTCAGGCAGGCAGGCAGCAGACACTCATGCAGGCAACGAGACCCTCTCTGAGAGTGAACCGAAGGCACCTGTCTTACTACTGTTCCCCGTCACATGACAAAGCTATTAAAAAGTAGGCTGGGCTGTCACTCATCCAGCCTTCTGGTGCCGCTGCTCCAGCCCGTGACGTCACCCAGGGGCAGACCCAGCCTGAAGTGAAGTAAATCTTTGCAAAACCCGCTCAGACCTCAGCGGCCGCGGCACCACGCTGTGATTCAAAGCAGATTTCCACGCCACACCTCCGAAACTCTGCTCCTGCCGTAGAATAGCTCCCATCCCTCCCCATCTTTTTTAATTTCTTGGCTTGCTTCCCCCCTCCCCCCCCAGCAAACAACAGGCAGAGCTGTGCTTATTATAAAGAAAAAGTGAAGTAACTCCAAGGCGAGCTACAGCCTGCGTGCTCTGAATAGCCTGAGCCTAACCTTTGCAGCGCCCGCACCGGCTCCCTGGTGCTGTTTCCTTTGGGGAGGTTATCCCAGAGTTTGGCAAAAGTTATACCACCTTCCAACATTTTTTTTTCACTTGGGGATTTTGCACCTCGCCAACTATTTTGGTTAGGTTAACGGTTTCTGATCGATAATTGCAACTCGGGTTAGTTTTTCCACACCATACGCATCAGCAACCCCCCCCCCCCGCCCCCGCATTTCCCAGGAATGGAGTAAGCATCTATAAAAAACATTCATACAGTTATCTCACCTGCTACAAGGAGGGAGCCTGATCCTGTTCCCATCTAGATTACAGTATTTCTCAGCTGCTCTTTAATCATTTCTCTGTCTCAGTGTACTCACCCTAACACCAGGGCTGTTATAAGCAACTGCCACAGTCCTGCCCATAACTGCTCAGACCCCCATCTGCTTTTTCCTATAAGCACTGCTGCCTCAGGGTGCATTTCTGTATAAACACCCTGCACCAGCCCCTCTGACCTGGACCCAGCGTCTTCTCTTTGAAAACCAAAAAAAACCCCTCTTGCCGTGTGAAAACCCAGACATGCTGTTAACAGAAGTGCCTCCTCGTCGAAGCCCTTCCCAGACAATAGGGGCTGCTGCAGGTGTAACTGGTTTATGATGCCCCTTTGCACTGCATACACAACAAACTCCAGGTACCAAACTGAACCGCAAAACATTGCCCACAACAGGGGAAAAAAAAAAAACAAATAAAGGACTTGTTTAACTATCCCCACCTGCCTGTTTATTGTCTTAAGTTGCAGGTTTTTTAATTAGCTGGGTGCAAAAAGTCTCGTGAAATGTAAGCGCTGGCTCTGTCGCGCTGGGCTACCAGTCAAAGTCACAAAACTATAATTGATCATCCTCCTCGTCATGAAATATTCATTTTCATTGTTATTTGCAAACTTGAGTATTCTAAAGGCTAAATGAATTCAATTATTATACGAAGCTATGGCGATTTTGCTGAGAGAAAAAATAAATAAAAAGAAGTACAATTCTTGAAACAGCCTTTTTCCCACAGACATTGGAAACTTCAGAAACGGTAGGAGGTCTCAGATATATTCTTAGCTCATTTGTGTTCCCTTGTAATTCATTATTGCCAGTCCCGATAAAATGTACAGTTTTCCCAGCTTGTGCTTAAGTTGCAAATCACATCACACTGTCATATTTTCACCAAGCACAGATGACAAAAATGGCATTGTTTTTACTTTACTTAATTAAAAAAAACCACAGCGAAATACCAAATGACTACAGAAAGCCTTTCCTACGAATGATTAAATTAACGGTATTGCTTTGCTCTCACGATGAAAAAAACCTCATTTCCTTCCCAATTATATGCTGATTTAATGATAAAACTGCAGTAAATTATTAAGATCTGGGGCAAAGGTGAGTACCTCTACCCCCCGAACAGTCAACTGTGAAATAATGCTGGGCACCTGCCTGCCTAGAGTGGAGTTGATTCTTATTAATTATTATCTGTGGATCCATGGTTGGTGGAATATTCTCCTTCAATACCTACTTATAATTGTGTTCATTGACTGTGCCGAATCCATCATCTGCTTTTTTTGAAGTTTCATTCACACCTTTTATAGAAATGTATTTACACTGGAACATTTCATATTGCTGTTTTGGATATTTTGACCTGCTCATGTTGTTTCTATTTTCTACATTTCCACTTCACTGCTTTCCCTTCAAATTAGCAAGTTAACTGATAAATATAAACTGTGACCTTAGTGGTGCTCTCACCACACAAGCTTTAGAGACTGGAGAACTTTCTTAGTGCACTGTAGACAGTGCAAGCAATAGGTAATAATAATAATAAGAGTCCCCCAGAGCTTTTCTATGGCCCTGTCCACATTACAGCTTGAACTTTGCTGGCAGTGCCAGTGTTACCTGGAAGGGATGCCAAGCACGATTCCAACTACAAAAGACTGCGAGGTTTCAACAAGGGTTCCCCATTGCTTGGGAAGAATTTTCTTTTTAAAAATCAAAGTGTCTAACCCCAGCCATAGTATAAATTTACTCACTAGGATCTTTTTTTCCACATTTTAATGTGGTTTTTTGAGCGTAGTGCCCATAAGAGGAGAAAAGCGAGGAAGGCAGTTGCAGTGGTGGTGTAGTTTGGAAATGGTGCAGCCACAGTATATGTAAATGAAGCCTGTGAAACCCAGCCAGCGCCTAAGCTGCTCTCCTCAAAGGAAACCTTGTCTTCTGAACAGTCCCTAGTAGCTTTAGCAATGCTCTCCCCTTGTGTTTTGACAACACGAAAGAATTGCACAAACATCTTTCCTGGGGCAATATCTGAGCACGCACACGTTATTTGGTTCCATAACAAAATCATACAAAGAAAACCCTCTTTCAGCTGGTAAAGTCTGCGGGTCTGTTTGACCCAGTCTGCCCTGTTGAAATGTCCGTCATCAGACCACCTCCTCAGTCACTGCACTTCCCGTTTTCAGGTCACTCTGTACCTAGTCTCAGCGATTCCCAAATTTTGCCTTTTCTTCTTCAAGGGCCATAATTCAAGAAAGTTCTGGCAAGCCTTCCAACAGCATTTGGGCACAAATTCCCAAATCCTGATACATTTTTTAACAGGACTGGAAGGTATGGCTGCCTGCAACAACAGGGAACAGAATTCAAAGACCGAAGCCTTCAAGCCCTCTGTCCTTAACTTTCTCCTGGATTCAGCATTCATTTTATCTCTTCCTCCTGTTCTTTCACCCACATTTTCTAACTAGGGTCATGTTTTTATTCCCTGTAATTTAGATTTCTCAAAGAAGCTACTGATTTTGGAGCCCCTGAGATTTTGAAATCCAAAACTTAGTCCCTTCATCATGGCACTGAGGAAGAAAGAATTTCTTTCCTTGCCCCCAAGACTATGGTACTTGCTAATTTTCAGCAAAGTTTGCTACTTTTCCAGTGGAGTAAGGACAACCAAACTCGTATAGAAAAACAGTGCTGGAGTTTCAGCAAGCTGAGGTTTGCAAACCAGTTCTCACACCAGTTCAACCCCTTCTGCTTGACCCTCCAAGAGTGAATGGCCTTACAGCAGATCAGCCAATGCTGTATATAAAAGAGCAAACTGCACTCCAAAGGTGTGTTAGCATGAATGGTGTTCTATATAAAGTATATGTACCCTATTAATTTTTTATTAGAAATCTTCCTTCTGTGCACCTTTACTCTTATTTTTTTGCACAGTCCTGTATTTGTTTTCCAGTCCATTCTCTCTGTTCCACTTCTATCCTATTTGTTTGCTGGTTTTTTTCTCCTTCTCAGCTTCTTTTCCTTATTTATCCAGTTCATCCTACCCAGAATATGCCCTCAATAGCATAAGCCAGTGAGTCAAACTCCTTGAACTTCTGGGTTCACTGGTGCACTAATTCTACAATGGAATAAAGCAGTGTGCCCTCTCCAATCTTGCTAGGGCAGTTATGAACCAAGATTTTGGGTTTTTTTAACAGAGGAAAACCATGATGGTACCAGCTCTCTGAAAAACTCAAGAGATCTGGGCCAAATTAATTCCTGGCCCAGCTCTGGGCCACAGGCTGCTGTCTGAGGAGCTGTATATTAGAGTCCAAAATAACTTTCTCCGAACAGCGATGTGTCACTGACATTACTGACACCAGGCCGAATTTTGCCACATCTGCCTCCACTGACTGAGCGCTCAAGTAAACAGCACTGAATGCCAGGGGAAAGCACTTGACTTGTTCACATGCAAATGGACCTGACTGTGAATATTCACTATTAGTGCAGATTAGCCGACTGTCAGTGTTAACCAGGCTTGCAAGACAGGCAACTCTTTGGAACTCGGTGCTTGTAGTAAAATCTTCCAGGAGTGCCTAAGTGAAGCAGGAGCGCAGCTACCCACTACAAGAAATCTTCCTAAATTTTCTCATACCTCCCTGAACATCTCCCTCTTCACAAGCATATTTCACTTACTCATTATTAAAACAAGAAAAGCAAAGCCACTCCAGCTGATTACATAAAAAATACATTCGTCACTTGTTTCCCCCCCAACATTTGGAGCATATGTTCTCCAGGACCCACATTTGCTATGATTTGCAGGAAAATCCAGCTTGTCAGGCCTGTTAAAAGCAGCATGAACAATGTCTTTCACTCGGGTGTTACTGTTTCGCAGAGAGACTAATCTGTAAAAGAGCATCTACATTTAAATTTATTGCCGCTATATGTTTGAGAAACAGAGCCGTGTAAACACATAAGTTTCCTGGGGAGGCTTTGGTGCTGTTTGAGCACAGATGCCCAGGCAAGCCAAGGAGACAGATTCCTGTTTTGCAACTTCTTGCACGTTGGCAGAGCAGGCAGGACTACATCAAAATCGCAGACCGTTGCAGATCATCAGCACCTCTCCTTTACTCACCTCACTGCTGATATTTCCTTGGAACAGAAGAAATCATAAAGTTCTTTTTTCCCCTTATCCTTCCATGCGTTCAAGTCCCTGGGAAGAGACCAAAACCTGATCACGTTTGATGTTATCAGACCCAGGGAACCGGCTTCTGGAATTCCTGTTCGGCAGCTGGGGGCATTCCCCGCACATTCAGAAGCTATGCCCTTCTTCGCCCCCTCCCAGCTTCGCTGGGATGCTCACACCCCTTCTGGGGATGGGCAACTGTCTTCTCCAGCTTCAGCCACAAAGGGTAGAACCTGGGGAAGCTTCAGGGATACACGTATTTGTAACTCTCTGCAGGGCGCAGAGAGATCCTTCTCGTTACCCAGATCCTTCTCGCTACCCCTGTTACCATCCACCTTGCACCATCTTCCCCAGGGCACCTAGAGTATTAGCCTGGAGCCCTAGTTTCCCGACTCGTTCATCATTTATACCAATCTAGTTTTTACCAACTTTTTCTGAGAGGGATCTGAAGAGCATGATCCCAGGAACAACCACCGTGGATTTGATATCGTAGGGTACAGAAAAGATTCCCTGATGCAACTGTAAGCAATTTAGTGGGAGCTGCGGCTGTTCCAAAGCTACCATCCCTCGCTGAGGCTGCCACCCGCCTGTCAAACTGCGTTTGGGGCTTGCTTTGCCATCTGGCCATTCAGCCACCGAGCCAGGACCTCCCAGCTCGGAGGGAAGCTGTGGTGCCCGGGCTGCCACAGCAGCGCAGGTGAGCATACTCCCTGCCAGATCCACGCCAAGGCTCACGGTAGCTCATGGAAGAAAAAAATCCTGTATTTCCATAACATAGCCTATCTGCTCTCTAAAATGGCTGGGAAGGTGATTGCAGTGGAGCACACACAAGTCTGCAGCGCAGCACTGGAGAGAGCAGTAACCTTTAAATACTCTAAAATCAAATCTTGTTTTACACAAAACCGCTATGGTAAAGTCGATGTGAATGAAGCACCTCTGAGTGAAGGAACAGAGGGAAAGGCAGTGGACAGCTTTAGTGCCTCCTAGCAATTTTTTTTAATAAACTAGAGATGACAGACAGCCTTACCAACACATCTCTCATCTTCAAATAAGACTTTCTTCAGACAGAGCTCAGTGGAACTGAGTCAGCCTTTTTTCTTGGGCCTAGCTCTTGGCATTTTTCATATTAAAACAAAGTATAATGTGGAAATAATTCTGAACTGTAGTCATCTGATCGGATTTTAGTAACACAGGCCACAGATTTGCTCTGCTACAATTTTAGGCAAACAAAATAAAATGAAGATATGACACAAAAGAACAGGAGTTGTTGGCTTTGTTTTTTTTTTTTAAATCTGTTTATGCACCAAGTCACCCTTTATAGGGTTATGCCTGGCTGCGGAGGAGGGCGAGCTCCTGCATAGACCGCTGTCGATGGGCAGCAGAGCTTCACGCGTGCAGCAGCCAGCACTCACTGCTTGGCCTCTGACGGTCCTGGACCGCAGCAAATGTCCCCTTCCCCAGGTGCCCACAGCCCCTGCACCCCGTTTTCCTGAGTCAGCCAGGGACAGGCCAAGAGGAGACAGTCACCTCACCGCAACAGCCAACACAGTCTCACACAGACAAGGCTCCTGAAGGATCAGCTTCCCCTGACCTCTTAACTAGTAGTTCCTGCCAGCCAAAATTGAGCCCTGAAGTTATTTTTAGCCAGAACCCTTCATGAATTGCAGTTAACTTGCAATATGCAAACTAGTGACTAGTGCTAGAGGAATCCCTATGGGTTTCATGGTTCCACTCCCTGCTCAAAAGTCCAATTATTCATTTTTCTTGGAGCTGCAATATTAATCTAAAAAAGTTGCACAAATGGCAAGAGATGTCATCCTCCCTCCATCCCCAATTCAGATAACTGAAATAAAGGAAGATGAGCATTTAGCCTAGGGGTTATTAGCTGTACCAAGTGCAGCTGTAAACCTTTGGAGGCTGACCCTCCTCCAGTGATGCCTTTGACAAGAAATTTGTCAGTACTTCCACCTTTGACTCAGGGCCAAACAAACTAGTACAGAGATAGAATGGGAGAACCGCTAGCCATAGGAAGGTTTGGGCTGAGTTACTATTTTATTTTTATTTTATCTTATTCTATCCAAAACACTTGCCTGCATACCTGTACAAGAAAATGCAGTAAAGGAAAAAGGGGTTTAAAGTGGCTGGAAGGGGTGACTGCTCTAAATCCTTTGGAAGGGAATGGGAATTTTTAAATGGATTTAGGCAGGCTTTGAATCAGACCTTATCACAGAAGATGGGACCAACACAGTTAAAAGCAGAAACTCCTCCACACATTTCCACCTTTTTTTTATTTTCATACTACTCAGGCTTCCCCAGCTTTCCCCTGTGAATGGAACAGGGACAAAGCGCTGAGATTGCACCAGCTATCACAATTTTGTATATCTTTGTTCCCGAGAAATTTAGTATTTGCTGAACATCCTTTGCCCTGGGGCACTGGTTAGTCTCATAATTATTTTATAAGTGGGTACCAGCGAAGATACATACCTCCTCCCAAAAAGAGCTATGGCTGTACTTTCATTATTTCATGCCAATCAACAGATAAGACAAGTTTGCTACTTTCATGTTTGTCCCTAATGGATCTCTACCGTCGTAAAAGTCCCCGACGATCTGACACAATTAAACATTATTTGTTGTCTCTGCTCTGTTGAACTCCACATGCAGAACAGCAAGCCAGGGCAATGCATTTAACCAAAAGCATTGAAAGGGCTGTGTAGGATTCGCACTGAAATAGAGACTTCACCGGAGTGCACCTTTCCCTTTTGCCCATGGCAGGCTCCCCCTTCCTCTCTGAGGAACAAAGAACCAAGTAAAAATAGGAAACTGTCTGAACAGAATATTATTTTAATTTATGTTGCAAGTTGCTATGCAAAAAAACCCTCTGAAAAAACAGCAAACCAACACCAAAGAGCACTTCATCATAATATTATTACCAATTTATTAAACCGAGATTGCATAGACTGGAGAAATGAGTGTGACACATCCCCAGGGGTTTTCTGGAGGTAGACCTCCAGCTGTTTCATTCTCACATGCACTCCTGTTTACAAAGACATGGAAAAATGTTTGTGTTTCAATTCAATGCAACACAATTTTACATTGTTTGCAGGTTTTCTTTAAGGCAGGGTAGGAGCATGCACAGCAAGCTGGAGACATACACTTTGGGGAGACAGGGCTACCATCTTCCAGGGAGAGTGGGGGAAACACATGGTGGTTGTTAATTTGTATCCTGGACAATGCTATAAATTGAAGCATCACTGACAATTCCTGCCCAGTAAACATGCTCAATTTCATCTCCCGTAAAAAGGTGAGCAGGCACTAAATAGCAACACATTTTGATTTTCATTTAGCCACTTTAATGATAGGTGATGTTAGCGGAAAAGATCATTTATCTTCTGATTTATTTTATACGAGATAAAAGGCCTTGCCAATTTTTTTAAATTCATTTACACAAGTGAATAAATCTTCCAAAACAATAAGTGGGAAAGTCATATTTCTTTAACTTTTCTAAAACCTGAAAATGCTGATCTTGGAATGAAATAGATGGCACTGGCATTTTAATCAAGAATATAAAGACTCCTCTTCTAAATAAGAGGCACAGCTTTACTCCAGAAAAAAATCTCCAATTCAGAGAACAACATTTTTTATGCATTTTTTGTCAAAAATCTCTGACAAATCAGGAGAGACACGTGCAATTTTTATATCACCTTCATTTTTAGATCAGTCCCAACGTGAAGGCTACCTAAAAATAGACCAGACCTAACCTTTCCAATATCTATACTGCTGTATAGCAGAAACGCAAGCTTCCAGTGCCTCTCATGGCTCTCAGAGCCTTGTGCTGTGCCTGTCTTCTCCTCTAGCACATTATCCCATGTTGCTTATTGCGCCCAGGTACAAGACGAGCTGCAAGTTGCAATGTGGAGCACGTTGCAATATGTGATATGTGTTCATTCAGGACATGCAGCAAGATCATCAAAACCAGCCTTCCCTTTTGGCTGTTTGAGTTTGCCACAAAAAGGACACAGGCAACATTGAACCTAGTAAGTGAGGATGTGAAAATGAAGCTGTGCCGGCTGACCCAGTAGCTCTGCTCAGAAAAAGCAAGCTGTCTGGTTTGCAACATACCACTCTTAAAAATATGAAGGAGAACAATAAGCTCTTTTGTCTTATTGTTCGCTGCAGCGCTTGCAGACACACTTCTACCCGTTTAAAGATGAGACTTTCCAACAGTGCACTGAACTCTGAGTGACTGGTGTAGAATTACAAGACAGCAGAATATGCAGTAACTGTTTCTTTGCATTGCACTTTCTAAACTGTGATTCTGCTTGGCCTTAACAGTACAGGTCAAATTCATCCCAAGCACAATCCCAGCAACTTCAGGTCAGTGGTACCTGAAAAATCAATAGCATTTAAGTTGATGAAGTTGTAACAAGGGTGATTTTGGCCCAGGCTGTACAAACACTTACTTTTATTGTATATATTCTTCCCTGGGTATTATGCTTCAGTGAATATGTTTCCATGTTCTCTACTGCTAAACACTCTGCTTAGCAGCTACTGAAGCCACACCAGGAGCTGGAACAGGAGAAATCTGTACTAAACCAGGTTGTGGGGCTGCCCTGGAGGCTTTGAGTGACTGTGACTTTTGCTTACATGAAATAGAAAATCACCCTCGTACCAGTTCAGTTGTTAGCTAGCTACTCCTAGCAGGAGTGAGCTCGAAAGGACTTGCTTTTCTTTGTTTACTGTCATGCTCTGCTCCGACAGAGTCAAAAGTTTATCCAGGCATTTTACTCTGTCAAAAAATGAACAAAATAACCTACACTGATCAAACAATGAAACAAAGCAGCAACAGACAATATGAGTTCTTTCAAAGAATTTTGGATGGAAAATGTCTTACCTGCTGACAGGGAGGCAAGAATAGCAAACAAAGGCATAGGAATAAAAACTATTCAATAAAATATCGATTTCATTATCACCACCTATTCAACTTAATTTTCTTGGCATCCATATCCCTAATGCAGGTTTGTGATAGATCGTACAATCACTTTTTAATTAAGCCCTACTGTGCTTTGTATTAAGAACAAGGCAGTAGACACTATGGCACAATATATCTACCAAAATATTTAATGCTTATCCTTTTCATTTTGGTATTTAAAAGTTGTTCTCTTAGGAGGTGGTATCAGTATTTAACAACATTCTTGACAGCAAGTATAAAAACCAAAAAGCTTCATACTTAATTTAGCCGTGTCAAAACTGAAACCCCTTAAAATAATTGCTTTCTGAATATATGGTATTTCCATTGCATTATTTTATTATTACCCAGCTTTCAACATCTTAAGATGCAAAATTTGCTCCCTCTCCTACATACTGATGAGATACGAAGTGGCACGAGGATAGAAAACTGACATTTGACCAACACAGTTGAATGGTACATGAAACAGATGTTACCGTGTTACAAGAGATATTTAATAAGAAGCTGTAGAAGACTGGAAGCTTCCCGGGGTAGTAGTATTTTCTCTGTTTTTTAGGTCTCTTCCGGTATAACACAGCTCTGCTGCTTGTGATGGGGCAGATCCTGTAAAAGAATAGCAGCTCTTCTTCCAGTAGAGTACTGGCACTTTTCAGAGGGCAGCATTCACTTTAATTACTAAAATGTACCCACCTTCTTCTTCCAAGGAAGGAAAGACTGTTGTTGCATATATAATGTGGTTTTAGTTTTTAATGCCAGAAATGAATCAGTAAACATAGTTACATTATGGTATACTATTTCTTATTCTGTACCCATAGTAACCAAATTAATCTCAAGGCGCTGCTGGCATTAATTCAATCTGAAGCTCATACTTTGGATTTCACATAGGTGCCTTCATCCTATTCTTCTTCTCAACTCATAAAATGTTAATATATGGCAATATACTTATTTCTGGTTCAGTTCAAGTTGAGGAGTGCAGTACTTTGCAGAAACCTAATTAATATCAATCATATATTACAACACTGTGTGGCTTAGTATACAAAAAAAATGGTGCTAGCACATGAGGATGAAACAGATGACCCAAGAATTCATTTCTAGCTGTAACTTCTCTGTCTCTAGGACAAGAATGGCCAGTTTTTCCTTACCCTTCAATCTCCATTTAAAAAAAATCCATAACATATTGCCAAGAACAGCACTAAACATATCACATATTCTAAAAAAATGAGAGGAAGGAGATCTTGGAGCATGAGATACTGATAGCTCCCTCTGTACCACCATGAGTTGGGCGCACACTGGCAATAAGCTAGATCCCACAGTGACCTAGTAGTGCTGTCTTCAGCAACACCCGCTGGTATGGTTTTTCCACTGGGACCTACCAGTCCCCAGCCAAGAAAAATCCAGTTGTTAGTGAAAACGCATCTCCACAGCCCAGGAATTGCGCTTGAACTGCTCAGGAGACATTAGCAGCTCAACAGCTGTGGTGTGGCCATCCTACTCTAGACTATGGCAAAAAGAAATTCAGTTCTTTTCTCAGGGCTTAATTTGGGCATCCTGAGACCCCAGGCACGCTACTAACCCAAAACCGAACATCTGCTCTACTCCCCATAGTTAGAGAGGTTTTGCAGCAAGGTTCAGGGGCAGTTCACATTCTTGGAGCCTTTTTTCCCCAGCTGCTTGCAGTCCCACTGATTCCCAGGAGCACTAGCGTCCCCACGTATTTTGGTGCTTTCAAAATGCCCACCTATGAGAAATTACTGTGCTGAACCACACCCAGCTTGATCCAACCACTGCTAGAGCAATAGGGCCAGATTCTGTCATCCTTATTCACCACGTGCAACAAGCAGTCCCATCAAAAGGACAAGCTGTCATGAGGAGTTAAGGCGATGCTTCTGGACGAGCAGAGGGAGTGTGGGTGAGCTGTGGCTCACCGGGTGAAGATCCCCGCTCCGAAAAGAAGCACCGTTATGCCAGCGCTGCTCTGCATGGAAGCTCAGGCCTCAAGCCGTACATGGGTCATACAGCTGTAGCAAAGCTTGACTTTGGCTTACAAAGATCCCGTGTTCTGGCAAAAGTCGCAGGGACGTTTGAGCAAGCCCACAGCCTGGTTGCACTGGGAGCCCCATGCCCGCCACTGGCAGGACACAGAAGACTCAGCGGGTCCCTCCGGCAGGCACATCACTCAAGGCTGTATGAAGAGATGCACAAGCCCAGGACTTTGCAAAAGGACCCTGACCCATGTCAAAGAAGCCTGCACGCCCCAGGACCGCATCAAGCAGCTGGGGTCCACAGAGCCCTCCTGATCATTTCAGGTTCTGCTGCGGTAACAGAGCAGTAAAGCTCTCAGGGGCCCTAGTGTGCCCCTGGGCGTTCACACAGGGCTCCCGTTGGCCTTGAGCACTGCCTCTATACTGCATCCAAGGGCACAATGTATTCCTTCACTTTTACCAACTGCTACAGAACAAGAATTCCTAGAATGGCTCAAACACATACCAATTCAAATCTGGGTACTTTCAGACTTCTTCTTTTCTATTCCAAATTATGTGCTTTGCCAGCTTCAAAAAAACAGATGGAAAATATGTCCCTAAATGTGCACCCTTGTGATCATTCCAAAAGGAAAGAAGCACCAAGTAGCTTAAAACGTTTGCTAGAAAAAGTCTTTTCCATATCATGCAAATAGCAGACAAAAATAACTGCTAGGCAATTGATATACATACAAATATTGGTTATTTTAAACAGTAATTTGTTATTGAGGACATCTCACTGAAATATTATAATATTCAATTTCCTCTACATTTGCATGGAAAAGGAGCTGGAGAGCGCATGATCATTCATTTAACTATTACATAAATACATCTATCATAAGATCACACGGCTTTCAAGCCAGAGTTCAAACACATGTTTAATGCATGAGAGTATGATGAAGAAACTTGTGAACTCACGGGTCTCGTAGCCCAATCTCAATCAGATACGGGCTTGGTGTAAATATGTACAGTATCATGTGCTTTCTAATAGCACCGTGTCTCCAGGGAGCAGTCTGACATCAGCAAAGGAGACAGGTGGTTCCCTTTCCAACCCAGGAGGGGAAAAAAAAAGGAGTTAAGACACTGTGTAAATATAGCAATATTTTTTCCTCAGTGTTTTGCTATGGTTTTCATCCCTTAATGAAACTTCAGTGCATGAACAATTCTCCTAACATCTTTCCTACAAATCAGTGAGTGGATGTCATGTCCTAAGATATTTATAACCCTAAAGGTAATGGTAAGTGATACTGTTTGGCAGCCTTGGTTTAGAAGTGCTGAAGATTTTTGCCTTTTGGTTTGCTAAGAAAGGAGTTCCAAGAAGCCACAAAACCCAGTTTCCTTGCTCTAAATGTATCCCTTTCCTACAGCAGGTCACTGTTACTAATAATGCCCCTAAGAATGACAAACAACAGTCGATCACAGGCACAGAGCAGGTCACAACTGCTTTTAGCTAGCTCGACTTTGTAAACTCCAACAGTGTGAGACATGCTAAACCCTGCACAATCCACAGTCGTTTGATTTTGAATCTCACATTACAAGAATTCACACATACACTAACCTGCGTATAGAATAACCCAATTTGGCCTTTCTTCCCTATCTGCACATAGATACTTTTCTTTACACAGTGACAGCCGCTGCCTCTTAAACCATTTTCTTTTGTTGCATTTCCTTAGAAACACAAATCTTGTTCCTTGGCAGCAGTTGCTGTAAGTGCTGTACCACATGCCCAAACTAGTTCTCAGTCACAGCTTTAATTCACAGTAAGTGGCATGAAAGGAGGTCAACACTTCTCAGAAACCACTTTCAGTTCTTTGCTGCTTCAGTATCTATTCTATAAAGCCAGCCGCCCTAACAGAAAGTTGTTTCTCATATTGCGTCCCTTGCTTTTTTATTATTGTCATCTTTATGGAATGGGCTGCAGAATATATGATGGAATACCAGAAGATTATTCCTGGAGTCACATTCCTGGTCTCCCTTTTGTAATATTCTAAAAAAATAAGTAAAAAAAAAAAATTAATACTTTCTCCAACAAAAACAAAATGCCCCTTGAATGTTTTTTTCCCCATGCAAAAAGACCGTATATAAATGGCATCTTGCAACTCAGTGTCAATCACTATGTCTTACTTTCAGTTCAATTTGCTTGCTTACAGAAAGATTACTTTTTTTTATAAACCCGACCAACACATCATGCAGGTTGAAAATCAAACAGCCTTCTTTTTGCCGTGATGCATCACTGGCAAGAGGAATGGCCTTGCTGACAATATTTTGCTGTCACATTTGCCTCTACAGCTTCACTGCCTTCTCTGTGATCAATGAAAACAGATTTTGACCTCATCTATTTCATTTCAGACCATATTCTGCCCTGAGACACATGAGTACAACCTATCATAGTTATAGTGGCAATTGGGGCAGAATTTGTTCCTTTCCTGACAATTCAATATGTGATTCATGAACCAGAATTGAATCCAGCTCTCCTTTCCTAGAGCTCCTCTGGTTCTTCGGCATTAGCATCGCTAAAACAGCAGCAAAGATGAATTTATGTTGGTCGTATCAGCAGAACTGGCTGGGTAGTCAATAATCAGGCTGCTCAGCAAGATGCTACCAGACAAGAAGTTAGTTATTGTATTTTATTTACACAGCTTATTCTGTAGTCTGTTTTCTTTCTCCACTTATCCCTCCGTTGTTTAATTAATGGGATCATAAGACCTGGAAAAACACCTCCTAGTCTTGAACATTTCTAATTGGC
The DNA here is from genome assembly GCF_000699105.1 of Pygoscelis adeliae. Classification (NCBI taxonomy): domain Eukaryota; kingdom Metazoa; phylum Chordata; class Aves; order Sphenisciformes; family Spheniscidae; genus Pygoscelis; species Pygoscelis adeliae. The sequence continues at coordinate 2,003,088 of NW_008824806.1, read as the reverse complement.
TTAATAAAGTAAACAGAAGAAAAGATAATCCTCTCCACAACCATCACCTTAAAAAAACACAAATCCATACCACTAGATGTGGAATACTTGGTGTACTCACAGGGTATGCAGTTGCAGGCAATAACCGGATGATCAAGTTTCCCATTAATCCCCAAGACAATGGACCACTTTTGAAAATACAGACTCCATTTATATTCACACATCCCTCCATGGGCCAACACCTGCATGCATTCTTTCATACATCTCACTGCACAGCAGAGGCGAGAACACTTCAGCATACAAGGTACAAAACGGACACATACGAATGCCATCTGAGATGTGCAGCGATCCACTGAACAACGTATGTTGTAGGGCACTCTCTATGCACAACCTACAGAAGGAGGCTAGTCTGTTTGAGACCACCCAGAGAGCTTTGGCACTTCACAGCCAAGACCAGGAGCTCATGTTTTGAACTCTGGAGGTCCCAGTGTCTCACCTGAGATGACAGGCATTGCATGCATATACTGTATCGTGATTTTCTGCAGGACTGAGTTCCCAAGTAGAGGCAAGGTTGACATCACTTTGAAAATGTCATCCAAGCCATCTAATGAACTGCGTACAGGATACTAATCTACAGTACATTTGGCATATGGTAAAAATAAACTTCTTAATATAACAAAAGCACTAATCAACATATTGCATATTAGGCCTGCAAAGCACCAATTATCTGATGAAGAGGAGTAATACTAGATGGTTCCAGTTCCCTCAGTTATTTAACTATTTACATCAATGGAAGTTAAGGAAAACAATGCCTACAGAACCACACATGAAAACACACACGAAGGATTTGAGCCCAGATTTGAGTTCAGATTTGAAGATAAGAGGAGAAAAAACTATAATGGGTTTTATAGTTCGATCAAATTTGTTCATCCCATGAACGATAAAACAACACTACAGCTCAGGACCTCCAAATCCTGCTGCACATTGCTACTGTACTGGTTATGAGAAACTTTTTTTGGAAGCAAATTCTTTTCATTTCCCTTACCATTTAAGAAAAATGCATTCGAAGCAAAACAAAGAGCCTGATCCTGCCCTTCCGCAACCCCATCAACAACAGCGTTGCCACAGATTCCAGTGAAGCAGGATTTCTCCTTTCCTGTGGGCCATGCTCTGAGCCTTTAATTCAATAACACCTTATTCACCAACTAGGTTGGTGAGATTAGCTGTGGTTTCAAGTATTATTCATTCCAAGCAAACGGTCTACAAACACCCTCTTGCTCTGTATTGCCAGACCAAAGAAGGTATGAATAATTTGGGGAACATTTCCAAAGGCCCAGAGAGAAACTGAGTATCTTCTGGGGAGTTTTACCTGGAGTGAGACACCTTCCTGGGTTTGAAAATCTTCCTTGTAATGAAATAAATACAAGAACTCCCTTCTTTTCCTTTCTTTTGTAGGTAGCATGACCTAAAAGAGGATTTGCAAACAAGCTTGGAGAGGGGAGAGAGCTCATGTGTTTATTGGATTTTTGTTTATTTTCTGCAGTTATTTCAGAGAGTCTCTCAAAATTTTCAAAGATCTGTGAATCTTACAAGGTCCATCTTTCCCAAGTGCAATGTGTCTAGTTTAAATTTCTTTTATTTCTTATTGTATTTGTTACACTTATTACAAACTATCTGAATGCCCACACAGTGCTGTAAACGAGGCTGCAAATATCCCCTGGCTCACCATCAGCAAAAATCTTCTCCTCCTAAAAGGAAGTAAAATCCAGCATGACTTTTTGATCTACTATTTGCTATTTTGTAAAACTGCAAGAAAACTTCTGCCTTAAGGGCCGAGCCCTGCTCCTTCAGTGGCGAACGAGACCAAGGCATCGGCGTCGTGCTTGGAGGCAGTGCGCAGGAGGGACGAGCCTGCCAGAAGTGCTGATTCACTGCAGCGACCGAAGAGGTGGCTTAGTAGCTAAGCTGGGGGGGAGAGAGATGGCACAGAGAAAGGGTCATCTGGATCAGGGCAAATAAATAAACGAGAGGGAATGCCAAAGCTGTTGCAGAGACTGGATCCCCGAGATCTCCGCCTAATACATGCGTCTAAGTTCGTTTATTGGAACAAAACCTGTTAATAAAGCTCTAGCCATAGGGGGAAAAAATTCTTGTAAATGCACAGAAGTCATGTAAATCAGAACTGCTGCTGTATTTTACAAGAAATTTTCTCTATTAATTAATTTCATGACTTAGAGCAAATGTGCATGGTTGGAAACAGGGGACCCTGCTGATACCAATCTCATGGCATAGGATACTTTCGTTTTTCTCTCTGAGATATATAGCAGATGTACTCCCTGGCTCAAATCCAGGTGTGGACTAGGTGCTTTTGCGGCTAAAGCACTGCCTTCTAACCTGGTTAAGTCTACTAGTAACTTTTTCTGGTTTGGAGTTGCAACTTATCACATGAAAAAAAACAGGATTTTAAAATCCAAATTCTCAGAGCTGTCACATTTATAATTAGAACTATCTGATACAACTGGCATTAGTGTGAGGTAGGAACATATCACGGAGGGCCAAGCAGACAAACTAAACTATTTCTCACCCTTAAAAAGGGGATTCTTCCAAGTAGAAATGTCAGTAGAGTCACAAGGGCTCTCTGCAAAAGTAGCACCTCTTCATCCTCATACCTACTCTTACAAAGTCCTGTGCTGCTGCCTACCTTTAGCCCAGCAGACCACTCCACCCACCAACAGCCCCGGCTCCCCGTGCTAGACCCAGATCCTCCTCCAGGTAGAAAATTACTTTTCTGGAGGTGCAGGTTGTCTTGGAACTACCTGTAACATTCCAAAACCGTACATAAAGAGACCATCTCTGTTGATACTACACAGAAAAATAGATGCCTCCACACTGAAAAAAATGAGGTTTGATAAAAGAGTTTGTCACAGAATCACTAGATGCAAAGCTGGTTGCCAGTGTAATGTCTTTATGTGCTGATGAAAGTATTTTTCAGGTTGTCTGCCCCCATATTGGAGAAAGGGAAGAAGGAAGGAGAGAAGGAAGGGAAAGAAGGAGGGAAGGAGGAAAGGAAGGAGGGAGGGTACACTATTGTAGCTACTGAATCAACACACAAACCAGCAGCAGACAAAATGAGAACGGCTGTAAGAAACCTGGCAGCACCAGCACGTTCAGTGAAACAACAAAAAAGAGCCTGGAAGACAAGGGAAACCCAGAATGCAGATACTAACTTTTTTTTTTTTCCTGGAAGAGGATTTATGATGCCAGATTTTGGTTGTCTCTTAACATCCACACCTGGCTAAATACAAATGAAATTAATTTTACAACTGCAATCTTTCCATATTTTGCACATGGTGATTTGCTGAAAGAAACCCTATCACGAGGTGTCAAAAAGGAACATAAATATTTTTTGAGATACATCAACCGTAATTATATGAAACCTAACAAAGCTGCTCCAGGGAGAGGTGGATGGAGTTGCACAGTGGAGTGCCTGGCCCCCCATGCAGAAGGCAAAGCTCGATCCAGGCGAGTACAGTGGGAAGGCCACAGGAGCTCACTCATATCAAATAATAATAGTAATATATCTCTTCCTTCCGCCATCCGGTCACTGAAATCAGTGTGAAAGAGGCATGGAGATGAAAATGCTATGGTCATGGATTAGGCTAGAGCTTCCTACATGACCTGAAATGACAGCCATCGTCCCTCATCCCTCTTACTTCCACACAACAGCCCTCATCCCTCTTATGTCCTAAACTAAACCACTGGTCTTGATTTATTAGCATAGTATGCCCAGTCCTCATTCCAATGTATTTAGTTTTTCTTGAAAATCAGTAGAAACTGTGTCCATAACATAGACCTGGTATTAATGCACACCAGTGGCTAGCACTGTGTCAGTGCTGTGTGCAAAAGCAGAGATGGTGATACTCCTCCAGTAAAATAGGAAAATTTTCAGGAGACTATGTCTGAGAAACAAGGTGTGATACTTATTTCAGAGTTAGGGTCAGAGTAGTTTATGTGCTCACAGTCATTACCCCTCCTTACCACATGCCCAGACTCTGGCAAAGTTTCCTGTTTTAGTGCTTAGGAGAATGAAAAACGGTGCTGTCCTTTAGTCTCTGCACTACACCTATAAAACCACATCTCCAGGAAAGCAGTATTTTCCCCGTTGCTTTCTGCTGGTGAGGGTCATATTATTAATGTATTTGGCTCACCTTCCTGGAGCCAGGCATGCCCACAACAGGAGGGGAGCCCTCCAAACTGGTCACAGTTGTGCATCACGTCCTTTACAACACAAAATCCACAATTTCATAAAACAGGTCAGTGCTGAAGAAAAATCCCTTTTCTTGGTATTAAAAGGGCAATTTGCTTTCTGGTATTTTACCTGGCCCCGTATTATCACAAGCGTGATAAATTAATGGCTATAACTAGGTTATAACACCAAAAGGTCCCAATTTTTTAGATTTTGCCCTTCTTTGAAACTACTAGGCTGTACACTGGCATTAACACTTGGAAAGACATTACCCCTTTGAGAAAGCAAACTAGTATACCAGCTTTCCTGTGTAAACTAGGGGTAAACTATAAAATGTGAACAGATGTCTTTCAAAGTATGAAGAATGACAACCAATTTTTACAAATACGCTGAAGAAAACTCTTTGTAAGGTTTTTTTTTCGCTTTGGTTTTTGGTATGAACACTGGGGCTTGCACCTGATATTAATCCCTCCCACATTTCTCAGCTCTTGTGTAGAAAACACAGCACAGTCCTACAATGCGGCATTTTGAAGTCTGCACAACATGCTGTACATGCCATTGCTTGACATTTTATTGACAACAAAGGCCCGCAGCACGGCAGCATTTTTAGAGATGGGATTAACATAATGAACTCCATCTCCATGGATTTTTCATGGTATTTCTTTATATATAAGAGCAAAAAAAGACCCAAACCACAAACAAACATTTTTTCTACTCTTTTAGGACACAGTCCCCCCTGAAATAATGGGATTGTACAGTTCTAAAGGAGAGAAAAGTCTGTAAGTAAAGGAGCACATTTGTACTTGGAAGGACAATGTAACTGCCGAATAACTAAAAAAAGATACTGACATTTCTATGAGGCAAGAAGAGCCCAAGTGTGGGGCCTGCACTAGTACGACATTATGGCTGATAGCGTAAGCTCCATCATGAGATAGCAACACGAACACCACCGAGTCTTCTACATGGGATCTCCTACTGCCCAGGGACAGGCCGAAACCGTCCATTTGCAGCAATGCAAAACATCAAGGTTTCAAAACTCCTAAAAATACAGGAACAAAATCCAGCAGATTCTGCTAATCTCCGCCCCAAGTCAAATGGTCCTCGGGCCTGGGCAGCACTCACAAACACAGCCACTGAACTCAGCCTAAGTCTGCCAGATGCCCAGCCCACGTTTGCAAGATGGTCCTAGGCGCAGGGAAGAGTAGTGCCCTGAGCAGGAATCAGCAATTTTGTCCATAGCACTCTGATCTTCCCCTCTTAAAGCTTCAAGAAAACTCTTCAATGAAAAAGGGCTTGGCAGAGTTTCCATCTGTTTTTGGCTGGACTCGCTAGCCAAGTCTGAAGCACACAGAGCTCTGCTTTATTTTTTTTCCTGGTACATAAGTAAAACTCCACAATATTCACGTTTTTTACTCAATGAAATGGAGCAATCATAGAGCCATCAGTCCAGCCTAAATGTAGCTGCTACAAAATGCAGTTTAGACAATTAGGAATTAGAGTTTCTGCTTTTTGTGAATTTTCTCTCTTTCCTTCTGGTCTGTCCCTTTCTGACGTCCTGCATCCCAGTCTGCCTTTCTGTAGCCTTCTACAATCACTCAAAAAACTACCTAGGTATCTACATCAGTAACTTATTCAGACCCTTTTGAGGATGACAATAGAAGAAAATGGCAATTTGGTATGACCTCAAACAAGAAGTTAATGAAATTAATGTTGCAAAGGTGCCTTAATAAGAGATCAAAGAAGAACCAAGCAGTAAAAAAATCACAATGGCCACTAATTGCAGCAATAACCTGTATGCAACTGAATTGTTGGGTTTAAGTTAACACATTGTATCCACTTAGAAATTAAAGGTGCAAACTCAACGTGCCAACTGCTTACAAAAATAGGGGAAATGTCCCTGGTCACCGTGGAAGTAGAAGGTATTCAACACCTTTCCTACAAGTCCTGGCAACTTGCAGAATTGTAACTCAGTTTCTCTGGGAAGCTCTGAGGTGCTTTCTGAAAACCAAACGCATTTGTAGCCCATGTCGAATCCCTCTACCCTGGTTCACAACCTTTGCTTAAGGAAGACAAGTAATCTACACTGCGGAAGGAGGCTGCGCTCATTTTCCTGACGTACTTCTCTGTGACCTGAACCCGCAGTTATATAAGAGCAGGAAGCATGGACAATTCATTCTTAATGCTAGCTCAGTCCTGGCCTCTCCTGGGCACTGGCTGAAAATAATACCAAACCATGCTGAATCATTTACAGCAGCTTTATGATGTTGATTGTCATTCAGAGAGGACTGACCTGACCCAATCACACTCGCTTCACGCAGCAACACAGACTGGACTCCAACCAGAGACTAACGAACGCCACCCACATTGGCACCAACACAAATCAAGCATTCATGTAGGAGGCTGACACACAGAACAAAGTTGCTTTAAATTTATCCTTGTATTAAACCTTCAGTAATTGCCATGTCCTTGCCTCTTCTGTTGGCATAGGCAGTGCTTTAAAACTATAAGCCGCCCAGACATATATGCAGTTTTTTATTTCAAGCAGCTTCCCCACTCTTATTTTCAGAAGGATGCTAGCCATTATGAGAAAATATTTTGTTAATTAATGCTTCCAGCAGTCACACAGATTTCCAATGCCTTTGCTAAAATAATGGTCCTTTATTCTGCTTCTTCCTCCAGACACAGATTCTGGTCACAAGGCACAGGAACAATTTACCTTCCCTTGGACACATGAGATCCTGTGCCACAGTGCAATGCAAAAATGTGAGCTTCTCAGTCATGCTGGACCTGGTCATATGGCTGCCCACTGAATTCCTTCCCTTTCCACCATCATAAAAGGGAGTACATGATGCTGTTGCCATTTATATTCCACTGATTACACAAGCTATTTTCATGGCAGGACTCTGCTGCTGCATTCCATCTCACAGGCTGAACAGATTGAGCTTTTTTAGTGGATTCTCTTAAAATGGATGTTGGTTCCAATAGGACAAATTCATCAGGAAGGGAGCTTTTACAATGAGTCATTTTAAGGTAATCTTTGCACACATCCTTTTCAAATAGCTTGAACTCTTTGAACGATAAAAGAGCGCAAAAACAATAGTGGCTGAGTGGAGAAGAAATGTTTAAAAAGCTGGTTTTGTTAAATGTTAACCCAGAAAACTAAACTCTGACTGATTTTAGATTTGATTTTTCTACGTGTATTCCCATCCTTCCTGATTTCTTTCTACAGATGTGCTTTTAAACTAAGGTTTTAATTGCGGGACACTTTCATTTTTACTCATGAACTGTCATTATCAATCATTTATGTTTTCTAGTGAACTCCTACACTAAATAAAAAGAGAATATAAGAATAAATCTTTTAAAAGGAATCAATTTGCTGCACATCAATCCCTGCAGGCCATGTGCTCGTAAGTCAATAGTTTAAAATGAAAACATCTGATCAAGGTAATACACCTGTTAAAGGAGCATAAAATTCCAAACCCAATGGTAAAATATAAAGATTATGAAGCCTCTTAAAGGAGCCATCAAAGTAAACTATTATACAGATACATCTGCTTCACACCAGCACCTGTTCCATCAGTGCCACTCACGATAAATGAGCATTAGGACAAACATTTCATACAGTCTCTGCAGAAAACAGGTTTTTCTGAACGTGAGTAATTCAGCTCAAGAAAAGAAGAAAGTAATGGTTTAGTCTTCCATGCACTTTCTAATCAAGGATCTCCAAGCAATGCAAAATATTAATGATCTGAGCTCATCACAAATCTGCGCGTTAGCAATTTAACAGTCATGTTTTGCAGATGGAGCAACTACGATACACGTAGGAAGGGTGAACTGACCAGCATGCCTGAGCGTGTTGAGAGCTGGGCTCAAGTACTGACCAAAGCTCACAGGGAATTAGTACTATCGCTGTTACTATGACTATTACTATTACACAGTTCAATCATCTGTTCTCTTCTTTCCTACCCTGGTGGCTCTACCTTTCACAGTTTTGCTGGAGGAGGAAGCAAAGCCCCACACCAGCATGGACATCCTTGCGCTTTTGCAGTTTCCCCCCCTGAAGCAATACAAATCCCACATGGATGCTCTCTGCCAACATACTCACTTGTGCATGTGCTGTTGGTAGAACCAAGGGTTTTTTTGTTTCTCTTTTGTTTCCCTCTTTTTTTTTTTTTTTAAATTTAAACAAAGAGTGCTCAGGGCCCCATCGGAGGGATTTTTGAGCCCCTTTCCAAAAGCTTCTGGGCCTTTTGAGTCTCACTTGTAATTAGTCTCAACCATGTTTTGTAGTCCTTAATCCTTGTGATCGCAGTTGGGTTTGGCTCAGAGTTTAAAATGGAGGGAAGGATTGGTACCTACTGCATGTTCCTGCTCCAGACTTTCTCAACCTTTCTCCCGCATCTTTTTTTCCTGAGGCGGAGGTTTTGCAGACAAGAGAGGAAGAGAAGCATGGTCGCACGTATAGGGCCAGGGGAGGGGCATGATTTCTCCTTCACGCAACACCTTTCTGTTGGGCTTCCTCCCAGCTCCCGATGAAGCCCACGGCCAAACCTCCTCTGGCTTCACAGCCCCACGAAAGGCTTTCACGCCCCCAACAATGCTGATTTCACACTCCCGCATCTTCCCTTCGTGCAAAGGGAAGCCGATCCCGATGCCTAAACTTTCTGTCACCTTGCTCCCTGCCCACGGACGCTGCCGGGGGGGGGCACAAGGTGGGCTGCAGGCAGCCCCCGAGGGGAGATAGCAAGCGCCTCCCGCCCAGCTGGCAGGTGGGCCCGTGTGAGGAGACAAGCCACGGCCCCCATCCCACCAGCGTTTCAGTTTTCGCTCCAGAGGTTGCTGGTGTAACTTTACCCTGTGGGTTACCACACGAGTAACGCTACTCATATGACAAGAGTTTCCAGGCGTGGAATTTAAATTCTTCACACCTTTGACGTTACCTCATGAGGGAGAGACGCCATGGCCCCGGCGCCCTCAGCCTGCCTGAGGCCGCAGCCCTGGGGCCGGCACGCCACACTTCACTGGGAGCCCAAGCTTTTTCACCCAATATCCTCACACATGGCATTTAACACATCTGTCGAAGTAGTTTAACAGTCAGGGCCACTGTCACACTTTATATAATGCCGCTTTTTTGGCATTGTTTTCAAAATGCCCCGTGCAGGTGTCAGCCTGTTTAAAGGGTACAATATGTGTGCTCACCTCGCCTTCCCCGTCAGCGCGCGAATCGTTACCTCTTGGAAAGTATCGCCTTGGCGCTGCTGACATTTATGTAGAACAGTGAGGTCTATTTTGCCAGCTATGACTTCAGCACCGTTCTCAATAACTTTAAAGATCAACCATAACAAAACAAAAAAGCTTCTGAATTTTATTGGCATGTGCTGCCACAAGAAATACGAAATACGGGCACCTGTCACAACTGATCCTTTATTTAAAAAAAAAAAAAAAAAGAAAAAAAAATACGACAAAA